>NC_089727.1:19741268-20092518 GCF_035083965.1 Branchiostoma lanceolatum
CAGGCTTCAGCAAAACCGGGGACGGACCCATCCTGTAGCAGCCCACCGATGCCGATGGTGTTGTTGGTGTTAATGTATCCATTGTAGGCACAGCTGTCATTGTACGTCCCACCGTTACCAGTAGAGAAAACAAAGACAGAACCTGCACCATTTCGGCCCTGAGGAGCAATACAATTGTATGAATGAATGAATGAATGAATGGTCAATTATGAGCATTATGATCAGAAAGGAGAATGCATAGACTGAATTGTGCACTTTTCAAAAGATAAAATCATGTTATGATACAGTATGATCAATATACATATTTATGAATCACAAGTAAACATTAAACATAAGGACACTCATTAGCAAGAACGACAATCAAATGGTCATTGTCTAGGGAACGCAATTATGCCAATTTTTACACCCACCAGGTATCATACAAAAATGCGATTCTCCCCCTTATCACAATATCATTTAAACATTATTTACATCTTGTGCAGCCATGGCTAGGGCTTCTTTAGCGACAGTATCAGGTCCTTCGAGTGCATTGTTCCAGTCAGAAGGACCCCAGCTACAGGAGTAGATACTGATGCCCCGGTGCTCATGACTTAGAGCTGACGCCTCCTGGGCATCCGACAACTCTGTGATGGCACCGCTGAACATTTTGATACCTGTGGCATAGTCATAGTAACATTGGTTTGGAACAATTCATCATAAAATGGATTATTGATCTGGTTTTCCAATATATATTACAAATCAAAGCAAAGATAAAATCATATAATCGATCAAATATTTCATTTTTCAGCCATTTACTGCTATCCTCCAGTATTATCATAGTACATGTTTTTTAAAAATCTCAAAGTCAAAGCACAAAGTGATTATATTTAACGTTACACATCTTTATCCAATATATTTTGCTTTTAAATTGTTCTTTGCAATACCTTGAATACAAAAAGGTTTATCTAATCTGTCAGGTAATTGTCGAACTAGTAATTAAAATTCTAGATGTCTGTTTGAGATTTTCACAAGTTCAAAAAGGGTTCTATCAATTTCTAGGTAATTATTAGCATTTAGCTGTTATTATAGTATATTTGAAACACTAAATGAATATAAGATGACAATACTGCAATATTTACCTGCAACCATGGCCTTGTACGCCACTCCCACACCACAGAAGCTGTTGTTGTGGACTGCTGCAATTATTCCAGCACAGTTGGTACCATGGCTTGGGAGAAGACAACGATAAACATGTCTATTTATTACAGACACTGTGCAGGTATATGCTATCAGTTAGACCTATGCACGATACCTGAAATGTGCATTATGTGAGTTACACTTAAGAACTCGATCCTACGTACAATGGTATCGAATTGGTTTTCAGCTTTGGGGTCCCTAGACGATGTCATCCATATAATCAAATCAACAATGCCTTACACATAAAGTGTTGACTACAAATTTAGCTTAACCATAATGTGTCATAGTAGTAAAATACTACCCCATTACCTTAGTTGTGGTATATTGGGTGTTGGATCCGTTGTCTCGTCCAAGACATTATAAGACAAACCAGGGGCCTGCATGGTAAAGTAAACACAGGTTGAAGTTAAAGCTCTACTTAGAGCATATTTGCACCCTCAATTCATCTCTTATTTCTACGTTAGTACTTTTGCAAAGCTGGGTTGTACTGAGCCTTTGTATCAGTACTACTCCAATTGCATCTGTTACATACAAGGCTTTGTAGTGTGTATTGGGTAATAGCAAATCGTGTACCGAAAAGTGAAATACGTACATCTTAATTAACGCCCTTGAGCACAAGAAACAAAAATGATAAAGATATTTTACTTCTTGTTCAAGAATAAACCATCTAAAAAGAGTAAAGACATCAGTTCCTAACCCAAATTAATCAAGATAAGTTGTCAAATGGTTGAAATGATTGTCTTAAAGACCCACCATGTGACATTTTGGGGCAAAAATTGAAATTATTCCTGTGAACAAATCTAAATACACATGACATGTACAACCACTTTTAAGCATATTTCCATCATTAATTCGTCTTTTTCTGGCATGTCTGGTGTTTGTGAACTGTACAAAAACAAGCTGTAAAAGTCTACAAAAGTATGTCAAAACCTCCTGGTGTAAACAACAACACCCTGCTCACTGGCAGGTCCCCTGCGGTTAGGCTAATGACTTAGCGACACTTCAGTGGATCTCGATAACAGCTGATGTTATAAGTGATCCTCTTCTTCGGAAACACTCTTTTCGCATAAAGATAGAATATGATGATGAATTAAGCCAGGTTGAAGGGCACTGATAAATCGGATTTTCCCTGTTCAAATCTGCTAGAACTATGGTAAGGAGGTTTGGCAGAAACTGTAAACAGGCACCCCGCTAGGCAGTTGGGCTCACACTGCCCCAACTGCCAACTGGCCCTGTATTCTTTGAAAGTTCACAGTTTTAAACTGGTTTATATGGTGGAATGATGCTGTAACATTCCTTCCTGAATACTGGTATGTAATTCTACAATGTTAATTCAACTTACTATGTAAAGAAATGGTAGTAGAATTGACTGTCTGTATTGACCAAATCTTACAATGTGCAGCTTTAACGATTGTCGGTTTAAAGGGTAACGCCATCCGTAGATGCTTCCGTTTGTATTTCAACAAAAGTAGGCCAGGATCAAAATAAAAAGGCTATTGAAATTAAAGTAAGGTTCTTTTTATTTTTTATTTTTTAATTGCATTTCACAAATGAATAACAAATAATACAAACAAGAGAAAATCAAAGTACAGGAAAATGAACATAAGCCAAGGATCCAAAACAATAAGTAATGGTGGAAACAGAAATGGACTACTTTGTAAGTATAAGTAATATCCAAAATAATAGTAATAATAGCCTCATTGGCAAATAAATATAACAAAATCAGTAACAATCAAAGATAACAAAATATTGAAATTAAAACAGAAATTAATATGAAAAGTCCATATCAACAGAATCATGAGAACATAAGTAACAAAAAGAACTAATAGTGACTGATCAGTAGCGAAGACAAATGGCAAAAAAAAACGATATCAACCAAAGATAACAGTTATTACATTTGATTAAAACAAATTGATTATAAACAAATTCTAAATCAAAGTAATGTTTACTGAAGCTACACACCAGATTATCTTGCAGGTCTGGTTGAGTGGTGAATATCCCATCATCGATCACACCCACCACCACCCCCTCTCCCTTCTGTGTTCTCTCCCAGGCTGGTAGAACATTCATGTTTACTGCACCAGTGTGCTGTAATTTAAGTTAGAAAAAGACTTAAGAGCAAATGTCTGTAAGGATCAAACAATGGTGGCTGGGGTAAAAAAAAATCGATTTGGCTCATATTTTGCACAGGGATAGCACTTAGCCCATCCCACTCAAAAGAGCTTTCTTTCTGCTCAAAACCGAGTGTTGCCATGGTAACAGCCCAAACAAGGTTTTGGGCCATTTTCCCTGATTTGCGCATATCAATAACATGAAAATTGGCACAGTTTAGGACATGATTACGAGCAGATGCTTGAATTTAACGGAAAATCAAAAAGACCAACTCTTCAACATTTCTAGAATACCTTTGAAAGTTTCAGAAATTGAAGTTGAAGGGCTTGAAAGTGTCAGAAATTGAAGATGAAGGTCAACCTCAAAACAATACAGGCTTGACAAAAAACGTCATTTTGCCCAACTTTGCACCAAAAGTGGTGATTCATATTTAAACCATATATACTGAACATATTTGCTATAAAATGCATTCTTGCAAAGATTGGTTGTCACGTGGTTGTCCTCAGAAGTAGGCCATTTTTCATGTTTGACGAAAAAATATGATGTTGGGCAATATCTATGAAACAATATATGGGAAAGTAAAAAAGTGATCTGATTCAGATTGTCTTTAAATAGCTCACACCCTATCTACTCATTTCTGTTTTCCTTACCCTAATTCTGGAATTTTGTATAATCTTGAACATTTGGCAACGAACTTACCAAATATGTCTGTGTGCCCCACATTGGGTCGTTTAGTACCACTCCTTGATGCCCTTCTTGATGCACGTAAAGTTGCCTGGTGTGAGATACTTGTTCCTTTACCATTTTTACCTGCATAATATAAGTACAAAAATGTGTCACTATATAAAATTTTCAGATTGATACATGCAGCTAAATTGATATTCAGCATCGATACATAATCATATCTCAATTTGAATGTCACTTCTGGAAGTCTACAAACGAAAGAAATGTGAGATAACAGCAAGTTAGTAAACCCTTGAAACTTACTGAATGTTCAGCTCTTAAAATCCCTTCACTTTCTTTGTCCTTAAGACGAGATCGTCTGACAGTTTCTTCCTTGAAAAGATAGAAGTCTGAAAATATCTGTAAGTAGAAGTAAACATTGTGATAATGCGCATATGTCAGTAGCCATATGATTGTTATCAAGCAACCTCCCCCTCCTAAATGCTAGGGTCACATTTCCAATCCGGGGCCCGACCGGTCAGTCTTTGGGAACGAAAAGTATGATATAAAAGACCAAAAAAAAAAACACCAAACGTACCCAAATTTATTCAACATACACTTTGATTTTTCGTTTCCGCAAACAGCCCGGCCGGGCCCCGGTTAGGAAATGTGACCCTAGCATAACTTGAGGTTGAGCGACCGTTGCGCAACCATATGTTATTGGAACATGATGCAAATATGATTGAATTAAACAGTATGATTCAAAAGTCAGCACAAAGGACGTATTACAAAAATAATATTTTTGTTTTTATCTCGTATTTAGCGAAATCACGTTCTTTCAAACGTTTGATGACTTATCGCTCACTCATCAGGCACAGCTTTTGTATTTTGTATTTATTTATTTCTCACAGGTAAAAGAACAAAATTAAACATACATATGACTAATCAAAACACACAGTGCTGGGGAAAGTAGCGACCAATGTGGTCAATAATATTCCTTCCCCATTTTTTTAAACAAAATGAATTACAATAATAAATTAAGATATAGAAACAAAAAATAATCAACAACATGATATCGTAACAAATTACAAATCAATAACTAATAACAATAACACAAAACATTAACTAAATCATTAGATATAAAGAAACAGTTACATAACTGAATACAGAAAAATTACCAGCTAAATAAGCAAGGAAACAATTCGATAAATAATAACAAAGCAAATAACGACAAACAGATATGATAACATACGTGAACAACATAAAAAATGCATCCTATCAGGACATAAATGAAAAAGCCAATGAATAGAAGATTGAGCAAAGGACTGATTGTTTAAAATTGAACTTTTTTAAAACATGTTTTAGCTTAGCTAGTAGAAAGGTTTACAAATGCCATTCCTATGATACACGTCAACGGTTCGAGATGGTAACATTTAGCTCAAGATATTTCATTCACACCTTCTTAACTAGAGTCACCCCTGCCTTCTGTGCTATACGTAGTGCCTCCTCCCTTCCACCCTCCAGCTGGACTGCCCAGGTTCTTTCCAGGGTTGGCTGGTTACTAGACACCATACTTGTCAGCAGTGACAGGAACACAACAAGCTTAAGATGCATGTTTCTGTGCTAGAAGAGAGAACACGAATGATTGTCAGATATATATAGAATACAACACGGGGTATTCCGTATCACCCGAGGTACTAGCCCGACCGCGGGCAGGATCGCCAGACGGCCGTAGGCCGGAGGGCGATCCGACCCGCGGGAGGGCTGGGACCGAAGGTGATGCGGAATACAACGTGTTGTATTTTATCTTTGTCATACCCACCCGAGAAAACAGACATTTCAATGCGGAATGCGTCAAAAGTTGATGGAGTATTGTGTCCTCGAACATAAAACTGTAACAACATTGGTTCCAACCTCCGAATCCGGTATTCGAATTTTCGACGGCGGCGCAACCGGCGCGCTCGAAATGCATTCTAAATATTCTATGGAACTCCGTGTGATACAACTCCCGGATGCTATGTAAAACAGCAAGGTGTGCTACTACGTACGCGAGTAGTACGCGTATCCGGTAGAGAGTGGACGAATTTCTACCAATCAGACGTCCTTGATGAATGAACTGCGGGGTAGCGGGTCTCGAGGCGAATTCGCTGCAGGAAAGCGACTCAGACCGTATTTTCAGAACGTTTTATGAACCTCTAAGGTATGCTACTACTCTACAGTCATTGAATAAATGAGATGGAATAATATTCATGTGATTATTAATAATTTGCAAGTGTTTCTACTCATAGCATATGCATTCACCCATTGAAATTCCAGAGTATTACGCTAGGAGGCACGACTTCTCGGTGCATGCATTTGTTTGCTTGTTGGGGCCACAAAGGGCACTGATACCGGGTGTACCTATACGCCGGGTACCTACACGGGTTCCTATACGTTTTCCCCTTACCCCTACGGTTTCATAAAAAAAGCCAATAGGGGGTCAAACCGACAGCACATTTTCCTAACATCAAAAGCTATATGCCACAAGAAAATCAGTAACACAGGTTGTCCAGAGTACGATATATCAAAATTGGAAGCTATTCTGCAGTACCTTGGAAATCCGCCAGGAAGTCCAAAATCTATATAAGGCCACTCAATACAGCCATTCTAAATATTAAGCAACTCCATACAGCCGTTCTTCAACTGGTGACTACTGACACGGCATCACACAAACACGCACCTGCACGTGTACATACACACACACACACACACACACACACACACACACATACCTTTGAGGCAGCTCTTAAACAATAGACTCTTGATTCTTATAGATTGTACGGTTCATAAGTCAATGTAATGAAGCACTAGAAATATGATAAAAAGGGCGAAGTAATTTGCATTTTTGTAGCGCACGCACGCCAATCTCATTAGCGCGTGCAGAGGAATTTTTACAAGGACGGTTCTATAAGTTGTTAAAAAAAGGCATATGGTTAATAGGAATGGGGACGGTAAAACACCCTAAGCCGACGCGTGGAAATTAATCACCAGCTGCATGGGTAGATAGATATTTAATTAATAACTTTAAGCTAACGTTAGACCATAGTTTAGACCACATTGCCCCTAATCAACAAAACGGCCTAACATATATAGCAGTCACCACTCAGAAATCAGGACCATAGCATTTCCAGGACACAAGATATCAAAACAGGAAGTTCCGCTGCAGTACCGTAACAAGCCTCTAGGGGACCCAAAATCTAATCATTTCCAAGTCTCATCAAGACCTACCCACATACCAAATATCAAGACAATCCATCCAAGCCTTCTCGAGTTATGCTGGTCGTTACATACATACATACATACAAGCAAACGCTACCCTATGCATAACCTTCTTGGCGAAAGGTAGAAAGAAAAGGCCACCCCGCCATAAGCACCGCGTGCACACGATTGAGTGCACGGGGCCCATCTCACCCTTGCCCGCCGGGCGCCTGGAGTACAAAGGGTCTGCTCGTCCGGAGTCAACAAATTGCTCAAGATTACCTTAACTATTTCTATATTATTTTGTAAGGTCGAGAAGGAACTATATGTATACAAGGCAACCAAGTAAGACGATATGACACTCGACACCACAGACGATGTCCATATTACCGATATGCCGGGTTTACAAAACATACTGTATTTTCGTGGAAATACGTGTTAACTTCCGGGTATGGAAAAAGTGACTCCCGTTAATCACAAGATTACATTGCCCATTACCAGGTCCCCTTCACATAGCATATCTACTCTTACAAAATCCTTTAAGACTAGGCAAAGAATAACCGAAACCGTATTACTTGTTATCAAGATAATATAGTCAACGGTAGAAGAGACATTTTAAACATTCATTGTGTGCAATGCTATGTGCCAGCAACGACAAAAAAACAATATAATTTTTCGTCTGATAAAGACTTACCTTTGGCAGTTACGTTACTCTTGACTTTTATCAGTTTGTTTTAACGTGGATAGGATTGCTTAACCTTTTTCTCTTGCTATCTCACATTCTAGCAGTTTTTGACATGATTTCATTTTTGCTTACCGAGTTTAAAATTATTCACCAAGTACATTACCAACAATTTTTTGTCTTATTTTTCTTGTTTTCTTGTTTTTTCTTAAGGGGAGGAAGATTTCCTTATATAAAGAAAGTTCGAGAAAAATCAAGAAACACTCAGCAAAATCTATGCATGTTAATGCTTGCATGAAGAATTTTATTCTTGTTTTTCTTAAGTGAAGAAAGTAGTTCTAGCATAAAGCTCAACTACAAGAATCTTCTAGAAATTTAAGTAAAACTTTCTTTTTCAGTCTTCACACAAGATTCATTTCTTGTTTGGTCGAATGGGGTATTTTATAGAATCTACCCATAAGATTTTATTTCTTGCCATGTGCCCATTTTTTCTTAAATTTGATCTCACTAAGAAGAATATTCTTGAATTTTCTTGATGTTTCTATGTAAAAAGTCTGGGAAATGAGATTCTTGTTTTTGTTGGTAATATTTAAGAAGATATAAGAATTAGATCAATCTAGAAATTCTTAAACAAGTTATGACTATCATAGAATTCATCCAAGTTCTTGGTTTCTTTGTTCAGAAAGTTTAAGAAAGATGATTCTTGTTTTTCTTGGTGATGTATAAGAAGATACAAGAATATGTTTCTTAACTTAACTTGACTAATACTAATACTAATAAAAAATGGAGGAAAAACAAGAAATTCCAAAACAAGCTATCACTAGCATAAGATTCTTGAATGTTCTTGTGATCTTTATCGAGAAATTCCAGAAAAGATGATTCTTGTTTTACACAGTGAAGAATTTTCAGATGCATGTAGTTTTTCTCGTGCTAACTTCTTGGTAAACACTGTTTAAAAAGTTACTGAGTTTGAATATCAAGAGATGGAAAAAGCCAAATGAAATCAGAATGATTTTCTTTTAATTTCTAAATATCAGACGGTTTAAGAAATTAATTCTAGAAACAAGAATGCAAATTTCGGGAATCATGGGAAATTACTCCCATCATCATTTGCTCCAAAATTTGAATAAGCTAGTTCGGAGTTACTACTACGCATGTGCAGTGTCAAAGGTGAAGGCCCCCACGACGGAAACAGTGCTCGCCTCCACATTGTCTCGATTTGCATAACAATGCCCAGACGGGTCTTGTTTCCGTCGCGGGGGCCTTCACCTTTGACACTGCACATGCGTAGTAGCAACTCCGAACTAGCTTATTCAGCCAGTTGGTAACTTCTGTCCTGAGACATATCTGTCTGATGTGCGTTAGATCTAACAATATTTAGGGCTAAGATGTAGCAGGTTTTGTAAGGACACTTTTGTGTATCATGTGAGACCCTGTAGACAACATGGATAACATTTTTGAAGTTCCAAAATGCTACCCAAGCCAAGGCGAAGCTGCAAGTCTGCCCTTGGTACGTTAGCCACCTTGGAAATTATTACACTTTTCTAACTAATATGCTCAGTCTTATTCTTGTGGTTGAATGATAAAGCCAACTAGTTATTGCAACTTCTGTAACTTGAGTTAACGAATACCAGCAACATATTTTCAAGAAAAGGAAAACACATTAATGTATCATGCTGATACACAATATCTTTACAGAGGGAGGGGGGCGATATAGGTCCTGATTGACAATCATTCACCATAAAGTCAGACTTTGCAAAGAGATTGTCCTGTGTGTTGTTCTAGGCTAAGAAACCAGTTGTACAAAAGATGTTGCCCCCATCTCAAGTTTAGAATGGTATTTGCATGTTGGTTAAGGAGGCTTAGAATGACAATCAGTAACAGTATTCGCATGAACAGTATCAGGGGGGAGGGGGGCGATATAGGGATAAACAATCATTCATATAGTCTTTGTGTTTTTCTCCTATAGGCTTAGAAATATGCTGGACCAGAGACGATATCCCCGTATCCAGTTTGGAAAAGCTTCCAACAATTTTAAGTCGTCAGTTATACGAACGACAACACTGCAGCACTGACAGTCAGACTGTTGTAGAACTGCAATTAGTTATTCACATGCAGGCAACGTATCAGGAAAATGGATGCATGCACGAGATACGGGCGTATTACAAATTGAGGATGTTAGTAAATATTACAAATTGGTAATTGTACCTGCAACATTTATCTAAGAGTCATTGTTAACATACAAAACACCGAAAAACTTGCACTGAACTTCTTGATGATAATAAATATGTTTGGAACATGCTATCAATTTGGTGGTATTCTTGATACAATATATTAATCTAAAATTAAGGAACTGTTTCTAGGTTTTTAAGGAAATCAGTCTTTGGGAAAGAAAGGTACAAGAAACTCTTCTACTAACAAGAAACTCATTCTAGCTATGAGAAATTCAGTCTTAAGGAAAGAAAGTTCATCTGGTACAAGAATCATAATCTTAGAACAAGTAACTTATTCTAGGTGTAAGAAATTCAGTCTTGAGGACAGAAAGGTATACCTGGTACAAGAATCTTAATCTTAGAACAAGGAATTTATTCTAGGTGTAAGAAATTCAGTCTTGAGGATAGAAAGGTATTCCTGGTACAAGAATCTTAATCTTAGAACAAGGAACTTATTCTAGGTGTAAGAAATTCAGTCTTGAGGATAGAAAGGTATTCCTGGTACAAGAATCTTAATCTTAGAACAAGGAATTTATTCTAGGTGTAAGAAATTCAGTCTTGAGGACAGAAAGGTATTCCTGGTACAAGAATCTTAATCTTAGAACAAGGAATTTATTCTAGGTGTAAGAAATTCAGTCTTGAGGACAGAAAGGTATTCCTGGTACAAGAATCTTAATCTTAGAACAAGGAACTTATTCTAGGTGTAAGAAATTTAGTCTTGAGGACAGAAAGGTATTCCTGGTACAAGAATCTTAATCTCAGAACAAGGAACTTATTCTAGGTGTAAGAAATTCAGTCTTGAGGATAGAAAGGTATTCCTGGTACAAGAATTATAATCTTAGAACAAGGAACTTATTCTAGGTGTAAGAAATTCAGTCTTGAGGACAGAAAGGTATTCTTGGTACAAGAATCTTAATCTTAGAACAAGGAACTTATTCTAGGTGTAAGAAATTCAGTCTTGGGGACAGAAAGGTATACATACAAGAACCTCAATCTTTTAAGTACAAGAACCTCACTCTAGCTTTTATTCAGTCTTGAGGAAAGATAGTACAAGAACCGTGATCTCAGTACAAAAAAGTCATTCTAGGGGTGAGAAATTCAGAAGAGAAAGAGATTCTTGGTACAAGAATCCCAATTTTAGTACAAGAAACTCATTCTAGGTTCAAGAAAACAAGACCTTTAACCTTTAAAAAGAAATTCAATCTATGTGTAAGGAATTTTGTCTTAAACATTCCGACTGCAAGACCAATATTCTAGAAGTATTGGTCGATTAACTGTAAGAACAAAATTCTTGGTGCAAGAAAAATATTGGTTTCTTGAATTTGCTCAAAACAGGGACTTTTTGAAATTCTTGCACACAGAATAATATGCTTGATGCAAGATGAATTTTCTTAGTACAAGAAAAAACAAGGAAAAATAAGAAAATGCATTTTTGGTAGTGTATGAAGGGAGGTTTTTCTCGATCAGTATTTCCCGGTACGCTGTTTTGCAACTTATATCCATTCTCTAATTTCTCAACTTATAATTAAACTGCTTATCAGTATGAAATTCCTCGGTGTATTATATCCCCATTAAATCCACCTGGTTCAAGAATCCTATAATTCACCAGGTTGTATTGTTTCAGCCAGTAGGTACCCATGTGAGTAATGAGGCTGTTGTAACGCACTCGAGGCACCTCCTTGAACACGGGACCTCCATTTCTCGTCTCTTCCGAAAGACGATGCAGCTCCGACAAGGATACCCTTCCCGGGATTCGATCCGGGGTTTTCCGGATCCAACTAATTGGAAACAGGAGGCTAAACTGCGAAGCCGCTACCAATTGAGCTACAGGGACATCCCTAGGGTATAAATGTACATAAATTAAACTTACCTGTTTGTGCGTTAGGCCTCCGACCGTGGTAAGTACGTGTTTCTACCCTCACCTGTTAAAGGTAACATGAGACGGCATGAAATAGCTACGGTTGTTTTTCTCATCACGGCGTGAAACCATGATGGAGTATGGATATTCGGTTACGATGATTGTACACAGGTATGACGTCATACTGACACGCCAGGGTCAGGTCAAGTGTTATTGACTTCACTCTAAAGGTTGAACGTATCTTGGAAGGGGTCATTGGAATCTTCCATTTTAGATAACGGGGGACAGGACATGGAATATATTTTCAAGTACTAGCTAAGGATAGGCTGCCACACACGTCAACAAGACAAGGTTAATGAAAGGAAAGGAACTATGATTAAGAATCGACTTGCTGACAGTTTGGTGTTTTGTACATAGATAAAATTAGCTGCCAATTTGAAGTGAATTTACATGGCAGCCGGGGGCCTTGGAGGTTGGTAACATTATAAAAGTCATCATAAAATCATCACATTTACAAAAAATGCCGCTACAGTTAAAAAGCTACAGGAGGGCCTTAACCGACAACACCTTTTCCTAACATCAAAAGCAATATGCGGCAGTAAAATCAAACCATATAGTTTGTCCAGAATACGAAATATCAAAACTGGAAGTTTTTCTGCAGTCCCTTGTAAAACCTGCCAGGTAATATAGGCCTTAATCCTACATTAAACGACAAGAAATACGAAATAAGTTTCCATTTATTAGTGCACGCACGCCCAGTTCATTAGCGCTCATTAGCGCACGCCAGGGAATCTTTTAAAGTACAGCTTCAACTACCTCATCGACTGGAAACATACTTCGAGTTTAGGTTATCACAAAAATGCGTTTGCCTGTTAGGACGTGGGAAGGTAAAATACCCTTAAGTCGACCCGTGGAAATTAATCACTAGGTTGGTTGGCCGTTTAAATAATAACCTAACGTTAGACCATATAGCCCCTTATTTACAACATGGCCCAACATAGCTACCTTCGATTTATCAGCCGAAACAAAGTAGAGGGTACCCCGTCATGATCACCGTGCGTCAACGATGAAATGTACGGGGCCCGTCTCACCCTTGCCCGCCGAGAGTGCAAAAGGCCTGCTCATCATAGTAAAAATAATCACTCAGGACTTACCTTTACTGTTTCTTCCTTCCTTCTTAAGGTTTAGAAGGAACTAAAGGGAGCCAAGCAGGACTCAAAGACACCTCACCGCACAGACGATGTCTAAATTACCTATGTCATTTGTTCAAACATATACTGCATCACTACATGTATTTTCGTGGAAATACAGGAAAACTTCCGGTGAATCTCGTTCATCACCTGGTTAAAGTACTCGTTCCCAGGATCACACAAATAGCATAAAAGTACTCCTACAAATTCTAATAAGACTCAGCGAAGAAAATCCAGAACTGTATTGCTTGTTGTCAAGTCTTTATAAGCAATGGTAGAAGAGACATTTCAAATATATATTGTGCGTTATTGCTTTGTCATTGGGGAGACTCAATGCAAGTAGTTAAAACTACTTGCATTGAGTCTCCCCAATGACAAGGCAATATAATTTTTCGTCTAATAAGGACGTACATTTTTTTTGGTTAATCTTGACTGTGATAATGTCGTTTAAATGTAGATACGATTGCTACACCTTTTCTTCTCTCATGCTATCTCACACAACAGGTACGTATAATGGTCAAGTTATCTAGTTTGGCCGTTTAACAGTCTCAAAATGCGTCTTGACATAATGTCACGTTTGCTTAACGTTAGGAGTATAAATTTTACACCAAGTATGCTGAGATTAATACATTGACAAGCATGCCTTTTGTAGATGTCAGTGAGTTCGAAGACAAATTTAGGTTTTGTCTTGTCAGATGTTGCTAGCGTGTGGAGACAGATTGAGTCTAACTGTCACATCATGGTGTCAAATGTTGAACAAGCGACTAGAAAACTCAATTTCAGGACATACAGTAAGGATAGTGGACTTAAGGAAAAGTATAGTGCTGTAAACATTGATTAGGTACAGGTCCAAAATACCGGATCACGAAGTACCTGTACTGTACCGATATAAATTTACACCACGTATCTGCTTATTTTGTGACTGATCTCCTGTCCTCATGCAACACGAAACATGACCCAAGTGACACATTGGAACAGCGTAACTAAAATGCAACAGATCATTCAGGCAGGCCGGGAGTTTTGATAGCAAGGCCAGGGGAGTTTGGCAGTAGTAAACCTAGTTATGTTCTTTGAATAAAGATACTGACAAATTGAAAACAGTTTATTTATGTTTCTGTCATTATTGAAGAAGTTCAGAAGAACACATGTTAATTTTTCAAATTGTTTAGGTACTGGTACAGGTCCGGACCTGTACCTAAACCTCTGTACCGGTACCTGTACCTGTACCTGATGTTACGTTTAGGTACGCGGTACTACTTTAGGATCATCAGATACACTTCATGAAAAAGTCCCCAATAATCCATGGCTCGGAATGCAACAGTATATTTCCCGGATTTTTAGAGCACAATTTCCAATGAATCTATTGCCTAAAAAATCGATTGCATACGGGATTGTATGTGTGTCAAAATGAGAATGGAAGTGTAAACAAGGTACCTATCATGTATAGAGATACTGTCAGTATCAAAATTCACTGACAGGATTTCTAGAGCAACGATACCTTAAATATTTGGAAACATAATTATCCTCTATCATCATAAGACGAAAAGGACTGTCTAACGTTACTAAGGTGACACATTTCTTGTCGTGTACTTGGAATTTCAGTAAGTCGAGGTGACTGTCAGGAGTGTTTTCAGCGGGACACAAAGAGTTGTTCAATACCACTCTCAAGTTTGTTTGAGCTGACCTACTACAAACAACATCGCTGAACAAAGAGAATTGAGTTGCCATTGATTAAGCGTGTCGGCAAGTACTTGCCGAGCAAAATATCCCACCGGAAAGTTTGTCACTTCAATAAATTTTTGTGTCAATACCATACTCTTTTTGGTTAACCTTCTGATAAAGGACCTGATACAGAAGCCAACTACAACCTCCTGATTGGTTAGTTTTCCTTTTTCTATGTTCCTTTATCTGCGAAAACATTTTTGCATTCATGTATACTTTGTACGAATGTCTAGCAACTTATGAGTTTCTATATATAAAATATGATTTTCTTTCACTTGTTAAATTTTAAATGTCATTGCTTTATTTCTGTAGTTACTCTGTTGGTTTTACTAATTTACCTATCCATAATGAGTATCCATTTTGTTTCATCTTCTTTACTTGTGTATACATGATAACATGATCAGCAATTATCATAATAATTAGTAATTAATCTCAGTTAAGGGGGAACCCTCGACTAATTTTGGAGGTTTCAGGTTTGCAATGAAAAGTTGTTTATAAACAATAACTTTATCATGTATACACTCTCTCTCTCTCTCTATGTGTCTAATACCTAAAAAATATTCGACACTTTGATGCGATACCTTAAACTAATGGACACCTTAATTACCCTGGTGATGAAAACATGCTACTAATTACTGACTTCCCCCAACCTATTACCGACCGCTTGACGACTCCTTCTAGACCACCAATACCTTTTAATAAATCTGGATAACCCTTTATTTTTTTAATTCGGCATGCACGGCCGACCTTTAGTAAAATCTCGCTGATCAACTACCCACAACGAAAGACGTCTCTTACTGACTCCCAACCACAGTCTGGTAATTATGCGAGTAGGATACACTGGGGGGTGCACAGTCGGTCATCTGTAAAAGGGGATTGAGGTGCGGTACATTTGTCTGAAGGCTTTGCCTAGTTATCTTCGCCGAGTACTTGTACTCGGAGGAGATTATGTTTTCGGTTGAAAAATCTGTTGGGTGGGTCTTAATGTATGTCAGGAGCATAACTCAAGAAATCTTCCATGAATCTTTATGATTTTTAGTAGGTGTGTAGTAGTTGTGCAAAGGAAGGTCAAGTTTAAAAATGGCTTACCTGGCGTTTTCCAACAGTACTGCGGCAGACTTTGCATTTTTGTGCGTTTGTATGTAGGCAAAAAAAGTGAAGGAAACGTTGATGGATCTTTATGATTTTTTGCAGGTGTGTAGATGTTGTGGAAACGGAGGTCAAGTTCAAAAATGGTTTCCCTGGCATTTTCCGTCGGTACTGCAGCGGGCTTTATATGTGTGTGAATTTGTATGTCGCCAGCATAACTCGAGGTGCTGTTGACGGCTGTGCACGATATTCAGTTGGTAGGTAGGAGTGTTAAAAAGGAAGGTCAAGTTCGATAATGGGCCTCCTAGCGAATAATTAAGGTACTGCAGCTGAGTTTTAAATTTTGTGGTGGAATTTTCTGGAAGTGCCAGGTTCATAATTTTTCACCAATACATAGAGTCTGGAACAGGGAATGGGTGGTGTAAGTTTGGCCCTCCTAGCGGCTTGTTTGGACCTGCAGTTGGCGTTTTTGCTGAAACCTTTGGAGGCTAATAAGTACAGAAGGGGATGACGGATCGTCATGATTTTTGGTATGTAAATAGCTTGGGTGATGTTTTACATAATCAAATACATATGATGAAAACCAGGAACTAATTTGCATAATAAATGAAGAAAGTTTAGTAATCCGTCTAAAGTTTGTGGTCGAATTTTTTGCAGGTACTAAGGTTATGATTTTTTGAGTGGTAGATAGATCTTGGGCCAGAGAGTTAATGATGTACGTTTGGGCCCCCTTGCGGCTTGCCTTAAACTGCAGTGGGCCTATTTGTTTGTAACTTTTGAGGATGATAACTCAAGCAGGGTTTGATGGATTATTCTTGTATTTGGTGTATATGTTCCTTAGGTGATGATCAGCATAATGATATGCTCATTATGCAGATCATGAACTACTTGACGTAATAATTGGCATAGTCAAGTCAAGTCAAGTCAAGTCAAGTTTATTGCACAACAATTGCATCAGGTACAATGTACGGCAAATAACATGGAATATTAACAACTACGGACTATCTATACTAGTTCACTAACCTAACATCATTACTCGATACATAAGATAATGGCGTGATATATTTTACGTTATGGCACGGCTTCTCTTTTGCATAGCATTATATATGAATTGGCCTAGGTAGACAGATACAGAGTCAGGACATGACAGAAGTACATTAAATATTTCTCTACTTGTTCCAGGTAGTGTTATTTCCGTCTTACATGTAATCATCAGTCTTTTCCTTTCTTCATTATAAGATGGACATATCATAAGGAAATGGTATTCATCTTCAATATTTTCTTTGCAGGTGGGACACATTCTCTTTTCGGCTGGTATATTTTTGTGACGACCCTTTTCAATTTCTAAGCAATGCGCACCAATTCTCAGCCTTGTTATGCTATTTGTAAAGGATTTGTTTTGAACTGCCAAAAGATAATTTTCCAGAGCGAAGGTTGTCTTAATTTTCGAATATGTTCCAAGTTTATTAAAACTCCTAATCTTTTGTCTCCAGTTGGAAAGAAATGTGTCCTTCAGACGTTCCTTGAACATGTTACCAAAATAGTTGGTGTTGACATTAGGGTTTAGCCAAATATTTTGGAAACCGTGTCTTGACAGTATATCTTGTACATGGGTACTCCAGTCGTGTTCTTGTATAACAGCAGTGTCGTATGCTTTTTTAACAATTCTTTCGTTATACATATTATGTAATCTTAGCCAATATTTAATCAGTCGTGTTTGAGTATCTATATACAGTGGAAACATACCTAACTCTCCTATTACAGCAGCATTAACAGAACTTCTAGGAACACGAAGCAATATCTTACAGTAGTTAATCAATACATGTTCTAAATCGGGAATCTCATAAGAAACAGCAGGTTGTTCTAACGCTACATTTTGATTTCTAGGACTGCCGCACCATAGTACGCGGCATGTGTTAGTATACACCTGGCGTCCAGAATCTAGGTCAACAGCTGGCGTCCAGAATCTAGGTCAACAGCTGGCGTCCTGAATCTAGGTCAACAGCTACTCTAGTGTCATAAGGCGTGGTTAAGACCATAATAGAGTGTATTGTGGGCTTGGTAGGAAATCGTCAATATCTCAAGTTTTGTATGGTCAAATCGTTCATAATTTGGCAGAAGTGAAGAAGAGATACCACGTATCCCAAATATGTACCAGATTAAACGATAATTACCATAATATTTTTGCAATAAGTGAAGACATGTACCCCTTCTGAATTGACAAAAACTGGCCTAGACCAGCTTGATGCCGATGGCTAACAGGAATGAAATTTTTACACGATACACAGACAACAGCATACTTTCGGAAAAACTGTACAAAACATAAGAACATTCTTTAGATTATTTGCAATAAACAAAAGTTTGCCATTTTGATAAGATTTAGGGGGTATCCTTTGAGTTCAAGAGCCAACAGCTAACTTCCCGACATTAAAATGGCTATCACGGGAAGTTATTCATGCAAACACACTTCTTGTGTATTATTTGCACGCAATTTCAACTTCATATGTTTTTATATCTAAGCTGGTCTATGCCTTTAAAGTTTACATGCTTAAATTCTGTACTTTTTCTGTTTGTTGCCTATCAATCAACTTGACAACGACATCCGTCATGTTGACAGGCGCATAAATATCAATAGATAAATTGTTTTTAGCACCTCGGTCCAAAGTAATTACCTGCATTCACCTATAATTATGCATAGCAAGAAGTCAGGAGCACTTTAATTGGTCCTCCGTCCTTGTTCATGGCCTAAATGCCTGGTTGCAAGTTCTTTGTTAAAAATAAGGCACTTTGGAAAATAATCATTGAGACAAGAAAAGGAGTCGATGATCTTGAACTATGTGAACTTTCAAAAGGCATTAAAAAAAATAGTGAACTGAAATTTTTCAAGCTGTGTCCATGTACCATGATCTTAGGATGCCACAACCTACATTTATGAAGGTTATACAACAAAGTATTGCAATATTTTAATACATTTCAATCTCTACTTGTCAAATGGATAAGATTTGGACTTTACTTTCGAACATTCCGGACGTTTCGTTTTCACCATAGCCTATTACATTAAAATTACTAGCTCCCATTAGCCTGGTCACCTGAGTCTCTACGGGTCGGCTTAGGTGTGTTTTACCGGGCCCAGTCTGCTATATTGACCCGTTTCTGTCAGATTGTCTTCTTACTGCTGCCATTTAGAGTTTCGCAGCCATCGTAGTTTCGCCGCAAACGTTGTTGGCAACGTCATTTAATCCAAGGCCGTAAACCAACATCCCGAGCGGGCCAATAGTTCTGTTCTCTGGGCGGGCGGGGGTCACCTACAGCGCCGAGATATCGGGTATGGTGTTGTATGGTTTCCAGGCTAGGCTTCCATAAAACAGCAGTGCACAAGATAAACCAGAACTCGAAAAGAAGACAACCCACTCTGAGTTCTCAATTTGGATGAAGCATGACAGAAGACAAGCAAACAATGTATTCAATATGGCGGACTCAACAACAACAAATTTTTATATAACAATAGAAAACATCCACGGGAGCCAGGAGACTGTTGTCGTCTCATGCGTTTCAACGCTAACACGGCGTGGTAAACTCAGTTTCTATTATAACAGAGGCTATGTGCTTTCATCCGATATTTGTTATGTGGCCCTCAGCTTGAGGATAATCTGTCAAAGGGCACAGCATAAAACCAGTTTGACTGCCGAATCTGCTCAGAGATGATATGATCAGGACTTGTTGACTCAGCTATAAATGCTTTCTTTCCCTTCCTTTTCTGGCATATTCATACCCGTAGGCTTATTATAAGCGGTAATGTACAAGCACAGGGTGAGAGAATGAATACACATGCCGGACAGACAATGAAGGCAAAACTATGTTGCCTGTCTGTAATCAGACAAAGTCGATGCACCTTTTGTCTGTATTGATCGCTATATAAAACCTCCTTGATAGAAACAAACATTTTTTATACATGGGTCAAGCCCATGCTTCTTTATGGGTCGGAAATCTTCGGTTTTAAATCCTGTCCAATTGAATCAATTCACCTGGAATTCTGCAAACAAACCCTACATTTACCGACGAGAGGGTGGTGCGTGGCCTCCCAGCCAGAACAGGATTTAATAGAGATGTTCCCCACGCAAGTCAAACACGTAATGATTATGAAGCCTTCGCCCAAATGTGCCACACTCTCTCTAGCCTGGTCCCAGTCTCTAGGTTCGGCTTAGTGGTGTTTTACCGGGCCAGTCAGTTTCTACCCCTGGCTGCCATCCTACTTCCGCTATACCCTACTTCCAAGGCCGTAAACAACACCCCGAGCCGGCTAAGCTGTCTGGGCGGGTGGGGGTCATTCACAGTGCCGTAGAGATATCGGGGAGCCACCGAAGGTATGGATTCCAGGCTACACTCTCTCCTGTTAGGAAACAAATGTGTAAACTAACTGAGACTATAAGATCTACCTATAATGAAGACTAGCATAGAATATTGACAATATAAGGCACAGGACTGCCGTCACAAACCTTCAGATCCGTAAAGAAATACACATTGAAAGCTGGGGAAAAATAAGCACACTCCTCCTGAACAACAAATATGTCTACACTTTAATCTTGATGAAGAAGAGGATGAATACCGTTTTATAGTAGAAGGTGGACTATGCATCAAAGAGAATTGAACTTTATAGACTTATACATCGATCTTATTTCCCTACTTCTTACACCTAATACAGACAATATTCTTAATCATGTGGCGCTTAGACAAACAAATCTGATCTTACATTTCATTACGATTAGTGCGATAATTTTTTCCATTTTGTTTTCAAACGTACACATGCTTGAGGGATTTTAGACATCCATTGATAATCTATATGTTTCGACACAGAATTGGAATCATTCACAGATGAGTTACATTTCATTTTGCACTTTATTTGTTACATACTATTTAGATACACGCCTCTCAAAATAGGTACCATTTTGTGAAATCTTAATTTTCCTTTGTCAGTAACTTATGAAAGAATTAATGTTTGAACAATGTCACCAACATTTCTTCTTTACCAAGGTTCTTACCAAAGTGGATGTGCATGTATATATGCCTTTTGTCTATTTCGAAGTTGACTTTGCTATATGTGCAACTATGGCTGAATATATATTTCAAATTGCAATACACATGTCAAGTTGAAAGCCAGACGGTTACCGTCTAACATGCAGTTGAACAGTCCCAATTGTGGAGGACCGGGGGAGGGGGTGCGAAGTTAGCTCGTAAACAAATGCAAAAGAAGGGAGGGGCAATGGGTGGTGCTTTTAGAGCAATTATCGCTCAACCTATTGCATATTGATTAGTTTCTAGTAGCACCTTGACTCATTTTAATACTACAGCAGGTCATTACAATATTATAATGAGGGCAATGCAGGGGGTAACCCGGCCAGGCCTTAGCTTATCAGAGTAGCTTACTAGCTGGGTAATTGAAAAAAAACAGGACTAAAATGTATCTGTTATGTTTGGTATGAAGATTTAAAAGTGGATCTTACGATTGACGTATCATGGTAATTATGCCAAACAGGGCCTAATTTGCATGATTAATGAAATGTTTTAAAATGCGCTGAGTTCTATGTTTGTGCCCGTTTATATGCATTTTAGTCGTATTTTAGTCTTTGTGAAAGCTTGTATCAAGGTCTGCATATTGTTCAGTTACCAGGGCTAACCCTAGCCTTTGTAATAACCGTAGCCTTTGGTAGCCCTGGCTGTACTTATCTACAGCCGAAAAAAACAAATAAAAACAAATCACCTTTGAAAACTGTGTCATCCTTCACTGAGAAAGAGAAGCTAGTAATTATCGATTATAATCGAAATATCAATTATTCAAATGACCTCATTTGAATTATTGCTGAGATTATACTAAGATAATAACACTATGCTCGTAAATGACAGGACTTTTTGTATTCATGTTGGGTATTTTAAAATAGCTGAATCTGATAATTGACATAGCCAAGCCAAGTTCAACAATAAGATGCTGATTATGCAAAACAGGGTCTAATATTTGATAGAGTTATACTACTTCACTACGTTTCGAAAATCCATCCAGTTTTATTGCGTATCCTATTACCTGGATGTCTAACCGTCATTGACATTCCATGAGAGTACTTTCAGACCTGGGGCATATCAAGCCACTGAGAAAGAGGGGAACATTGATAGATATTATTTAAGCAAATAAAGACTGGAATTTAATTCTTGTTTAGAAAAACGGCTATGTAATGTCATATTGGTAAATGGCGGGAATTTGGTACTTGCATCTGTCGGTGCAATTCATATTATTTGGCGAAGATATGAGGTCGTGGAACTCTAGTTTTAAATAAGATTGCCATCAACGACGTCGTGTCAGAACGGTGTTCGTTCGTTCGTTCGGTCACACCGACATTATCACGTTTACCTGGAATTGTTGGGGTTTTGGATTTCGACCAAAGGTTATGTCGATAACGGATTGGAACAGAGAAAGGCTGTTGAGTGAACTCATCAGACCAGAAAGTACCCTATGGGCATGTCACAATGTTTAGGATGTTTGTCAGAGAGGTGATTGTCGGTCACACCGACATTTTCACGTTTACCTGGAATTGTTGGGGTTAGGGATGGCGACCAAAGATTATGGCAACAATGTTAATGGGTTGGAACAGAGAACGTCTGTTGTTTGAACTGATCAGACCAGAAAGTACCCCATGGGCATGTCAGGATGTTTAGGTTGTTTGTCAGAAAGGTGATTGTCGGTCACACCGACATTATCACGTTTACCTGGAACTGTTGGGGCCATGGATGGCGACCAAACATTATGGCAACAATGGGTTGGAACAGAGAAAGGCTGTTTAGTGAACTTATCACACTATGGGCACGTCGGGATGTTTAGGATGTCTGTTGATTAACAGACAAGAGACACTGACTTGTTGGTACAACACATTGTGACTTTCATCTGTGCATTGCTAATAATGGCAATAACCAAAATAGAAAAGCCAGAGTGGTTCGACAACAAAATAAAAGATACTCGATACTTTGTCCTAACGTGGTGTTTATCATAGCCTGTCGTGTCATGTACCTTGAAGCTTGATCGGGAACATTTAGCGATGTCAACAAGGGGATAAATGTACCTTAACGACTGCCAATATTATCTGTTTGCCTTTCAACCGAGTCTAAACTATGCCACCGCTACTTCTGACTACCACTCCAACCGATTCCCGACCACTTAACGACTCCTTGGCCTCCAAGATATTTCTACGGCATCTGGACAACTCCTGCATTTTTAAAACATTCGGCTTGCACGGCCGACCTTTAGTCAGTCTCGCTGATCAACTCCCAAAAACAAAAGACCTTGCTTATTGACTCCAAACCACGGTCTGAAAATGATCTGAGTGGGATAGACTGTAGGAGGGCACGGTCGGTCATGTGTACAACGGGGTTAAGGCGCGGTCAGATCTGTTCTCAGGATTGGTTTCACACTAGGCATTCAACGAAAGTTTTGGAAAACTTTTCCGTAAGGATACCCGCAATCATATTGTTGTTAATTAATGTTCAAATATGAATAAAACACGATGATCAACTGACGGAGACAGTTTCCTTCACCCATCTTTTTACTATTATTTCAACTATGTCCTCATCACAATACATTACGTCTGTGTGTTCGCATCTGTGTGCCTGAGTCTGTACGTGTGTTTGCATGTATGTGTGTATGTGTGCGTGGGTGTGTGTGGGTGGGTGTGCATGTGTGTGTGCATGTGTATGTGTGTGTTTGTGTGTGTGTGTGTTGGTGTTGAGGTGCGTTCGTGCTTGTGTCTGTTTGTTTGTATACATGTATGTGTGTATTATGTAAGTGTGTGTGTGTTTGTGTGTTTGTGAGTGTGTGTGTTTGCACATCGTTTCGAGAAAAAGGGGACCTTATCAGTGCGTAGTGCTGCGTACTGATACCTTTTTCACCACTGACTCTCAATCACTATCCGTATGATAGATTCATAACTTGATGTGAACGTGGCTTAAACACTGTGTTCTTTCTGAAAGTTTTTGAACATGCCAACGCAAAACTCCCAACACTATTCATGCCAAAACACGGTGCATTGACGTGTATCTGACTTGATAGAGGGATATATACACAAAAAGAAGGATTGAATCCCCCCCCCCCCCCCACCCTCTCTCCCCAAAACCGGTCTACAGCAGTTCTGACTGTCCAAGTCCTTAAATCTTTTATTGGGCACCAAAAACCTCGAATTGTCAGGTGAACAGTGAAACAATATGTTAACTAGAAAACGTGCTCTTGTTCTACCGATAAGATCTTTCACCTGCGGCTGTTTTTAGCGCGAGAGGAAAGCCAAAGAAAGGTGTCGTTTCAGGTGACTGACTCACAGAAATCTTATCTTGTATTTGCTTACAGAGACCATGACAAAGCAATGTTGTGTTTAGATTAGGACAAACGGAGCACACAAGGCACCGAAGACTCCTGTGAAACACACTGTCAAGCACAGAAGTCAAATTTACACATAGTGTCATTTTACAATGCTGTCATTTAAACTAATAGATCGAGCTGCCAAGTTTCCTAACAAATCAAGTACACAATTACAGCTCCAATGCAATCTGGTCTATATGACCACGAAATGTACAGTACTTTTGAATTTGGAAGATTATACTTAGGTCACAGCAAGTAGCTTTTATGGATGACATCCTATGCAGATTCCAAATTTGAAAATTTGATGCGCGCGGGCGTAATAAAAATCAATGCGCGCGTGCGCTGATGTCATTCATTCATTAAATGTATTTCTCTCTCTCTGTATTTCTTTATTTTTTAAGTGTTTATTTTCGGGGTTGTTCATTAACCAGGTCATGATCTTTACGTGATTAAGAACAATGTTTTGCCTTTTCCAGGCTATTTTAAACACGCCAAGACGAATAACCCAGAACGGTTCATTTTTGTGTAAAGGCATGGACGTTTTTTTGTCTAGTTTGACAGAAATGCACCTGCAGGACTTGTTTCAAAGATTAGAGAATACTTTGTGGTGTAAGCTATTAGCTAAAGTGTAACGGGAGCCTTTGAGTTTTGTTAACTGTATGTTCAGTTTACATGGATTTATTACTTATCATTTACTGTGTTTACCTGACTTTTGTATCAGGGTTGTTGATCTCTGTTGGATTTTCGTCATGTAACATGGATTTTCTTTTGTTATCTTTCATTTATCTGAACCAAGAATCAGTGCCATTGTGTTTTGTTAACGTTTATTCAGTTGACTTTGAGTTGCATTTGTTATCTCTCATTTATCTGAACCAAGAATCAGTGAATTTGAGTTTTGTTAACGTTTATTCAGTTGAAATAGAATTACAGTTGTTATCTTTCATTTATCTGAACCAAGAATCAGTGAATTTGAATTTTGTTAATGTTATTCAGTTTACTTTGAGTTGCATTTGTTATCTCTCATTTATCTGAACCAAGAATCAGTGAATTTGAGTTTTGTTAACGTTTATTCAGTTGACATTGAGTTGCATTTGTTATCTTTCATTTATCTGCACCAAGAATCAGTGAATTTGAGTTTTCTTAACGTTTATTCAGTTGACATTGAGTTATATTTGTTATCTTTCATTTGTCTGAACCAAGAATCAGTGAACTTGAGTTTTGTTAACGTTTATTCAGTTGACATTGAGTTATATTTGTTATCTTTCATTTATCTAAACCAAGAATCAGTGTCTTTGAGTTTTGTTAACGTTTATTCAGTTGACATTGAGTTATATTTGTTATCTGTCATTTATCTAAACCAAGAATCAGTGTCTTTGAGTTTTCTTAACGTTTATTCAGTTGACACTGAGCTGCATTTGTTATCTTTCATTTATCTGCACAAAGAATCAGTGTCTTTGAGTTTTGTTAATATTTATTCAGTTGACATTGAGTCGCATTTGTCACCTTTAAGAGTTGTGTTTTACAGTTCAATATTATTATCATTTGTTCCCTTAGTTTATGTTCCTTTTAGATCATCATCTACATCAGTGAGAATCCAGTGCCCCGATGACTTCTCCCAGCTCCTCTCTCCGAGACGTTTCCTTTCCCAGATGATATGACTAAGGTAGAATGTCTTATTAGTAGCTATAATTGTAACGGACTGGGCGATTTCTATAAACGCAGAGGACTTTTTACTTGGTTAAGAGACAAGCCGTACCACTTTTACTGTATTCAAGAGACACATTCCACTACAAAAGATGAAGCAACATGGAAGAGCGAGTGGGGGGGCCAAATATATTTTTCTCATGGGACCTCTAGTCAGAGGGGAGTAGCTATCCTGATAAAAAACAACACCAGCTCTCATGTTCATCAGACAAAGACTGATGAAAGTGGGAGGTGGATTATTCTTGATATTGAAGTAGATAAATTACATTTCTGTCTGGTTAATTTGTATGCACCCAACAATGACTCTCCTTCTTTCTTCAAGGACTTGAAAGATGAAATAGACAAATTTGAAATAAGTTATGAGAGTCTAGTGGTAGTAGGGGATTTTAATACTGTTCAAAATACATCCATGGACAGATCAGGTACCCGGCCCGCCGGCATAATTACCATCCCAATGCGCTTAAAGCGATTTCTTGAATAAAAAGGGAAATTTGATTTACACGACGTCTGGCGCTTCCGGAATCCAAATTCTGTTCGGTACACCTGGCGACGCGGACTTCAGGCCAGTAGACTTGATTACTTCCTCATTTCCTTTTCACTGCTGAATAGAGTCACCAAATGTAGTATTGCAGATAAGTTTAAATCTGATCACAACTTGATCACTTTGTCCTTCGTTACTGCAGACTTCCCACGTGGTCCTGGGTATTGGAAATTCAATCAATCTCTTCTCGATGACAGAATATTTGTTGTGCAGACAAAACAACTCATGTCCGAATTCTTCGAAATAAATGTTAATACAGCCAACCCTCAATTAATATGGGATGCAGCAAAATGCTTCTTTCGAGGGCATTGCATTAAATTTTCAACTTGGAAAAAGAAACAGTACTTAATTAAAGAAAAACGACTTATTGACGAAATTAACGTGTTGCAGCGTCAGATTAACAGTGTCACCTGCCCGACAGCTGCCCATCTGGACGAATTTTCTTGTAAGCAAAAATTACTTGAATCTCTTTATAATGAACGTTTAAATGGCCTCCTGATCAGATCGAAATCACGCTGGATGGAGCTAGGTGAAAGGTGCACTAAATATTTAATGAATTCAGTCCATAGAAACTATGTCAGGAAAAATATTCAAGGTATCAAAAGACCGTCTGGAGAAATTATCTCTGATCCAAACGACATTCTATCCGATCAGATTGACTTTTATTCCGCATTATATTCTTTTGAAGATTTGCCAATTTCCCTCACCCAGGCCAACTGTGATGATTTCTTTCCTCCTCAGTATGGAAAACGATTATCCCATGAACAACAAACTAATTGTGAAGGTACTATAACTGAAGAAGAATTGCACAAGGCCATTTTGTCATTCACATCTGGTAAATCACCAGGGTTGGACGGCATTCAAGTAGAAGTGTATAAAATATTTTTTGATCTCTTTAAAAATCCTATGCTAGAATGCTTTAATTATTCATTCGTCAATGGGTGTCTCTCTGGCACGCAAAAGCATGGTCTTATTTCGCTACTTTTAAAAAAGGACAGCAAGGGTGCAGACAAGGATCCAACTACTATCGACAACTGGCGCCCCCTTACTCTTTTATGTTGTGACACTAGGATCTTTTCGAAATGTATAGCACTTAGAATAAAAAAAATGTAATTACACACTTAATAGACGAAGATCAGACTGGATTCATTAAGGGCGGGTACATTGGGGATAACATCAGACGGTTAATTGACACTATAGAGCACTATGATAGTGAGGATAAACCCGGGCTTATATTTATTGCAGACTATAAAAAAGCGTTTGATACCTGAAGGTGGGATTTCATGTTCAAATGTTTAGAATTTTTTAATTTTGGTCCTCAACTGATAAAGTGGGTTAAGGTTATTTATGAAAAAACACAAAGTTCCGTCATTAATAATGGTTACGTTTCAAAACCCTTTTTATTACATCGGGGCGTGCGCCAAGGATGTCCCTTGTCCCCTTATCTTTTCATTATGGCAGTGGAGATTCTTGCTATCAAGATAAGATCTAACAATTCTATTCGGGGTTTAAACGTTAAGGGTAAATGCTCTAAAGTTTCTCAATATGCTGACGATTCAAATTTTCCTTTCGAACCAAACCTTGAGTCATTTTACGCCCTGTTGTCCGATCTAGAACATTTCTCAGAAATTTCTGGTCTTTATTTAAATGCCGACAAATGTAAAATTTTGCGATTAGGTTGTCTGAAGTTTTCTAATTTTCGTCTGCCTACGCACTTACCTTTACAGTGGGTTGATGGTGGAGTAGACATATTAGGTGTTCATATACCTATCGACATGAATAGTATTGTCAATGTAAATATTGAGCCCCAACTAGAAGGGTTGGATACCGTACTGCGCCCTTGGAAAGGTAAATCCCTATCATTATATGGTAAAATTACCGTTGTTAATTCTCTGGTGGTTTCCCAGTTTACTAATTTATTTCAAGTTTTGCCATCGCCGGATGACTTGTTTTTCAAAAGGTGTGAGAAGAAAATTTTTTCCTTCATTTGGAACGATGGCCCTGAAAGAGTGGCACGTAAAGTCTTGTATAACTCTGTTGAAAATGGGGGGTTAAATTTGAAAAATTTGCGAACATATGATAAAACAATGAAAGCGTCGTGGGTGCCAAAATTGTATTTTCATCCTGAGTGGTTTGTTTCGCGGTCCATAAATTCTCAACCCCGCCTCCGTTTGAGTTTACTACCCTTTTTTCATCTGCTCTCCGGCACATCTCTAAATCTTACAACATTTCTATCTCAAGTTCTTGATGCCTGGTACGAATTTCAATATTTGGAACCCGCGTCGCCAGGTGGTGTTAGACGACAAAAACTCTGGAATAATTCAAATATTGTTATTGATAATAAACCTATTTTCTTTATTGCTATGTTGAATAGAAATATAATCTTTGTTAATGACTTACTATCTAATGACGGCCTTCTGATGTCGTACCATGAATTCTGTTTAATGTATACGAATATTTGTGACCAACTACGTTATCAGCAGATCATATCTCTTGTCAAAATGGAAGAATTTGCTTAGCAGGGAACATACAAAGAATTTAGTATGCATGGTATTTCAAAAGAACTACGCTTGGTTAAAAAATGTTAAGATAAACAAAGCCGTGTATAATTATTTTCTTGTATCTAATAATCAAATTACTGTGGCGCACAAAATTAGACTATCTGGGTTTGACTATTTTGATACACATGTGCCTTGGAAAATGGTCTTTACAAATATCATTAAAGCTACTATTGACCCAAGTTTGAAGTACTTCCAATACCGTTTAATATATAAGTTTTTACCCTGCAATAAAATTCTTCGAACCTGGAATTTGACTGAGTCAAACTCCTGCTCTTTTTGCAATAATGATGAGGAAACATATGTACATGTCTTCTGGGAGTGTGTTCATGTCATTGCTTTTTGGATTGAAGTGGAGAATTGGCTTACTCATGAAATCGGTCTGACTTTAGATTTAACGTCTTTTATGGTTATTTTTGGTGAACTGTCCTTAAATACATCTCCTTTAAGAAATATGATCAGTTTACTGGGCAAAGTCTTTATTTTATCGGTCCTGGCGCTTTAATTGTTTACATTTGCGATCTTTCAAAAAATTAGTATCTTTCTATCAAAAGACAGAGTTTCTTATTGCATCTCGGAGAGGGAAGCTGGAGAAGCATCGAGGTAAGTGGGGAACTTTATGTTTGGATTAATTTCTTATTGCTCTTTACGTTTTGTCAACTGTTACAATTTAAGTTTGTTATTCTTGGTTCAGTATTTTAGTTTTGGTGTATCGTTAAAAAGGCACGCATCTTTTGTTAGCTGTCCTTACTTTTTATGTAGTTTATTGTTCATCATGTAAATTTGTGTTTATCTGTATATTTTCTTGAATAAAAACAAATAAAAAAAGATTAGAGATCCACAACCTCATAAATTTGTCAAATATTCGAGGTTCATATTCAAGTTTAATTGGTATGGTATAAGTTTGGTTTTGTATATCAACCTGTTGACGATCAGCAACTTCGGTTGTTATTTTCAGCATAGTCAGATGTGCTGAAGTGACAGGTGCAGTACCGTACGAAGCCGCCAGGTAATCCATTATCTAACTTAACCTTCGTCTTCCCAACACCTACCTACTACACTAGGACCCATCCACAGCTTCTCGAAATCTTATTTGGTTAAAAAACAACACATATATCCAAAGCCACTCAGTCATAGCAAAACCGAAAACATAACCTTCGGGCGACGGTAATAAGAGCATTTTTATTCGGTAGCAGCTTAGTGAAGTTCCCAAACAAACCATTTAATGATTATGTGACATTTTATTCATCCTTTTAAGATTAGTGAAAAATGGACAAGGTTTTTACCGAAATTCCTGAACATGCCAAAGCAAATCTCCCAGAACAGAACCTTATTGTTCGAACGAAAAGTGCGTGTCGTCGTGTATTTGACTTATTGGACGGATACGCGCCAGAGGAGGGGCTACACTTCAGATTTAGGAGCGCCTAGTTGAAAAAAAAGCGGTCTACAGCAGTCTTGACTTTCCAAGCCAGGGGTGGATAAGAAAACACGTACTAGCAACACCCTCAAGATATGTGGCAGAAATACTGGGGGAAGCAGATCCGAACATTCTGGTTGCACGTAAAAGCGTGAGGGGAGACCCTACCAAACACCTCGGAGAGACAAGGGAAAAATATTTTATGTGACAGGTGTTTAACATCACTTGAAACTCGTATGTGATGGCTGAAAGAAAAACAGGACTCACGGTGAATCTGTTCCATTGTTGTGCAGTAGACGGTAAACTTGAGATCGTGTCTGACGGTTGATTGCTTTTTTACCTGGAAATCGTGTTCGCGATATTTGCTTGGGAATGGGGTAATATTTCCTAAGCTGAAATTCTACCACATGACATGTTACTTTCGCCAATCACAGAAGTTCGTTAACTTTAAACAACTTGGTATGGAGAAACCATTTCCTTTAAAGGCATGTTATACATGATTGGCAGAACAATTTGCATTCGTAATAGTATAAATTAGAACACCAAACACTGATCACCAGAGCGCCCTGGCCCGGGACAAGAAAGTGACTTACACGTATCCGTTACTGCGCGCTGCAACCAGAAAAACGTAAGTTTGACTTGACACGATGTCTAGCTATAGATTAATAGATTACTAATTCTCCAGCGAAGCCGAATGCTTTGCCCCCCTCGACTTTTTTCATTCGTTATTACTTTGCCTCATAAGGCTTTATATGTGCAATCTTTTGAGATTAAAAAGAGACATTAACTTTTATGAAAATATCTTACCGTCTGTTTTACCAAGTTCAAAAAACATTTCACAGAATTCCACGAATAATTTCGCTCGAAAAGGTTTGTTTATTCTTTAAGGTTGCATGATGTTGTCCGGGTAGGTTGCTTTGCTTGCTGAAAAGAGCTAAATTGGATTTGCCCATAAAAACAATGATATACATCAAATACCTAGTAAGTAAGTCAGTGTGAGAGCTTGTTAGTGTTTGCTGGTGTCATCCTCGTCCACCAGGACCTTTCCGCTCTACGTTACATCGCTCGCGGAAAAGGCCCTGGTAACACGGGGTGGCATCCATGGTTATTGCAGGTCGAGCCTCCAAAACAGCTTCAGCCAATCAGAGGGGTTAAAACTCATTTGCTTCCACTCATCGGAAGCAAACGCGCAAAGAACGCTGGGAAGCTATCAACCAATCAGGTTACGTGTTACGGCTAGCTCATTAATTATTCATGAGCTACAACTGCCGTTTGTGCCAAATAAGGGCTAGCTCATTAACTATTCATGAGGTACAACTGCCGTTTGTGCCAAATAAGGGTTAGCTCATTAATTATTCATGAGCAAGTCTCGTCGACCTGCAATAACCATGGATGCCACCCCGTGTTACCAGGGCCTTTTCCGCGAGCGATGTAACGTAGAGCGGAAAGGTCCTGGTGGACGAGGATGGCTGGTGTTTGTTGTTATTGCTTTTAAGCAAAACGTCTCAAAAAGTATATACAGGTTGTTAAAAGGTTTATAAGTTGTAGCTAAGGTGGCATGTCTCCGCGATCCCCGTGGACAATAGAAGTTCGAGTATGAAGTAGTGCGTTCCAGAACTTGAGAAAGGTTTAGAGATTTTTTAGTGCACGTCAGTGAGGCAAAAACTGTATTGTGAATTGTAGAGGAACACGTCAGATTTCAGACTGTATAATCGGGATTACGATGTTTGTTTCACCAGGCGTCAATCCTGCACCCTACTATAAATTTTGAGGCGTCGAACCTACTCACTTTGGGGTACTTAACCATGTGAATCCCCATAGGCGAAAAATTGTTCTCCTACAGCAACAGCGGGGATTGGACATGGATTGACAACAACGTCGTATTCGGGCAAAATTGATTGATAATTCAGCATTTGATGTCGGCTTCCTTGAAATGTATCATTTTTGTTATCCTCAGACAGACCGTTGCCATGGCACCGGCCCCTTAGACCGCCCCCTTTCTGTCGTAACTAACCCAAAAATTGACCGAAAAATCACTCCAAACATCAAAATATGCACTAATGAAGCCCCGCAATATATCAAAGACCGCCGGAATAGTAAATTTAGATAATGAGACCGCTAAATGGCCCCTCATATGTGCCTTGCCCCTGGTACACTCCTATGCTTGGTCCTCAAGTGCAAAGCTGGCGATATCTCGACAACCATTCGGATGTTTGCAATAAGATTCGGCACACATCTCGATATTTACTAGCTTTGTTGAATGAATGAAAAGAGATCGAAGTTCAAGGTCGCTTGATGCAGCATAACACAAAATATCTCCGCGACCCCCGACCCGTGGTCAATAATAGTTCGGGTACGAAGTAGTGCGTTCCAGAACTTGACAATGCTGCAGGGATCTTTCTGCGCATGTCAGAATGGCATAAACCGTGGTGAATTGTAGAGGAAAATGTCAGTTTTGAGACTTTATAATCGGGATTACGATGTTTGTTTCGCCAGGCGTCAATTTGCGCCTGGATATTATAACCGCCAACTGCTGTGCGTCGGCAGTATGGTGACCTCCGCCGGGCGCGGGGGTCAAATCAAAGTGGCTTTTAAAAGAAAGCGAGCAGGCAAACCTTAGCTCATTTTAAAAATTAACATATTTTGTAGATTGTACCCTGAAGTCAAACATATTCAATTCTTGTAATTTCCTAGTGGACCCTGCTATAAATTTTCAGGCGTCGAACCTACTCACTTTGGGTTCCTTAACCATGTAAATCTCAATTGGCGAAAAACTGTGTTTTGCTACCTAAGCATTTTCTAATTTGTAAGGTCACTGGGCGCCTTTTTTATAAGTAGTAAATTAAATGGTTTTTGTGTGTCTGATAAATGTCCATCCTGAATCGAAACGGATGACAAAAAGAAATTGAACTATCAAAAATAGACTCTATAAGACAGGGTAGGTTATTTAGATCGGGTAAACCCCGTCCCCCCTTATTCCCAACTTGCTTTCTGCTCTCCCATAAAATCTTATCTCTATCATGAAAGTTTAAATATTTAACCAGGCGTGGGTGGTGGCATGTTTTCGTGGCACTCGACATATGGTTCACCGCTGCAACTGGCATTGGGTCTAGACGAAGCTTTTCAGCCACAAATACAAATTAATAAAAACTGACCTAAATCTTCGTCTCGGCTGCATAGTAGCCAACTTATATTCATGTCAGCTTGCCATGAATATTGGTAGGTCATCAGCCTGACTTCACATCGGCGTCGCTATCCCGACGTTCTGAATAAGTCCTGTGTCTCCGTCGCCTTGAACTCCGTGGTACCATGGTACGCTCGGTGGCTCCAACGCGCTCCCGCAAACCGGAAAAACCTCTGACTTTGCTGTCTAGAGCGCCATTTTGGTCGGACACTAGTTTCCCCCCAACATCTTTCAACTGTCATAGTGCGGTCTACTACTGCTAATGCTTTTGTTCGAGAAGGAATTGCGAGATCGTCCGTAGTTCCGTTGTGAGACAGACAACACACTGTACCTGTTACCTGTAGCAGACGCCAGCATTAGTGTCTTGGATGGGTTTCCTTCATCTTAGCTACCAAAGCACCTGGATCTCCTTCTCCCATCTTAGATTCAAAGAATCACCGAGGCAACAGGCTGATAACAAAGTTCTGTACAGGTTTACGTGGAAAGTAGTTATTGGAGCACACCTTGTACACCAGCACCTATTGTGTCCGCCATCTTGAAAACGCTTGCTTATTTGTTTAGTTGTCACATGAGCTTTCTCCTTCACTGCAGTTCTAAGATAGCCTCACTGTTGTGTGGCATTCTACCAGACAGGGGCCTATAAGGGCGATATGCTTGAGGCCAACGCGATGTGTGTAGTTCAAAAAAGCTGTTTGTCGTGCACATTTAACAAAGCCATTCATGCAGTATGTACCGCTGTCTGAACTGGTGATACATCAATGTTGCTTTATTTACACCTGTCTTCCAGACATTGGTAAGAAAGACATATAAGAAGTCATAAACAGATTCATTCTGTCATGCACCATAGTGATTAGTATTGGAGTATTCTAGTATCAAATTTGTCCAAGAGGGAAGGTTTTATTTATCGAGAACCTCCTGAAACATATCCTGTATAATAGCGTGACACAGTGCGAGGGTTTTAAAGAAAGTATCATTATAACATTTTCTTTCTTTCTTTCGCACGTGCGTGTGTGTGTGTGTGCATGTGTGTTTGTGTGTGTGTGTGTGTGTGTGTGTGTGTGCGTGTGTGTATGTGTGTTTATGTGTGTGCGTGTGTGTTGTGAATGAACAGAATAACTTGAGAAGGCCTCGATGGATTGTCTTGATATATGGTATATGTGTCGGTCTTGCTGAGCGACTTGTTACGGTACTGTAACTTCCGATATTTATATCTCGTTGGAAATGACATTTAAAAATGCTGCTCAGTCTTTAGCCCTTTGCAATTGTCTTCAACAGAGATTGTGGGATAGCTACTTTTTAAAAAGCTGCAGTCTAAAACATCCCTTATTTTTTCCTCATTTGATTAGCATTTGTCTCCTAGCTTGCTTTTTGACTATGCTGGGCCCAATGTACATGGCTTTTTCAATTGAACCTCCAGCGCCCATTGGCCAATTCAAGAAATATTTAAACGTAATGTAATAGAAAAACTGTCTAAGCGGGATATATCCCTTGGGAGACTGACCTCAGACTTCTACCATGGCCTCTCTTTTGACCTCTTAACTCTCTAGTTTTGTCTAGGAAGTTGACACTGAGTTTACATACTAGATGGAGCTATTCGTCAGTCAGTTAGTCAGTCATCGAAAAACACAATCTCTTTGATGTTACTTGTTATCATAACTAGTTTTATTTGCCTTCTAGTCAATCAATATTAAACATCAGTTATGCAACGATACGCACATCATTAGTGTCCGTCACAGAAAAACTAAAGTCACAGATAAAAAGGTGCCAAATAAAATATATCAAATTTCCGTGGTTTTAAACTATTGTAAATTTAAAATGTGTAATTTCTTTTTCCTCCCGACAGCACCAAAACAGTGATCTTATTGTGGAATAGCAGAAACGGTAATCTTAGTGCGGCTCTGTCATAACAATAGCGTCTTCCGTTCCTTTTAAAGCAGCTGTGATATGGCATCGTCACGTTTAATGGACCGGTATAGCTGTATTGATAATTCTTATCCAAGGAAGTCATTTGAGCTTATAAGTTTTCCTTCATTGCAATTTTCAGCTACCATTCACCGGACTTCCGACACTAAACTATGCTGATGAAATATGTAGAAAAAGGACGATCATAGCCAGACACATATCAATTCTATTTCAAGCATCCCGTGTGGACGGCAGCCGGCCTGCCATCTCACGTTTCTGTTGAATCAAGAGGCTGTCACTAGTACACCAGACGGCAAAGTAATCCATGCGGTCAAGTTCGTTCCTATGATCCAATAGGCGATATGCATCAATGTTTCTTTACACCTGTGTGTCTGCCTGAACATTGCGTTGTTGAGAACGACGATAGACCTCTAGACCCAGGCATTAATAAGTTCATCAATTTTTTTTTTTTTAAATCATGTTTACCGAGATCTGTAAGCAATGTTGATTTTTTTTCCCGAGTGTTTTCACAAACGGTACAATAGCGTTTTTGTTTTAACCCTATCCAGACTGGGCTTTTTTGGTATATCTGGGACTGGGGGGGGGGGCTGATTCGCCCCCCCCCTCATAATTTCCGAACGGTATGATGTATCATCACCAAATTTGCAGGGAGTGATATTTACGTCAAGTTTTATAATTCCTGTAATTTTAGTGACGTTATGACGTAATATGACGTAATTATGACGTCATCAATGTGATTTTATTGGCTAAATAGGGAATTTCCGTAATATCTAAAGGTATTAAACAAAACGGTTTGTATTATTCATTTTAAGGTATGCAAAGGCGTACAACGTCAATAGTGAGTACGTTGACGTCAAAATGACGTCATAGAATGACGTGATGTGTTGTTAGCGATCCCTTGGGATCCGCCATCTTGGATCGGCCATTTTGAAATTTTTAAAAATCCTTTTTTTCCACTTATGACCCCAAAGGACACTGAAAATAGACTAGAAACGTTGATCTAAATGTTTCTGATAAAGAAAATGTCAGGTATTGACGATTTTAAAGGCGAAAAAGCCTGCTGATACCTGAAATAGTGATATTGTCCGCCATCTTGGATTTTGACTGATTACGTCATCAAATTAGCATAAATTATGAATATTAAATCAGGAAAGTTACATCTAATTACATGTTATGTTATACATGTTGGAATACTAGTGTAGTTGTGCAAGAAAACCTGAGAAATATCATTGTTTAAAAAAAAATAATGATTTTTTGCATAAAATGCCTGTCAGAAACCCGCTGCCATGGCAACATGAAAAATGATAAACTTAAACCATTATCATAAAATTGTTGCAAACAAAATTTGAGGAAAAGTCACCAAGTTTGGTAGTCCTAGCATATATCGTCTGGCAGTAATACGATGTCAAAGTTGGCGCGGGCACTTTTAGCCCCCCCCCCCCCAGTCTGGATAGGTTTAAACAGTATTACTTTGGAAGTTTGAAAAAAAAAAACTTTACCATCCTTGCAACATTACCTTAACAAAAAAACTGTGGGTACCGACAACTTATATCTGTCCTTGCCTAAATTTTGACTTTAGGACTAGATACATAACATGTATTTGCAAACACAGGCCCGAAGGGTAATTGCAAAAGAATAAACGATATGATAGCGCAAAAAGGCTAGAAAAATGTTAAGTCTATGGATATAAAACACAGGTGAGGAAGTGCAAAATATATTTTCAAGCGCTGGGTGGTGGAGTAGGGAACACTGGTAGATAGGAGAGCCAGGGATTTTTTTTCCATCTACGAGGAGGACCAGGGAAATATATGACCTACCACCTTTTGCGCCAGACCTAACTGGCAGACTTTGTTCATTATCCTCAAGGTTGGCTACATTGCGCCCCTAGCGTCTCTCCCTTGTTCTACCCTCATTTAGGACCATTTCTAAAAATCTTTTGGAGAATTTCCAACAATGAAATTTACAGATACGTGAACATGTGAACACAAATACAACTCAAAAATGATTAAACAATTTGCAACTTTCCCCAGTCAGCTAATATAACAATTTATGACATAGTTTCCCCCACTTAACTAAAAGCTTCTCAATTTTTTCATAGTTTTTGGAAATGAAATATTCTATTCTTTGGTAATATTTAACATAAGCGAGAAATCCATTACAGGTAGCTGATAGGATATGTCTCTTTTTTAATATATATATATATATATATATATTTGCGATCAACAGCAGTATATTGAGTATGATAGGACAATCAACAATATTACATAATATTAGGATAGATTGATGGATTGACAGATAGATTGCATCGGTACAGTTTGCTTTTAAGGGCAAGAAAGTTATGTAATAACTTAAACTGAAAACCTCATGGAAATATATGATTCAATCGTCATTTTATGAATTAAACTATACAGCACGCCCCATTGTATCTCTTTATTAAACAATTCCAACCAGTATTCTTTGGATTTACAGTAAAATTCAACAGATTTTCGTTCAACTGAATGAAAACGATTTAATTCCTTATTTTTTACCCTTTTAACCACTTTGATCTTTCTTAATAAAGGAATATCTACTGCTTCAGAATATGTGATACCCTTAATCATTTGTTGCCATTTGAAGGGAATGCTAGATAACAATATGGCAGATATATGTATTTATGTAGAGATTCACCTGCCTAGTAGATGTTATTGCGTACTTATATGTTTATTTAGCACATGAGTAACATTTTTAAATATGTCATTTGCAAGGTACAACGAAGAACAATGAAAACCCCAACACTAGTCCTGGCCGTCATCTTGGCCATGGCTGTGGGTATGTACTGGATTTTCTGCTTCCAATAAAATAACAATGGAACTAGTTTTGTGGATCGGTACTTCCAAATAAGTAACGGTCATTTAATTCTAAAAGTATCAAGATATATCGACTTTTATTTTCTGGCATGCATACAAGAGACAACTCTTCACTGAGTCTTATAGATTTTTTCCAGACTATAGTAAACTTAAGCTTTCACGTTTCACGTTACTCGTCTCACCCAGACCCTATCTCACCGATTAAATATAAAGACGATACATCCATGGTGATTAAGTAATTAATAGATTTTTATCAAAAGAAAGCTTCTTAGACTGAAAATGATTAGATATGCTGTGAAATGAGATCGTGCCATTAATTATTTCAAGCACCTACATATTTTTGAATCATCGAAAAAGATTGATCAAAATAAGTTTTCGATTTTTTCTGGCAGGTTCCTCTATCAACTCACATCTGTCATAAAGGGGAACTATGCAGTTTACTTCATTTGGAAGAGACATTGTCAAACTGAAGAGGTCGTAACATTTTGTTTATTTTTTATTTTTGTCACAGTAGGGGATTCTGTCAACATGGAGAAGATTTTGCGTCAGCTTCAATTGCTAGCAGGTAATGTCATATGTATCTCATTAATACTAACATACCTGAATCAGATGATTTCAAAACACACATTGCACATAAGCATAGTTATCTATTCATCAGCGAGCGTATTGACTTCCTGCTATAAGATTTTTAGTTGATATTGTTTTTTTGCCATTTGTATTCGCCACTAATCAGTCACTATTAGTTCTTTTTGTTACTTATGTTCTCATGATTCTGTTGATATGGACTTTTTTCAACATATTTTCTGTTTGTTTTCAATATTTTCTTATCTTTGGTTGATACTGATTTTGTTATATTTATTTGCCAATGAGGCTGTTTATTACTATTAATTTGTATATTACTTATACTTACAAAATACTCCATTTCTGTTTCCACCTTTACTTATTGGTTTGGATCCGTGGCTTATGTTCATTTTCCTGTACTTTGATTTTCTCTTGTTTATATTATTTGTTATTCATTTTGTGAAATGCGATAAAAAAAGAGATTTATCAACTTGTTTGTGTTGGAGTAAATGGTAATCATGGTTTAATATATAACATTTTGGTATTCACCATAAGGTGAAGAGGCCAGTGATGAGGCTACGACGAAAAATGAAGGAGAATCTCTTGACTTAAAGGGCACCAAACTTCTGGATGTCGTCCAAAAGCTGACTCTTGCATCGTCAACAGCATACCCTGAAGGTAAGTGGGTGTATTCTTGGGCTTTTGCTTTGCGTTTTGGCCACGCCTCAGTGGTGAGTCAAATGGTATAGTATTGTGTGCAGTTTGTAAATATTCTAGGAATCGCACAGGCATTTGTCCACAAACAGGCATATTAAGCCAATAGAATGTTTGGAATGTTAGTCAGCAGTTCATATAGAAAGCCATTCAGCCCCCCTAGGGACAGAGAACGTAGACAGGCAACTGCATCTGTGGACCAGATATGTTAGGCTTATGTATACATGGCCACTCAGATCCATTTATTTATTTCTGTATTCTTTTACTAGGATAGCTACTTCAGTGGCTTGGCACTGATTTTCAGGGAGGCCCTAGGTCTGTGAGTGTGTTTGTATTTGTGGCAGAACAGGTAATCATCAGCCCTTTTCGTTGGAACTCCTGTATGAACAGCACCACCTATCAGAACCCTAAGTTGGGTACAGTAAAAATTAAAACAATGTCTCTGGTATGTTTGGATGTTTTTCCCCGGGACCTGGTTTTGCCATCCAGGTTCCCTTTGGTAGTCTGGTAAGTTTGGATGTTAGCCCCCCACCCCCCATGACGTCAGGTCCTAGAATGGTGGAATGTCGGTCGTCCATGCCGCTTCTGGTACGCCATTAGTATCTAGGTCAGGGGTATCCCAGGAATGCAAAGGATAGATTGTGTAGCATGCAGCTATTTTTAGATCATAGGTCCTGGAGTGTTTGGAATGTTAGCCAGCAGGAAGTCCCTGGCACTCCATTAAGGACACGGATTCCATAGCTAATACGTATACACGTAGTAACATCGTGCCTATTCACTTTCCTGATATCTATGGGGCAATTTATTGAGCCATAAGTGTTCAAAGAATGCTGTTGCATTGCATGTGCTGTGTCTGTTGGTAAGGGGATACGTATGATGTTAGAATTTGTAGAGTCAGAGTAGATGGTCATTGTTGTGGTAGGAACCCAAGCAGTGAGCACCGAGTGTTGTTTTAAGTTGTCTATGATGTTCATTCTGGTGGTGGGATTATACATGATAGAATCGGTAGTTGTGCTGTCGTTGTCGGTGTGTGTGTGTGTGTATGTGTCTGTATTTGTCCGACGGAACAGATACTAATCAGCCCATTTCGTTGGAGATCCCGTATGAATAGCACCACCTATCAGTGCCATAAGCAGGGTACAGTAAAACTGACAACAACAACTACCGTCGCCATGGCAATGTATTTGTTTTCATTGTCAGTCTTGTTGTTATTTTTTTTGGCCAAGAATTATGTTTCGTTTGTGTTTGTGTGTAACATTGCTCGTTCTTGATGATTATGTGTGTATTGTGTGAAAACCATATTTCCAGAAGAAATTGAAATAATAAAAAGTCATTTTAGGGCCACCTGGTGGCTATCTTTGGTCTGCTGTCAGGCAACTGCGAATCTTATCCCTTACCTCAAATCTGTATAATCTACTACTTTCGCGAGCATCAACCTAACTGAATTATCTTTATAAGTCCTAGAACAAATATCTCATGATATTGTGATAAAATTATATATGCACCAGGCTTGGAAGAGGGTTAAGAAGTGGTAAATATGTAAATCAGAAATACGACGCTGCAGAAATTGTGGATCACAATACCGTTTGTGAGGGCAACAAGAAATTTCCATGCCTCTTAAAGAAGAAGGTTCCACTATAAAACCACCCAATATATTCGGCTAGTGTAAACTGTCTGGGCTCAGTTCATCACTGACTGGAATGTCGTAAACATGGGTGTAGTAATAGTACCAAAAAGCTACTCTTCAATACACTTTAAGATATAGAAACAATAGATAAAAGTTTGATTTAGTTTGGTTGCACATTAAAATTGAATAACTCTGCTTCCTCTGAACAGACAGAACATAAAGTAAAGCACAGCCTGGTAGGGAAAATTGTTTGGTGGTAACTGTAGTTGTTATTCTGGTATTGGAGATTACAAAGAAGGTACCACGATTACAAGTTCTCCATTTTTTAAGTCGAAACTGTCATAGAAACCTTGGTGAGCAATGTATGAATCTTGCAATTGACAGCACTGAAAATACAAGTTTGACTAGGGCTTATCTTATGTATATCTATTTGCGATAAAGGTGAATTCAAATTTGAAACTGACGACCTTATTCTGTAAGATGATGATCATAACAGTTGATGACAACAGTTGTTACACGAGACACCAACTAGCTTTTATCAATGATATTGACATTTTTGTAACTCAGGTATGCAAGTACAAAGCAAGATTGCACTGAATTCAAAATAGCGGAAAATCTGGTCAACACTTTGTATCGGTTGATCTTTCGTCCATTGAAACTAAATTTAAGAAAATTATATTATGCAATCAATAGCCTAGCTGTAACTTTCTTGGCATTTTCCACGTTTTTGAAACTATTGGAAAACAACTCCCTGACATTTTTCAAACTGAAGCCGTTAGTAATATGCCAGTAACTTGCTGTTTTGTGTGGTGATGCAAGGCCTTTGTTTTCTGGCTGTAGACATGGCTGGACTTCCAATGGTTCTGAATTAGTCTATGTGTTCTAGGGGACGATTCAGCTTTCAAAGTCGTGGCAGAGGACAGCAGAGAGTATCTGTATTGGTTTATGGTAACAGTGGCTCCCAGGGAACAACAATTCCCAGTTTAACTGAATATATGCAAGGCCATGTTGATTTGATTAAATGGATGACATCCGCGCGCGCATCAATTTCCATCTGTTAAAAAAAAAAAGATTTTGTCTGAAAATACTGGAAAACGATACCAATGTCATAGAATGCAAAAATCAGTTCCAAAGTTAAAGAAGAAGACGTGAAGAAGTGAAAAAGAAGAATATATTATTCGTTATGACATACTGTGTGTTAGTCATATTTTCAACCTTCCTGACGACGTAGGTTTCATAATGTCATTGAATGAAGACCTTTATTGTTTCTTAAAGACTTTTATTTCATATTATAATGAACTCACCTTTTTTTGCCAAACTTTTTAATCACACGCTCGCATCAATTTTTGGGTTCCAAGAGGATATCATCCATATAATCAAATAAACATGGCATAATAGTGGAGCAATGACTACGGTATGCCTATGGCATTTCCATTGATTTTTTTTCCCTACCTCAACAATGTATAGCTTTACCTTTCAGCGAGCATCGTGTACGGTTTGAAATGATGTTATTGTGAGTTTTCTCCTGGAACAAAATTAGAAGACATGGTGATAAAAGTGTGATCTTTTACTTACAGACGTGGGTGGAGAAATACAGAACGATGTGGCAGAAATTGGTGATCAAGATCCATCTTTAGAAGGTAGTGACTATCATTTTCTTTGGTATATATTCATTAGTACCAAGGTGGATTTTTCTATCTTGAACTAATCGCATGAAATTACAAGGTAGTGACTACTGTCTGTAAAAAGTGTCACATGTTATATCTTACCTTCCACAATACTGTATTTCATGAGAACATCGCATTAGAATTAAACTTATGTGGCTTTGGATTTTCTTCTAAAATAAGCATCATATGACGTGGTGGTAACAATATAGTTTTACGTACCTGTTCTACCAGTATCCACCACAAAGAATGGGGAAGATGATGCCGATATAGAAGGAAACAACGATGTAGCAGAAATAGAAGATCAAGATACAACTCCAAAGGGTAACGACAACCACTTCTCTTGATGAATCATCTTTATTAGTACCTGAAGGGTTTATATAGTTATGAATAAACACTAAAATTAACATAACAAACACTTAGACAAGACAGTTGGGCCTGACTCAAGGTAGTGACCACTGATTATAATCACTTTTAAATTGACCTTTACCCTACCTCAAATCTGCATTGATTACCTTCGCCGAGAAGGTTATGCATAGGGTAGAGTTGGTGTATGTGTGTGTGTAACGACCAGCATAACTCGAGAAGGTTTGGCTGGATTGTCTTCATATTTGGTATGTGGGTAGGTCTTGACGAGATTTGGAAATAATTAGATTCTGGGTCCCTTAGCGGCTTGTTGCGGAATTTCATGTTTCGATATCTCGTGTTCTGGACATGCTATGGTCCTGATTTTTGAGCGGTAGATAGCCCCTTGGATAGAGAGTAAGTAGTATAGGTTTTGGAACTGCAGGAGCAGGTTTTGCTTCAGACTTTGAAAGGGAATAACTCAAGAAGGGTTTGATGGATGGTCATGATTTTTGGTAAGTAAATAGCTTGAGTGATGATGTACATGATTAGATACGCATTATGCGAATCAGTATCTAATTGCATCAAAAAAAATGAGGAAAATGCATAAAGCCGCCAAATTCCTTGATAGGACTCTCAAACATGTGACATATGTAACTGAGGAAGAGAATATCAATAGATATCAACTTTGCAAATGAGGACCTCATTTGCATAATTAATGAGACAATAACTCAGTTGGGATTGATGGATGGTCATGGTTTTTGGTATGTAGATAGCTTACGGGATAATTTGTATGATTGGATTTGGACGATAGTTATGAATAGTAGATTATTATTTGCATAATTACTGTGACAATTTAAAAAACCCGCTGTTTTCCATGATATTGCTATTCAAATATGTGACATTTGTAACTGAGGAAGAGAGGACTGTTGATAAAAAATTGCACATGGAGGCCTAATTTGCATAAATAATGGGAAACTACTATAATTCCATACAGGTAAATGATGGCAATTTCGTACTTGTTGCATTTGGAAGTTATGTGAATGTGAACATCGTTTAATCAAATCATGCTAATTAGGACCTCATTTTCATAATTGATGAAAAATGTTTGCTTAGCCTTCTTTGTTAGGCTTATACTTTGGACAACGTCTGTTATTTGGGTGATTTGGGTGAAAACGATCAACTTGTATGCTTTTTTATTGATGAGAAGCACTCCTAATACGTCAGTCGTAAAGATTAAAATCATTTGGCGAAGGTATGAGGTTGTGGAACTCTAGTTAAATTTGTTGAGAGTACATTTTTAGATTTGACTTGATGTAGATTTCGTAGTTTTTTCATCGAAAAAAAGCAGGACATGGCGTAGTATTAAAAAGATACAGTCCTGTTCTACCAGCAACAGACGGTTATTTGCAATGTAATACAGATATGGCACAGCTTGTGGACGTTGGAAGAATCGGAGATCACAATGTAACCTTCGAATTCAACGACTATTTATTTATCTTGGAAACCAAGGAGAGATCGATTCTGTCTTTAAGTTTTTATATGTAATGATGGGGCATTGTAGACTTATGTCACTGAAAATGTTTTCTTTTATATGTACCAACATCGTATCTGTTTAATCGTATTTTGTTAGAGCACAACTGGGCATTGACTATTCTCTATAGACAGTGTTTCTTGATTTTTCCCTACACCATTTTTGTGTTATAGAACATATCTGAGAGCACCCCATTAAACTTTATATGAAATGATTGGAAGTTTCTTTTTGCAGACCGAACAAGGAAAAATAAAATGACCTTATGTTAACGTAATTATGTATATTCTACCAGCTTCGGAGAGGGATGGAGAGGGATATGTAGAGAAAATCTACGACATGCAAGAAATTGGAGACCACGATTCAACTTCTGAAGGTAAGAACCATTATTTCAAAGCATATTTTTTTTAATCGATTCATAACGATTAGATGTCAAACTGCATTTGCTTAAGGTAATATATTCACCTTTTGCACTATTTTGTAAACTTTTATAATTGTGTCTGCGTAGTTTAATGTGGTACACTTAACTTACACACGTATGATGACACTAGTAGATTGCTACAGTTTTTGGTTTGTTACTAATTGATTTACTTCTTTACAAATTTTTAAAATGTGCCATTATTCCTAAGTTTGTTTATTGCTTTGTATGCCCTGTAGGGAAAAGAAGCTTATAAAACGTGTATGAGTGCCAGCGTATGTTTTTACTTTTTAGAAAAAAATGGATTTTCATTATTTTCAAAGTTAAAAAAATATATTTTCATGTTTTGTTTTAGAACCTGCTGCAAATAACAACAATGATTGGTACGAGACTGATCATGAAGCTGACAACTATGAAGGTGAATACCAAGATACGGTGATATCAGGTACAGTTCACTAACTTTTTGTTTATACTTCATTGGAACAATTTACAGGAAACACCACGGTCGGATTTTTAAGCCATCGAGTGGTAACATATCTAGAGCAAAATCGTATTAAAACCGAAGTCGTTGATAATAAGCAAAGTGTTCATTTTAGATTTTAGTAAAAAATAAAAGACAAAGTCAGGAAAAGATTGATGCTAATGGTTAAAGGGTGGGTCGTAGGGCTTAGTCCCAATTGCCAGAATGTTCGACCCGTAGACCTGCTTTCCTGTTGAGGGCGGAATTGTACATTCTCTCATATACGGCATCTCTATCTCCCCGTTCGAAAAGGCGGGATTCGCCGTCTTGGATATCTGTGGGTTTGAGATTGAAAGATTGCCCCGATCGTGTTGTAGGTGTTAGAAATGGTCGAAGAGTAGTCGTAAGCACTAGGTCTGCAGTGTTTCCTTTTTGTTGCCGGCTGGTTTCTCATATGTACGTATTGCTGCATGTGAATCTGTGAATTACCTTGATATATTTTCGAGGACGGTCTTGAGGATGTTCCAGTTAGTATAATGGTAAAGTGATGTTTTAAGTTAGTCGCAATATTGACGTTGACGTTTTGGAAGATTCGTCTGAGGTTTTTCCGATACCCCTTGTACGTACGAAATGCTGATGTTGACCTTATTTCTGCTGGATAATGGGTTGCACTTCGGATAGTCATAGGGTTTATGAACTTTTTTAAAGGTTCATTTTCCGTAGCCACACTTGGCTAGGGCATAGCGGAGGTACCTACGTCCGTCTGTTATGGCTTTCTCCGAGGTGATGATGTTGTCTGCCAAACCGATTAAAAAAAATGAATCGAGTTTTAATTACAGCCAGTCTGTGTAACAATAGAAGAAGTGAAGTGAACTTTATTGCTCAACAATCGTACATGGTACAATGTATGGCATGAAATCAACAATCTGTTCTACAAGGCTAATCTATCCTATAATTCTAAGTACAAAATATTTTCGAAACCAGTGTATTTGTTACAATATATAGACATGTATGGGTAATTCTGTCTCGCTTTTCGAATGATTTATGGAGAATTGACCTATGTACATAGATATAGGAGTCGGACATGACAACAGTACATAGAAAATATTGCTCTGTGTACCAGATAGGGTGAAGTTTGTCTTAGTAGTAATAGTCTGTAAAAGCATATCTCTCTCTTTGCTATAAGTTGGACAATTCATCACAAAGTGGAATTCATCTTCAACACTTCCATTACATGTGGGACACAATCTCTGAGTGGCTGGTGTGTTGTGGTGTCGACCCTTTTCAACTTCTAAGCAATGTGCACTGATTCTTAGCTTTGTTATGCTATTTGCAAACAGTTTATTATGAATTGATGTGAGATATGTTTCCATGCCAAAGTGCTTTTTGATTTTAGAATATGCGTGTAGTTTACTGGAATGTCTAAGTTGTTCCCTCCAGCCAGAGAGAAATGAGCCTTTCAGACGTTCTCTAAATATGATTCCAAAATAATTGGCATTAACTGCGGGGTTAAGCCAAACATTTTGGAACCCATGTCTACATAATATATCTTGAACGTGAGTAGCCCGGTCATGTTCTTCTTCGACTGAAGTGTCGTATGCTTTTTTTAACAATCCTGTCATTAGGTGAATTCTTCAATCTTAGCCAGTATTTAATCAACTGAGGTTGACTGTCAATGAACAACGGGAATACGCCCAATTCACCCCTTACGGCGGCATTTATAGAACTTTTTGGAACACGTAGTATAATTTTGCAAACATTTAAAAGTACATATTCTAAGTCAGGAATTTCATAGGAAATTTTTGGTTGATGTAGTGTGACATTCTGGTTCCTTTACAGAGTGTCTGACTGGTAAATCACGTTCAGTTTGTCACTATACTTCTTGAATCGAACAACAACAGGGCGAGCAACTGTAGACGAGGGGTCTAATATCCTTCCTAGGCGACTAACTCTCAGTAAACCAACATCCGACCCCAATATCGGACGGAGGATTGTATCTATAGATGTTCTGATCTTTTCATTGGGATATTCCTTAATCCCTTTGAAAATCAGGTCTCTACATTGTACATTTATTCCAGTAAGTTCACTGCAATAAAGCAGAATTGGTTTCACCAAACTGTTAAACAGATCAATAGCTAGGGAGATTGACGGATTTGAGTTTGATGATAATAATGATTTTAATCTAAAAGAGGCACGTAAAGCTTTCAGTCTTAACTGTTTAATGGCACGACTAAAAGATCCTGACGGTGTAATGTCCACTCCTAAGTATGTGTAAAATTTAGCTATCTCTAAAGCTTGACCTTGAGATTTGAAAGGAGAATGCTTATAATTGGCTGTCCGTCCATTTTTTGAGAAAATCATTACTTTTGTCTTGTTCTTATTGATTGATAATTTCCATAGGGAACAAAATTGGTCCAGTGTCCTCAGGCATTCTTTTAGGCCTGATTCTGAGTTTGATACAAGCACAAGGTCATCGGCCCAAAATATGCTATTTATATTAGTATCTTTTAGTATCAATGGATCACAGGATGTGGAATCAAGTATGATGGGAATCAAAGGCCCAATACTGATCAGTGTGGTTAGGTTTCCTGTCCCTAAATGGAATAACTGTTCTTTGTAAGTGAAATATGTGCAGTCTAGGCAAAGTTCAAGCAGTTCGCATAGTTGGGCAACGGATAGATTTGTTCCATCTGAAAGAGTGTCGTCGGCCTCCTATGATTCCTAATGGTAACGAATATCGGCGTAAACAATCCTTGAAATGTTTCCCTTCACATACAATGGCGTCAGTGACTTCTTTAAATGTTGGCTAACCACAGCAAAATGTCAGCAAATATGTATTGTCCAGAAAAGGGTTTTTATTTGTGAAAAATACGGTTTTTGTTCTGAAATGAGGCAAACAGGGAGACGGTTTTCAGTGGATACTTGCATATGACCTCAGATGACCCCGAATCGAATACGCGTTCTGTTCGATTTCACGTCAATCATGTCTAATCGAACGTAATAGAACATAACTTTAACTTTATTGCAAGTTCATGCCCGAAGGCTAATTGCAGACAAACAAGTACATGGGAATACATGGGAATCAAAAATAGTTATCTAGACTACTGTCAAAGTTCTATGTTAACTAAGGTTGACTATGGTTGGGTTTGACTTCTTTTTTGAAGGCAGTGGAAAATGAAGAGACCCACATTTTTCATCGTAAGTGGGTTTGTTGATTTTAGTAGTGATATGGATTTTTGTAAGCTATTCAAATGGTAAAAGCTAGGAGAATTAACGGAAGCTGTTTTATATAAACGGTTTCTTTCGGCCTCATATAGAGGGCATTGGCAAATGAAATATATTTCATTTTCCACTGCGTTCATTGTACAACACTTACACATTCTCTCGTGAGCGGGCAGCTTTTTATATCTACCCTTTTCTATTTCTAGTGGATGTGCGCTTATTCGTATCTTACACACAGCTGACCGTTGTTCAAAATCTTTGTTGGAAAGATATTTTTCCATTGAGTATTCTGTTTTAACATTCCTATAAAATCTTAACTTACTGTCATCGACATAACTCGAATTCGAAAAAAGTCAGGGACTTTTGAGGCCTAATTTGACCACAGTGGATGGGGGTTACGTTTGCTTTTTTCGACCCCGAAGGAACTTGTCCAAGAAGAAGAGACTTGTTGTACAGCTGAGTTAGTCCTGATATAGGAACTGCTTCTAGGCGTAAGAGCTTGGAAGTGATATTGTCTGGACCACATGACTTTCCGATTTGGGGTACAACATTGTTATCGTATCTCGTCAACTGATAGCTGAAGGGAGTCAAGAACTCTTCCAGGGATGGCAGTCGGGTGAAATATTTGCCATGGGTTGGGTCGTCTCTTGCAGGAAGATCTGTCTGTTTTATGAATTTTAGGGCATTGGTCTTTTTTTCTTGGGTTTCTAGTATAACTGACCCGACTTGAAGTGCTGGGATACCCGTTGATGTCTTTTCCAGTGCAGGTTTAGCATAATGTAAAGAATCACCTGGTGTTGCCACTCTCCACATCGTTCACAAGGTCCTCAATATATGCTGCCTCGGTCCTTCCTGTTCGGGAGGTCACAAGGTTCCTTTGTCTTTTGTAGGTAGCCCAGGCTTCTTCTGTAGCTGTATTTACCCGTTTTGCTTTGGATCGGACACGGAATTTTCAAAGGATGGCTTCTTTGATATGTTTGTTGGAATCTATCCCTCTGTTGGGTAAAGGCAGCCCAGGCTCGAAAATTGTTGTTCGAGTTCGGCCGCATGCCTAGCCAGGTGCGCGGCCGAACTCGAACACGGTTCGAAATGGTCCACAACGGAGCAGTTCGGGGGGCACAAGGGCTATTACATTACCCAATCATATACCTCGTCTCAGGTGTACGTATAAGTACAAAATTGTTTTAAAGTCCATGATTTGGACTGTATTACATTCTAAACGTTTCAATCAAATGGTTAGGAAGTTGTCTCCTCCACGAATGGTGCATGAGCCGCGCCGTGTCCTACTAGCGCTTTTAACGGAGATGGTCCAAATAGAACAGGGGGTTCTATATGTTCGATATGGTGTTCGAAGGGAACGGTCGTTACGTCACAGGTGTTGGATTTCGCGGGAGACAACGAGCGGCTTGTGTGGGATTGGCTTATGACTTTTACGGCTTTACGCGCAGCTCAAAACAACAGACTTGATCTTTGGGGTAATCAAATATTACTTATTGTAGCTTTCTTATCAAATAGTCAGAGGCTATTAATTTTTTTCTTAACTGGGGCGAATTTTCAACAAATTATGACCCCAAAATAGCTGTTTTCTGATGTTTTTGGTCCAACAAACCAATGTAATTGTCATTTTAAACAAAATAGCCTCGGACAAAAATAATTTGTATGGGGCTAGCTCTCTTCTTGTAAAATATCATGATGCAAGGTGGTGTTACCGCCTGCGCACGTAAACCCGTTAAATACACGGCTTTTAACCAAATGTGTATTTCTAGCCCCAAATCAAGCAGTAGAAAACCTTAAGTGACCTTTATTCAATGTGTATCAAGTAGTTCTAAAACTGTGTCAAGTTTCATCGTGGTGCGACAAGGCTAACGATAGTTACAGGATATGTATTGATATGTATGGAATAATACATCCTGGGCCGCCGAACCCAACAGAGTATCCCATGACGGACCCGGTTACAGTATCAACCACCAGACTCTTAGACTGTACCCATATAGACCTTAGACTCTTATCCTAGACTTACAGCAAAAACAGTTTGACGAGTTCGCGTAGGCTAATACGTATTGGATTTTTTTCTTGTAGCTATGGATGAATAACATGTATCACATTCTTTTCCGCCTTCAATTTGTTATTAGAGATGACCCCTGCTGGAGCACTCGGAGATGTGCATCAGGAGGGAGCGCAGGATTTAAAAGAATCCCAGCCCGCGGGAACTTCCAAGCTCCGAGATATTTTGAATCTTCCTGTTTCATATGATAAAGCCTCGGGAAAGGCCCTTAAGAATATCCAAGGTAATCACGGAGTTAGAAAAAACAAACAGTAAGCATAAATTTGATTTGTAAATTTGCAAATTACCAGCTAATTCTCATTTTTATCATTACGTTAATTCATAAAATGGTCATTACACTATGTGCATAGGGAGTTATTGGTAGATATCTAACGCGATCCGTGGCGAGGCACTACCACTAGCTACTTGAAAAAAAAAAACACATCATGCTTCACCTCTATTGTGGATGACTGCTTTACCGCACCATCTAAAGTGCCATTGATTCGGCTAAAAATATAATCCTATAACCGCATGCATATGACAGCAATGCAATATTGATATGATATTTCATTATAATGTAGGATCCAAATACGAGACAGCAGGACGTTCAACTGACGACTCCAATGAGACCAAAAAGGCAGTCCCTGCATTTCTGGCTGCTGCAGCGAAAGAAATAGGAGGAAAAGTCGTCAGCAAGCTTGGCGACAGGATCGCAGAAGGTGTGGTGGAAAACCACCAGGAGAAGGTGGTGAACGGTCTGCAGAACTACCTGGGGAAACAGATGGACACGTTTGACGATGAGTACAAAGAACTCTTAAAGGACACCAGTGGGCTGGCAGCGGGTTTGAACCGGCCGGTGGAGGAGGTTGGTAAAGGTTATGCTCCTCTTATAAATTTGTCAGCAACATCCTAGTTCTGTAGTTCTGTAGATAGAAACTCATTCACTCTCACTCACTCTCTCCCATAGCTTAGTCAGCCGTCGGGGCAGATAGAAACTGACTTATATAAAAAAAAGAAATATAGAACGCATATTATCCATGGGGTACATTTATGGCAAATTCCACCAATCCAGGTCTCTGGCAATAGAGGCTGTCAAAAGTTACCTACCTGAAGTTTAATCCACGGAAAACTCAAATTGGCAGCGTAGTCTGACCTCTATTATAAAGTGTTCATCTAGTGATTTTGGGCCGATTCCTATCGGTGGAAAGTGTCACAACAGCGTCAAGATAAAGTTACATCCAAACTAAACGTGTCCTACAGTGTCCAGTGTTCTACAGTTTTTTTAACGAACTCGCTCAGTGCAAGGCCATAGGGGGCCACTCATCAAAGCACTGAACTAATTCTTACTGTAGCAGCATCTCTTCGACCTAGGTCAGAAACATCAATGCTCGAGACAAGCATGACTTCACTGACCCATTAGGAGAAGCAGGGGTTACGAAGGCTGCTCGGAAAATTCCCTACCCAATTTAGGCCGGAATGTTTTGACCTTTTTTTTTAATCCACTCACACCGGGGCATGCCCCTACTCTTTTTCGAAAGATGTGGTGGGTCCTTTTACGTGCTCAAGGTGTGACTCTCAAACACGGGACCTCCATATAACGTCCTATCCGTGGGACGTCTCTAACCCTAGATGAGCTAGGAACTCATTTACACCTGAGTGAAGTGAGGAAAGTCGTGTTAAGTGCCTTGCCCAAGGGCACAACGTCAGGGCCCAAGTTCGGACATGTCTCTGGGTACAACCTGGAATTAGATTCCGGGTCCCATTGTTTGACAGTGATGATGTTCTCGAATGTCTTTTATCTAACAGCTGTCTGTTTATTAGGCGGATATCCAGCTTGTTCCCAGGCCAGGAGCCACGATGGGCAACATGTATGCTCCACCAGGCTGGGAGATCCGTCACAAGTACAAATACAAGGATGACAGGTTCGTGTTCGATTGCCAAAATCAGTTAACTCTGCTAAAGAAAGAAAAAAAGAGTAACTTACAAATTATAAGTGTATCTAATTCTGCAAAATTGTCATTCTCATCGTATTGACTTTAGCAGCCACACCAGGTGTTTTAACACATTTTGTGGTTTTATAATAATAAAGATATAAACGTTATAAGAGACATTATAAATGATAACTCATATGTTTTATGTTTGGTATACCATACCTCCTTGATATTATTTTATTTATCAATGTATCAATGCATTTTGAACATATGCACAATAAAAATAAAAAAAAACCCATAGCAAACAGAATTACAATTACCACTCAGTTCGGATGAGGGCTCAACCAGTATATGAAGTGCTCCTTTATCATTCTGTTAATGTAAAGAGATAAAGACAAGTCCAGCTCCGGTGGAAAGAAAGCTTACACCTATCCAAACGGGCTGGGGCCAGTTCTGATGAACGGCTGCTTCGGGACCGGTTATAAGAACGGGGACCCCTGTTGGGAGGCCAAGATACCACTGGAAGGCTGTCCGGTAAGGATCTTGTCTGTCTAGTAATCATGGATCATATATATATATATATGTGTATACTCAAACTATCTATATCTCTAAATAGTTTCATCACGTTGATAAATCAATTGAACATATGTTTGCTTATGTTCAGATTTCAGAACCTTATTTCTTTCGCTAAAAAAAAGACAGTTTCGACAGGAAACAAAACACGCATTTTAACTAATTCAACAAATACAGTGTCTATCCTACCACTGCCACACCTATACTGCCTAGAGTTCACAAAAAATCCCAAGGGATTTTCAATGGTTTAACCCTCAAACACCCGAACAGTTTTTTTGCAACTGAAATGGGAATAAAATGACTCAAAAATGATCCCAAAATGCTTTGTTCAGTAAAATCTCCCTTTTCACTTTTTTTCGCTGAATGTTATCCATACATTGGTTTATCAATGTAAGAAGAATGTTTTGGTATGTTTAGGTATGAATGCTCAATATCGTAATTTATGCAAAAAGATCAGAATGACCATGTTTTGAACTATCCTTAGCCCTATTTAGATTGGGAGGAGATTTTTGAGGCCCATGTCAACTGTCATGTTGCATAACTCCTAAACGGCTTACGCTAGAGCCACCAAACTTGGTAACGTTTCATAAAATGTCCTTAACAAATATTTGAAATTAATATAGTAAGTTCATCGTCTTTTGCGTTGCCATGGCAACGGTTTCTTGACAAGCATATTTTACAAAAAAACTGCTAATTTCAGTTCAAAAAATGGCATTTCGAGGCTTTGTCGGTACACCACATTTATTATTTGACATTGTTATCATCTTATGAGATCCAATGTACCTTTCTATTTATTCAACATTGATATTTTATGCTGATTTAATGTCATCATAGGTCAAAATCCAAGATGGCGGATAGAATCAAATAAAATTATGTCATTATCTGCATCATCCTCCATTTTGTGGTCATACAATAAGCTGTTTAGGAGTTACAGAGGGCAGGTCTCAAAAGCAGCACATTATTTTTGCTGATGTCAAAAAATGACCCCAGTGCAATGACTCCAGACTTTACTCTATAATGTCAACAGTATTGTGTCAATCTCCCTAGAAAATTAGGAGAGGTTAGAATAGATGTATACTGACAAAGTCACGGAACTAATATTTTACCCAATTAAACATGTTCAAATGGTGCATCAAAATCAACGCCTGGGGTAAAAAATGACCCCGTTCGGGTGTTTGAGGGTTAAAGCCTTCATGTTGTTTTTACTGGTTAGTCCCCTCCCCCATGAGTTGTCGGATGATGGACCTTATGCTAGACAATGCAAAGCCAATAATTGCTTAAAAACGACACTCTAGGTGAGTTGATTATGATATCAGAAAGAGCCAAAAGTGAGTGCTTAACACGTTTCTTTTCTTGCAAAGGGTGAAATATGTGGAGGAGGATCACAAGACATTGATTTTAAACAACAACACAAAATACACAAAATCTTAGCAAATTTACAATCAATATGAGATTGTGTAACTGTGATCTCTTATATCTCTCAACGTTCGACGACAACTCGAGAAAAACAAAAGAGGTTCAATACTATTGTATGCAAAAAAGCAAAAAGCAGACATGATATTCCCACAAGAAACACCTATGAAACTAGACAAATTCTAAAAAAAGAATGGCAGGGTCCATGCTTTCGGAATTATGGATCAAATTGCGGCAGAGGCCTTGCCATACTGATTAAACCTCCACTTGATTTTGTTTCACTTTATAATAATCCATTGGATTGTGATGGCAGAGCACTTCTCTTACACTGTACTATTGATGCTATTGACTTTTGTCTGGTCAATGCATATGCCCCAAATAGAACCAGGGAAAGAAATGCTGACTTTGCAAAAGTGTCATAATGGTTAAATAGATATGGCCCGATTAGTGTTATCTTGGGTTGAGATATGAATCATGTACTAAATCCCCATGTGGATACCAATGGCGGCAGAGTTGACGTTGCATTAAGATCAGTAACAGCTGTGGAAAAAAATTACTGTGCTCCAAGTTAAATACGTGTGATGCCTGGAGGTCAGCAAATACTTAAAATAGTAACTAACTAGTAACATTACACATCAAGTTGGTTCTTATTAGGTTGATAGGCATTGATACTGGTAAGTCTGATATAAAATAAGACCGACAAAAAGGTCAAGTGACCATTCCAACAATCATATACCTGGCCGACGACATGACCAAAGAATCAGGTATAATATCATAATGAATAGTTATTGACGGTAGTCTTCAATGGTATCTATTGTATGCAACGGTACAGAAAAGCTGATCGCTGGCTTTGTGTGACTGTTTTCTTTGCTAATATGGAGCCTATTCTCAATTGAATACAAAATTCATATATTTTTGTACGTGACCCAAAAAACAACGACAATTTGTTTTATGTAATTTGCAGAATATGATTGATGGTGCGACCTATCTCGGTGTCGGCTTCGACGGAAGAGGCGTGTACTCGGCTGAATCTAGGAAGAAAAGCGTCATTCAGAGATCATGCAAAAACCTGCAAACGTAAGATTTACGTGTTAATGTTCAATTAAAGAAATAAACCTCCTTTTCACTCCTGGAAGTATGGTTATATTTTTTTTGGTAATTTAGAAATTTTGTGCATCTCACCATGTCTCAGCTCAACTTAATTCAACTTATGAAAACCTTTTTATATCAGGTTTGCCAACTTCTCTTACATATAAATCGTAAGTTTTTATCCTAACACAAACAATGATGTTACGAATGTTTTTTTTCTCCGAGCAGATACGGTAAAAACGAAGTTCCCGACTCCATGACCATGCAAGGTATCTACGACACGAACGTGGAGTCATTTACCTTCAGCTCAATGGAAGAATACAGGCAATACCTGGCGGAGAAATCGGCCGTCACGTCGGCCAAGGCTATGTTTCAGGAAGAAATCAACAAGGCGTCTGGACATGGAGCAGGGGGTGGAATGTTTGGCCTTGTTTTTTCAGTAGGAGGAGGAAAGTCCAGTCAGAAGGGCAGCTCCAGCCAATCATCAAGCTTCAGTGCCAGCTCTTCTGCCAGCGCCCAGCTGAGTGAGAAGCAAACAAGAACATTCATGGCTATGTTGGAAATGAACATATTCAGGTAAAAATAGACAGCTCTTTTTATACTTGAATAACACTGTATTAATGAGATCAAGGCACTATATTGACTCTCGAATTCAATTGTGATGCTGTGGTATTTGAAACGTAATATTACAGGGACTCAACGACCTTATGTGATTCGTTGTTACATTCTGCCAAGGATTAAAATTAAGGGTTTATCCTGTTATGGTTTTAGTTGAGTTAATTACTTCGGGATAATCTAAAAGTAACAATACGTCAGATTTGTCCTTGGTTGAACAGTCAGTTGCTGATCCAGAAATCAATAGGACAATGCCAGTATTTGAAACCATGCTTTGTCCTTCAAAATTCAAGATGTACTTTTGTTGTTTTAAAAAATTCGACTTCTATAACAAACAAGCTAATATCACAGTTAACCTTCAGGAGAGATATTTATCTACTCATGTTTATGCTTTATCTTTATTAGGGTGTTCGCCTTTGGAAACTACTAAATCTCTCTCTCTCTCTCTCTCTATCTCTCTCTCTCTCTCTTTCTCTCTCTCTCTCTCTCTCTCTCTCTCTGTATATATATATATATACTTAGTAGTTTTAGATACATCGAATAGACATGTGATCTTCTGTCCCTTCACCCCTAGGTATGAGATCTTCATGGATGACGTGACACCAGACCGGCTAAATGTGGGCTTCCTGCGAGACTTTATCTCACTGCCGGAATCCTACTTCTTACCTGGGGCAGAAATCATCTTCCGTACGTCCACAATCATTTATCATAATTGTATTGAATTGATTGTTTTTTAACGAGTTCTTTGTTTTTAATAAAATTAATTACATTTCCTTTCACCTTTCATAAAATTCACATTTCCTTATGACCTTTATTCATCAAGGATGTGTATGGTTCGGAATTGATGATACGGCTACTGGACTAAAAATGTCATGCCCTGGCACGTTTGACCAATTGCTGACGTCACGTATCCGCAATGACACGTGTCAATAAAGTCACGTGTCTGTAACTCTCGCGAGTTTACGTTCGGCAGTGATTGGTCATTATTGATCCTGAAGAAGGCGACAGTGGTCGTCGAAAATTCGATCCGTGAATACCTTAGTGTTGGAAGAAAGTTTAGCATTGTATTATGTCAAGCCCTGTATGTAACATTTTAAGGCTAAAATTGGCTATCCTTGCGAACAAATCTCAATGCACATGACATGTAAAATCGCTTTTCAGCATATTTCCATCATTAATTCGTCTAGTATTTACCCAATCTTACATAACGCGGCTTTAAAGCTTATATTCCATCACATCAAATTGTAAGCTCTTGTTTCTAACATGGAATATGGTATCATTACGCAAATTCAGAAAATTTCTACCTCCGCTGGGGAACACACTACATCAAGTCAGCGCAATTTGGAGGCCAGCTGAAGATCATCAAAACAAAACAAGCTACGAAGGACCTTACGATGTCTGAATTCGCCACTAGAGCCGAGGCTGACTGGAAGATGACCATGAGCACCTTCTCAGCTCAGGCGTCACAAACCAAGTCCAGAAGCTGGTGGCACGAGCACGAGACGAAAAAGGAGTCTAAACAATCCTCTGGACAGGCAGCTTCTGGTTCAGAGTCTCAGGCGAACAGAAAACAAGAACAGCAAGCGTAAGTTTGTTTAACTGGGAGCCGAATATAGGCAGGAATTCACCTATTCGTAGCCTGTGCTACACAATATCTCACTGTCAGGGGCTAATTAGGCTGCCTCCCAGACAGGATGTGTGGCCGTTCATTTCTAACTAGATTTCTCTCCAAAGAGTCAATAATAGAATCTGAGGGTTCCTGAAATTAAAAACAGTGATTATCCATCCAATTGCAACAAGAGCCCAGAATTCTCTGTAACTTTGGAAACCACGCATCACACCTCTTACACCATGGTTACAGACAGGCTGACGAAAATTCTTTCATGTTAGCACATATCCATGCATTAACAGGATTACGATGTTGACAATTCAATTAGGTGCTAGCCATCAATCTTTTAGTGTCCTGGCCAATGGAAGGGCAGCTAGAAGCATTATTTAGTCATGCTAACAGAGAAACCTGTTGATGGTAACAAAGGATCTAAGATTGGTAGTAAGATAATAACGGTATCTGAGATCCGTTATTGCAACTTTGCTGACCGTAAAATCCTTGAGGACAGCATGGCATTTACAGCTGCAAATAAACCATCTTCATGAAATGCAATAGCAACTTCTCTGCAATACATTTTCATCATCATTCTATCGAGTTAACTTTTATTGTATCAGTGTTGTGACTTATCCTGCTTGTTCTTGCCTACTGCTTCACCCACATTCATTATTGATGATAAAATCTGTAACATGCCATTCATAGGGCGATCAGGAAGTTTGTTTGGTGTTGGTAAAGCAAATATGAATTTTCTAGAAGGGTATTGCTCATGTTAGAACTTGTGTTGTGTTGTTACATTTTTATTCAAATTTCAAAACCAAATTACAAAGGGAGCTCATCGTTACATCTCTTCAATCCAGATCATCCCAAGAGTACAGCAGCGAGATGCTAGTGGTTCAAGGCGGAGACCAGCAGATTGCCGCGGCCATCACGGAGATGTACACAACAGCCCTGACAACGGAGCTGAAGGACTGGTTAGAGTCCATTGATGACTACCCCAAACCCTTCTCCTTCGTGTTGAGACCAGTTTCCGATCTGCTGGACATCCCCTTTGTCTCGCTCTTCCCTGCAGGAGAGGTGGATTATGGCTGCTTTGGTAAAAAGTAAGTAAGAGACATACATCACTTTACTGGGACTACAGGGAAACTTGTTCAGTAAACTCTCAAAGGGGTTGAAAACAAAGACAATAGACAGGTGTCCATCTGGTAAAGGATTTATAATGATTGGTCAAATACGACAGTACGGCATACGAGACCAGTTAAACTGTAACATGAAGTAACATCTATCAAAAATTCACTTTTTTTCTCAGGGATCTAAAGCTTGAAGAAGGAACTGGCCGAAAATACTACACAGCACAGACAGAGAAACCTGTTGATGGTAACAAAGGATCTACGGATGGAAATAAGACGATAACGGTCTCTGAGATCCGTTATTGCAACTTTGCTGACCGTAAAACCCTTGAGGACAGCATGGCCAAAAAGAGATTGTCTCTTTCACGTGCTGTGACGGTGTACCTTGAAGAGGTAAGGAGAATGCCAATAATCATAAAACCGCCGAAACTTTAAATGTAATCTTATTAGTACAAGCCAGATAGTGGTTACCCAAACAATTGGATATGTTTTTTAAACGGTCAGACGTTTCAAGTAGCATCCACTACTTTTCATCAGTGACACTGAGCAAGATTTGTCTAACAGCATTTGTATCTGTTTAACCACGAACTATGAATTGATATGCAAACTAGAGTTCCACGACCTCATACCTTCGCCAAATGATTTTAACCTTTATGACTGACGTATTAGGAGTGTTTCTCATCAATTATAAATCATACCAGTTGATTGTATTAAAATATAACATGTCCAAAGTATCAGCTTAACAAATTATGAGCTTAACAAAGAAGGTTTCGCTAATATTTATCATCAATTATTCAAATGAGGCCCTTATTAACATAATTTGGTTCAACGATGTTCACATTCACATAACTTCCCGATGCCACAAAAAAGTATTAAATGTATGAAATTGCCGTCATTTGCCAGTGTGGAATAATACAAGTTACTCATTAAGTATGCAAATTAGACCCACATTTGCATATTTTCTATTAACAGTCCTCTCTTCCTCAGTTACAATTGGAATAGTCATATCATGGAACAAAGCGGATGTTTAAAGTTGCCTCATTAATTATGCAAATTAAAATCAGATTTACATAATTATTGTCCAATCATACTAAGCATCACACAAGCTATCCACATACCAAAAATCATGACCATCCATCAAGGCCATCTTGTTATAGTATTTCCTCATTAATCATGCAAATGAGGTCTTCATTTGCATAGTTCATATCAATTAATATTTCTCTCTTCCTCAGTTACATATGTCACATGTTTCAGAGTACTATCATGGAATTTGGCGAATGTATAAACTTTCCTCATTAATTATGCAAATTAGTTACTGATTTGCATAAGAAGTATCTAATCATGTACATCATCACTCAAGCTATCTACTTACCAAAAATCATTATCATCCATCAAGCCCTTCTTGAGTTAATCCCTTTCAAAGTCAGACGCAAAACCTGCTCCTGCAGTTCCAAAAAAACCGCTAGGGGGCCCAAACCCGTACCACTTACTCTCTGTTCAAGGATCTATCTACCACTCAGTTCCATAGCATGTCCAGAACACGAGATATCAAAACAGGAAGTACCGTAAGAAGCCGCTAGGGGGCCCAAAATCTAATCGTTTTTAGGTCTCATCAAAACCTACCAACATACCAAATATCAAAACAATCCATTCAGGCATTCTTGAGTTATGCTGGTCCACTACAAACAAACAAACAAACAGACAGACAAACGCTACCCTCTGCATAACCTTCTCGGCGAAGGTAATAAATTGAAGACAAGGTCTGTAATATTCTTTGTACCTTACATTTAGTGGCCGGCTGGTCTCTCCGATATTAGTGTTGTTGCAGTTGGGTTCCCCACATTTAAGTCTGTAAATGACATTGACCTTGATGCATTTGTAAGGGCGGTCTTTATGATGTACCAGTCTTTCACTGAGGTTTGAGTGAGGTCTGAAGTTAGTGGCAATGTTGGAAGTTTTGGAAGATCCGTCGGAGTTTTTCGGACACTCCTTGGGCATATATTAAATAGCTACTAGTGATATTGGCTTTGTTTCTGTTGGTGAATGGTTTGCACTTCAGTATTTTCATAGGCTGGTCAGACGGTTTGAGAGCTTTGTTAAATATCCAGATTTGGTAGCCACACTGTACTTGGCCAGGGCACCTCGGAGGTGTCTAAGTTAGTCTGTTTTTTGCCTTGTCTGAGGTGATTGTGTTGTCTGTCTGGCGGAAGAGAGTTAGAATCAAAGGCCAGAGTGATCTGTGTGGGTTGGTTTCCTGTATACTTCAAAAGGAAGATTGCTATATAAAGTTTTGGTGCCTAGGATCGGGAGCATGTTCTCATGACATGACACGTTATGTGGCAAATTAACTGTATCCTTTATTTGGCCGATTTCTACTCTTCTTATGGTCCAGCCACGTCTGGAGCCTGGTAGAGGCTACATGGAAGTTCTTAGGCTTTATTTTCGAAGTTCTCCAAGTACAGGTTCACCACAATGGGCGAAACTGGTGATCCCATAGCACAGTCGTGCAGTTGTTGGAAGAACTGGTATTTGTAAGTGAAGTATGTGTAACCTGGGCAAAAGTCTAGCAGCTCGCATACTTGGTCATACTTGTTGATACATGAATGTTTCTATTCTGAAGGAACGCCCGTTGCATTGATACTGGTGGCATTTTTATGGCGGCGTAAACATTTTCCGCGAGGAGAATACTTCTCAAAATTATCTTGCTTGTATGAATTAGCTGTTGTTCCCTTGTTGTAATGAAGAGAGTGCTATAGATATAAGCTTGTTTAAACACAGAAAAATCACGACAAAACGGCCGTTAACCCTATCTAGACCGGGCTTTTTTGAGACTTCTTGGACCGGGGGGGGGCTCTTTCGACCCCCCATCATAACTTCCGAACGGTATGCCCTATCATCACCAAATTTGCAGGGAGTGATGTTCACGTGAAGTTTCATAATTCATGTAATTTTGGTGACGTTATGACGTAATATGACGTAATTATGACGTCATCGATGTGATTTTATTGGCTAAATAGGAAATTCCCATAATATCTAAACGTATAAGATAAAGTAGTTCATATTATTGATTTAAAGGTATGCCAAGACATTTGACGTCAGTGGTGACGAAATTGACGTCAAAAAAACGTCGAACGATGACGTCATGTGTTGTTAGCGACCCCCTGGGATCCGCCATCTTGGATCGGCCATTTTGAAATTTAAAAAAAATACTTTTTTCCCATTTATGATCCTAAATAACAATCAAAATATACAAATAACATTATTCTGAATGTTTCTGGTTAAAAAAATTCCAGGTTGTGACGAATTTAAAGGCGAAAAAGCCTGTTTAAACGGAAAATAATGATTTTGTTCGCCATCTTGGATTTTGAGCGATGACGTCATCAAATTAGCATACTTTATGAATATTGAATCATGACAGTGACAATAAATTACATATGATGTTATACATGTAGGAAACTAGTGTGGTTGAGCAAGAAAACATTGGAAACGACTGTGTTTAAATCGAAATTAGTGAAATTTGCATAAAATGCCTCTTCAGAAACCCGTTGCCATGGCAACACGAAAAATGATAAACTTATACTTTTATCATAATATTGTTGCCAACTAAATTTTAGGAAAAGTCACCAAGTTTGGTTGTCCTACCATACGTCGTTCGACAGTTATACGATGTCAAAGTTGGCGCGGGCACTTTTAGCAGCCCCCCGGTCTAGATAGGGTTAACTTCCTCACAGTTACGTCGTAAAACGCTTTGTTCCAGCGAAGAACACCTTAGTTCAAATCCTCCAAAATGTTAGTCTGTTCAATTCCTGGATGGAAAGTTCTTGACGTAGTTGTCTTCGAAAGCAGGGTTATTGAAGCTTTTCGGACAGTTTTCTGGATACGTTAGTCTGTCATTGTCAATGCAAGTTTGCATCTCTGGCAGTATTGCGGACGTTGCATCTGGCATATATATACCCCGTTCTTTAAAATCCCGGATATTTGTTACCCTACGAATATATTAGGTGAAGTAGTGTTACACTTTTTTTTCTTAGCTTTGGAGCGACAGTCCTTTGATGAGTCCATATACATACACAGTTTCTCATTAAGTATGTTGCACCTCCAGGGTCGTCTCCTGAGCTCAGACTTCCTCCTGCCCGCCGGAGAGGCAGGTTGTGAAACCGCCATGTTAGCGTTGCTTCAGGGGGACAACACCGGCGTGCCCGCATGGGAGGACATGACCGGAGGAAAGGAGTTCACGGTCGTTTTCGACATGCCGTACAACATCCCTGGGATCCTTCAGGCGCAGGACGTGATGGAACTGAAGTTCTTCCGCCACAAGTGGTTTTCCAATAGGAGAGGATTTGTGCCGCATCTGTATGATGGCTACAAGAACGGAGGAAGCAACGATATCCAGGAGAAAAAGGTAAACAAATAGAATGTATGTCAAGGGCATAACTCGTGAAAATTTGGACGTATCCTCATGGTTTTTAGTAATTGTGCAGCGCTTGTGAAAATGGAGGTCAAGTTCGAAAATGGTTTACCTGGCGTTTTCCTACAGTTCTGTAGCAGGCTGTGTATGTTTGCGTGTTATTATGTGGGCAAAAAAACCTGAACGGACTGTGAATGGATCTTCATACGTTTTGGTATGTTGGTAGCGGTTGTAGGACCGAAGGTCAAGCTTGAAGATGGACCACCTGCACAGTACTGCAGTGAGCTGTGTATGTTTGTAATTGTTTGTTTGTTTGTTTGTTTGTTTGTGTACAGCATAACTCGAGAAGGTGTTTTTGGTTCGATAACGGGCCTCCCAGCGAAAACGTAAGGTTAAGTCTGAGGTCAAATTTTCTGCAAGTGCTACGGTCATGAAATTTGTGTGGTAGATGGTTCATACCTCAGGAAGTCAGTTGTGTACCCCTAGCGGTTTGTTTGGATCTCCAGTGGATGTTTTCGTTTTGACCTTCGGACATGTATAACTTTCAATAGCTTGAGAAGGGGTCGACAGATCGTCGTGATATTTGTTATGTGGAGAAATACTGATTCTTCAAATAGCTACCTAAAATGTATACTAATTTTGCATAATTGATTAGAAAAAAATATGATACCATATTGGTTAATGATGGGAATTTCACTCTCGTGGCATATAGGAAGATACGTACTTGAAGGTGAACATATGAGACATAAATCATGCATATCAGGAACTCATTACCATAACTTATCAGGAAATTTCTACAAGAGGATTCTTGCTGTATTACCTGATTTCGGGGACACTATGGCATGTCCGGGGTGGGGCAGGCTGTCAATGTTTTATGCTGGTCATGGAAACAAATGGCCCTGTAAAAGTAGGTTATATAAACAGAGAAACTGCACTACTCTCCAAGCAGAGGTGTGGGTTCGGGAGGTTTTGGAAGTGTTTTTATGCATTTGTGTCCTAGTCAGGGTTGGCGACATAAGGTGAACGATACAAACTAGAAAGTTCTGCACTTTTCAAAGAAACCGTTCTTCTTTCAGCGAAAGTATGGGTTTCCCGACCTCCAGTTATAAATGTTTTTAGGGACTTTTTTTCTCCGATGAAAAATGTTGATATGGACGCCATACGGTCGGATGAGGGCTGAATGTCCCGGTTGATAGTTTCCAGGCAGATAAACTCATGTGTCAATTAGAATTAGATTGATTGTGCGGAAAAGTCAAGAGGAATGCCGCGATTTGTTTGGCTTTCTAAACCATTCAATTGCGTTAAAAGTGCTCCCAATCATCTCCTCTATTGAACAACGTTTAAAGGATATCTACTTTCATACATGTATACGCGAAATTCATATTGGCAACAAAAAAGAATAAACTGCTCTTATACAGAATATTCGGCTCTACTTTTAATGAAGAAGAAGATCTTAAAACGAGCGACAAAAGCAGCCATCAAAAAACAACGAGTCAGCTGTCATAGACTCCGTGTCGAATCAGGAAGGCAAAACCGCTCACCTCTAGAGCAAAAGATTTCTTAAAATTCAAATTTTGTAAATCTAATAATGCAGCAGATGAAGTCAGATTTACTTTAGATTGAAAGTAACGATAAAATATTGTTATGATATGATATGTCTAGTATTGAGAATTCATTTTCTTATGCATTTTGACGCATGTTTTTAACATCACAAAGACACGAGAAGAAGCCAAACCGATACATTAGAGTAGTTTTAGAACCGATGTTTTAGATCGGTATTATAAGTTCTGTCAGTGTCATTATGTGTACTTTATAACGTATTTTATATCTGCATACCTGTACTTAGCCATGTGATAGAGCATAGATGTAAAGGTTATTGATTATATTTCAATTTTACAAAGGCATTATCTTTTACGATGTTACAATTTGTTAGGTCAGCGTTCAAGGACTTGTCATGACGTATGATGAGGAAACCGGTGTGTTCACGGTAACAGATGACGATTTCGAGGCGTCAGCTCCCCTAATACAAGACTTACCAGTGTGGATAAAAGGTCGTGACGTGGCCAGAGCTGAGCACAAAAAACTACTCAACCACTTGAGACAAAAATCGTGAGTAATCTCAGCGCCAATTATCGTTAATCACATGGGATGTAGTTATTTTTTTATAAAATAGAAATTTAGTAAATATAAAATATCTATTATAAAGGTAAACATTTTGTAATTGACATGAATACAATTAGAATAGTTTAATTTAATGTGATTTTCTTGAATGTGTTTCTGCAGTGAAACAGTTGGAAACGTGCCGTGTAGCATTAAGTGGTCCAACGCGCATCGCTTTGATCCCACCGACGGAGGAAAGTGCATCCACTTCACTGCAGCATCAGAAGGCGACATCTTTGTTGTGTTCGCCAGCATCCCGCGGAACCATGAGACATGGATCTACATACAGATCTCACCTGATGGAGTGGCACTGTATAAGGTCAGCATGATCACCAAGGCATTGTGTATCCTAAACCTGCAAGATTTCCTCAGAAACACAACTTATCAATTAGTCATCACCTTTATATTAACCATTCCCTTTGATCAACCATTTTTAAAAAATTAACTTTTTGTCTTTCAATTTTGGTATTTCTATTCCAATCACGAATAGTGGGGTTCAAGCTTGGTATATAGATGTCGCTTATACTGGTTTGTTTACGTCAGTTACTGAATGTCCTTGATACCCTACTGCATGTTGCTCTTGTACATCAGTCAACCCTTATTACTGACGTTGTAACGATAATACAAAGTGCTTCTCGGTCTGGTTAACTGGTCACATTAACCTTAGGCTATGGCAGCATAGTTGTTCAACGTCATTATGTATATGTATATATATATATATATATATATATATATATATATATATATATATATATATATATATATATATATATATATATATATATATATATATATATATATATATATATATATATATATATATATATATATATATATATATATATATATATATATATATATATATATACACATTCAACATAGTTTTTGTCGGTGCATAACCATATCTTATTCTTCTGCAGACGTTTTTGAGGTACCCTCCTTTGCAGGCCTTCCGGGCGGCGTGGCGTTTGTTTTTTTTGTTTGGGGGGGGTGGTTCGCGATTTCAACTTATTCGGGCCAGATTCTATTGCTGGGGAAATCGTTTTGCCACCGACGGGAATACGATTTCCCCACAAGAGGAACCTGGCCCCGGCAAGTTGAAAATCAAGAATCGGCGCCAATCCCCCCCCCCCCCTCCTAATACAAACGTTGACGCCACCCGCTTTCAGCAAAGATATTTATAGGAATTTAGATAGTAACTTCTTAGTACAGAAACAACAATGTACATGAGTCGATATATTGGGCTTACAATACGATTCATACACATCTGTTTAGGCAATGCGGCTAAAAACCACCCAGCTGAATGACAACGCCGGTGGTCTGGGCTCGGCAACCTTGTACCAGTCTTACTTTGTCTGTGTGACTGAAGACATAAAGGAGGCGACCACACTGATTCAATACGGCAAGACACCTGACAATGAGGTGATCATGAGTTACTGTATTTGACTTAAGTAAAGTAGACTTCGGTGTTGTGACAAAGCTGCTTGGTTGTTCGAAAAAGACATGATGATTCTTCTTTTGTTTTATTAATCTGTAATAATAGGAGCGACCACATGTCTGGTTGAGTTTCACATTCCACGAGTTGGCGTCCATTCGATACTACTCGTTTGGTAGTGGGGACTCTTCTGTCAAGGTGATGGGACTGTCACTGCTGGACAGGCCGGCGAAAGACTTCATCGTCTGCCGACAAGGAACGGAGATCATCAACGGAGTCTGTCAGCAGAAATGTCATGCCGAGTGTAAAGGTAGGTTTGATCTATGCAATCTAACTTCATATCAAGGAAAGTTTGTTATATCTAATTGAAAAGATCATAATTTATTTAATTAAAATGTTGACGCTATCCCTGGCATTAGGACATGTACCATCTCCTTCTTCCTGTTCCAGATGCCCAAATTTCCAAAGATGTTTGACCTTTTCAAAAAGTCGATAAAGTGTTTTATTATCATTATTTCTCATATAAAGAAATGCTTGAAAATTGTTTTTTGATATGGACTAGTTTTCCTTACCATGACTAAAAGTTTTACGGAAACAGAGAACAAATACCTAAGAAAAGTATGAAATTGTGAATTATGATAAAATTGCAAGAGTCATTTTTCCAATCACGCGCACAGGTTGCCGTACAAGTGGATCGAACTCTCCAACTGACTGCATCGCCTGTGAACATCTGAAAGTGTCCTACCCCTACAGGGAGGCGGGAACCGGCGCTTTCGAGTGTGTCGCGCAGTGTCCGCAGCACATGCATCCTGTCCCTGCTACAAAAACCTGTACATGTGAGTGACACATTTTACGATACAAGTATTACTAGAAGCGTCACACTGTCAGGCTAGAGGTTGGTGGTTTAGGCAGTCGATGTTCTTAATATCGGCATCGGAAAAACGATTTACTCGCAAGTTTGAAAATTAAAAAAAATTGGAAAAAAAGATACACATACATCAGTGTTATTAATTTTCGTGTTAAGACCTCTTTAACGATCCACGAAGAAACCTAATTCAGTATAATTGAAAAGGGGGTTGGAGATATATACAAATCTTTAAAACTCTGTAGGCTCGTTGTTTGTATCTAGATGAAAGAAACGAGGTAAAAAGAATAGACACATGATTTTTTACAATTGATGCATAGTCATTTTACCTAATGAAGTATAAGACTCATCATGTATGAAACAACGTAACATCAAAGAGAATAATATCAAATGATTTGAATGTGACCCATTTAACGTCGTTGACTCTGATGTTTGTTTATCTTCATGTGGTTCCTACAGACAAAGATATTTTTCTTGATTTGTCCATTCACTTTTGTTATTATTTTAAGGCGTCAAGAGGCTGGAGAAGGCACGACCTAGCGGTGTTGTGGACTGTAAGACGGAGTGTCCTTTAACTCACTTTGATGATAACAACGTCTGCAAAGGTATGTAAAAAAATATTTGCCTCGATGACACTGTGAGTGCTGCACAATCAAAGCTGAGTGAACCAATAGCAACGTTCATCACATTTTTATTTGATTATAAATCTCTTGTACAGTGATTGTGAATGCAGTGTTAACCAAACGTTGAAATTAATTGAATGAGTGAGTTAAACATGATAAGTTTGGTCTTCAATCATCAACGTTTGGTTCGGCATGGCGGCCTTGAAAAGTACTGCAGGGTAAACCTGTTTCGCCATGCCATCCATTTTTACGGAGAATTTCAATAAATAAAGTCGCTGTAGTAAATAAAGCAGGCCAGATTTAGAAGCCATTGTCTATTTTGATTAAGCGTTGCTAATAGTGATTTACATAAGCTGTTGTGTGTTCCACAAGAGTTTTTAGGCCCCGAACCGCCATGAAATATTCTTATTATGCAAATTACATGATTTATCCAAGTTGATTCACACCAATTATTTAAATATCAATTGTCACTTTGATTGATTATGGCAGTTTGAATTAACTTTGCAAAGTAGGCCCAAGTATTTCCACCTTCCATATATTACATATGGTGCGTGTTTTAAAGTTCTAACAATTGGATTATAGAATTTCCTCATTTTTTAGATCTTGTCCTAATTTGCATAATAAGTTATGATGAAGGTGTTGCCAGATACATTAAGGGAAAGTCAAAACGTCTAGTGGTTCGAGCTGAAGCCGCTTTACACCACCATGATGATACTTAAAGATTGTATACACAAAATGCAAAATGTTGAAGTTCATATTCTGTATGCTGCATCCTTCACACGTATATTTTTATGTTTGCAGAATGCAGCAGCTTTTGCACCGACGTCAGTGACAGCGGAAAGAGGATTTGCTCAGGCCCCGATTCAAAAGACTGTGACACATGCAAATATCAACATGAGGGACGCTGTGTGGACGGATGCAGTCCTGGGCAGAATGCTGTCAGAGGTTTGCTATGTTTGTGGAATTTCGTTTACGGGTCATGTGTAGGTTTGGTAATAGGGCATTGCTTCTGAAACGGTTTTTTTTGGATTTTATACTCTACTCACTAGTTTAAAACATTGTGTTTAAAGTGATATGAATTGACAGACTTGGTATGATCTGTAAGGTTCCACCCGAACTTTTTGTGCATTTTTATGTGTTGATATTGGCGTCTAAAATGCTTTAGAATTTTATTTGACAACAGAATTACTGTCAAGAAAAAGGGACTTATTACTAATACAGGTGTGATTGAAAGTAATCGAGTTCTAGCTCATTACATAGAGTACTGAAGTGCGTGTGGTATTCCGGTGACTCTAGAATACCAATGGTCTTTTTTATCATTTTTACAGCAGAGGACGGGTCATTTACCTGCCGTAAATGCCAGGCTGGTCATGAGTGCAAGCTTGGGGACGAGCGGGAAAACATCTGTCCAGCGGGAAAGTACAGTAACAAAGAGAGAACAAGGTGCGAGCCGTGCCCATCAGGAGAGTTTAGCAGCACTCCGGGAGCGACGTCCTGTCAAAAATGTCCTGCTGGACAAAGCAGTGCACCAGGGTCATCTAACTGCGAAAGTAAGTTCCGGTCAGAAATCAATTCCCACTTTACTCCAAAACAAAAAAAAAAATTCTTCGGTTTAGCAGAATATGGATATTGGAGATTTCTTTACTTGAACCACGTTTGGGATTGTGTTCTCGCCTCAAAAGTGCAACCTACTTCGACTACTTATAGCGGTGAGAATCAGTAGTCCAGTAGCTAGGAAGCTTAAAAGAAACGGTCTAATAGACATCGAAATTTAAGCAGGTGAGATTTTACTGGTCGTGAAATCTCCAATATCCTACTTCCCACTTAAGTTTTAAAAACCCGTCATTAATTTCTAAGTAAAGGTAATGACATAAAACGTTTTTATTAAATCCCTTACCGGTTTGAAGTACACCACAACAGGATAAAAAATAGTGTGGAATATGCAATGTTCATGTCAAAGTGTACTTTGCAATACTATGCCAGATACTAGCTCCGATATATCATCAAGAAAAGCTAACCCAAAATATCCTTACAATCAATCCTTAGTTCCAGTCACTAGAGTTCAACAACCTCCGTATATTTAACTATAATAAAAAGTAGGTCGACCCACATTCAACCACTTCCTCAGTGAATACCCCCACTTACCACTGCAGGATGAACAATACATGGTTCGGTCTAGAGTTGTCGAGGTGGAGGATGAAGAGGATGAGTTTGACAGCTCGGAGGAACCTGACCCACATGTGATGCAGTCTGGAACTCTGTCCGTGTCAGAAGCTTCCCCGTCCCAGGTTTCCAGGGTTACAGTCCGATCGTCCCCGTACCTTGATGTTTCCCACCATGAGCACCCTGTGAACATCTTGCTGGATTCAGGGGCAGAATATAGTATGGTACATGCAGACGAAGCTCGACGTCTAGGCCTACACATCACCCGCAATACCACCCAGACTCCAAGTCAGGCCGTATACCAGGTGCCTCGCCCATCATCTCAGGCAGTCCTTTCCTTGAGAAGAATGAATTCACCATCGATCATCAACAAATTACAGATGGTTCCACCACAGAGTACACTTCAACCAAGAAACGTCTCCAGCCCCGGATCCAAGACAAAACCACCACTGCCTGGCCTACTGACTACCTAGAGCTCTCCCTCCCGACCGAGCTACACGCCTGTCAAGACGTCTTGTCGGAGCCCAGGTATCACTCGTCCTCCAGTACACAGATTGAAGGTTTCGACCACGGCCCATACCACAATGTGGCAGGTTACATCCGGGTCCTTAACATCTCAAGTGCTCCCATACATGCTACAAAAAACAGACATATATTCAATGCCGTACCTGTTGTTCCCGTGAAAGACGACGAACCCGAACAGTCGTCCTTCAACGAACCGCCACTACCTGTACGACGATCCTACCCTTTCTCTACTCCTGTACAGCTGGATCCAGACAAAACCCTCAGCTTATCTTAGTAAGTATTGCGGCATTGTCACCCCCTTCGTGTCTACTGTCGAAGTGCCATGGGTATGTCATGCAGCGAAACGGCGCTAGAGGAGCTGATGTCCCGCACGCTGGGAGACCTCATAATGCGTGATGCAGTAGCCAAAATTGCTGATGACTTGTATTGTGGAGGAAACACCTTCGACGAACTTCTCCACAAATGGAGAGCAGTACTGGCAGCTATGCATATATGTGATCTGCGCCTCTCCCCATCCAAAACCACTATATGCACTAGAACCACAACTATTCTAGGGTGGCACTGGAACCAGGGTGAGATTTAGGCCTCCCAACACACCCTGGCCACCTGTCCTACCCCCCCCCCCCAAATGGGGACGGCTCTACGATCATACGTCGGATCATACAGTGTCCTTTCCAGAGTCATTCTGAGAACCTGTGTACTACTGGGGCCCCTAGACGACGTGGTGGCCGGTCAGTCCTCAAAAGTCTAGATACCATAGACTGATAATTAACTGGATATCTTTTATCAAGCTCAGCTGCAGTGTGGTCTCGCCGCCCACCAAGCAGCTCTTCTCCCCAGACCGGATGACGAGCTTTGCTTGTGACAGATGCAGCAGTACGTCCTACCGGCATCGGCGGTACACTCTTCATCAGACGTGACTCCTCCACCAGAGTAGCGAAATTTGTCAGTTGCAAACAGAAGAAAAAATAGCGAAAGTGGCTACCATGTGAACTAGAAGCACTGGCCATCTCGTCTTCCCAAAAGCATTTCAAACCTTATCTCATCCAGACCACAAAACCAGCGTACATCATCAATGACTCGAAACCGTGTGTAGAAGACGTCGAGAAACAACGCCAGGGTACCAGACCCTCTAAAAAGAAAGACACATCCACGATATCAAGTCATATCTCTCAAAAGCCATGATCGCCTCTGATGGCTTGTTGATTGCTCCAAATAGGGACATGTTTGGCGTCACTCGAGATCGGATAGTTGTACCGCGTCAAGTCGTCTACGGCCTAGCCACTGCAATCCACCTAAGACTCTGCCAACCCACGTTCCACCAACTGAAAACCGTCTTCACTCGGTACTTCTTCGCCTTAAACATGTTCTACAGCAAGTCACGGACGCCTGCAACCAATGCGCAGCCCTTAAACGCCTTGTCCAACTCCCGCCTTCCTTCACCACACAGCCTCCGCTTCACGTCATTTGCGGCCGATGTAATGAAAAGGGCCAAACAACATTCCTTGTCATGCGGGAATACAGCACCTCATGCACTGCAGCGATACACATCCCCCAAGATGAAAACTCTTCAAGCCTCAGAAACGGGTTGGTCACACGTTGCACCCCACTCCGACTTCTGGATGGCCCGCTCGCCATCATCCGCTGCGATCCCGCCCCAGAGTTTCAGGCGTTGGTGTACGACCCATGGCTCACCAAACACCGTCTCCAGATTGAAATTGGCCAACACAAAAACCCCAACAAAAAACCGGTTGCTGAACGAGCCATAGTAGAACTCCGCAAACAGTCTCCCCGTCACAACTAGCTGTCGTCACGGCACACCTCAACACTGCGGTGATTATTACCTTTAAACCAGGTTATACCACATCCTACTCTCAACAAGAATACCATTTTAAAATGCCAAAGGTAAACTTCGAGCTTAAAGTTAACATTGCATTTTTTTCCCGTTAGCTAATTGCCCTTGAAAACAACAATGGTTGCGAAAAACATTGTCATTAGCATTTTGTAAAAGAAATCAAGGGCTCGATGTACGTTTCAACCCAGGTTAAAGAAAATCCATGTAATCCCAATGTAAGGCCCCTTTTTTCCAAATTCACAAGATCTGGGACGGAGGGGGTGGGGGCTCATTCGCCCCCCCCTCATAATTTCCGAACGGTATGATGTATCATCATCAAATTTGCAGGGAGTGATGTTCACGTCAAGTTTTATTATTCCTGTAATTTTGGTGACGTTATGACGTAATATGACGTAATGAACAACAAACGATGGGATACAAAATAATTAACTTACGTACAAGTATATGAATAATTAAACTTGTCTAGTTTAACCCTCATCCGACCGTATGGGGTCCGTTTGGACCCCAGGCGTGTATCAATGTGTGCCATATTAACATTTTTCGTCTGAGAAATAATTCCTTCCATGACTTGTGCATGTTTGACAATTTTTTACCGACATTGGCCTATTTTTGTAGGAGTTATACTCCGAACGGACCACATATGATTTTGTATTGTTTATTCCGTAATGTGAAAGAGATTCCTCTCCAATAATAGAAATGCATTATCATTGCTATTATAAAAACAAAGTTATTGCTGTGCAGAAAAGATAAATACCGACTTCTAAAGAATAGTTTTTTTTTCTCATTTAACAAAAATTATGATAATGAGACGAATAGATATTACTTTCTTACACTCAAAACATGTCCGAATATCCCTGATTTATTAATTGAACAATATATCAACAGAAAACACACAGATAACCAACAGATAAGATCTTTGCGATGAAAATTGACAAGGGTATAAAAATGTGTGTGTCTTGGCGGCAGATAATGATGCATAATTAATTAGGTAATAAATTCTTAATTTTTCACATGACCTTGATACTTGACAAATCTCATCACTAACTGTAAATGCATAAATATTCGCGGTGGTTTTAAGTTCGCGGTTTTCGCGGCGACCGTTTCACCGCGAAATTAAAACAACCGCGAACATTTTTGTCGATACTGTAGCAGTATAGGACTGTAGCGTTGCCGCCATTTTCCCCTTAACGCCAAATTAAAACCGTATAAATGCATTATTTTTAAAGTAGTACATAAAATACGTGACGAACGACTGAACAGAAATATGTCATGCTTTAGACTACCAGGCACATATGGCTATCTGCTGTGTTCATCAAACTTCCTTGTTTCAATCGACCTGACAATTCTGCATCTTCCTTTCAGGTGTATTGCTGGCACAGGATTCGTCATGGGTTGTGGACTCCACCGGACCCCCGTCGGAAAACAACGGAGTGAAAAACGATGCTGTAAAAGCATTGGATGGGAATACTGGGACCTACTGGGACCCCGTTACTGTTAAGAATTTCAACAACTGGTACATTTCATTTGACTTCAAAACGCTCTATACCCTTAACCGCATCGTAGTCAACAACTACGGAGACACATCCCATGACATTGCCGCCTTCAAGTTGCAAAAGATTGGAAGTTCGTACAGCTGGGAGGACGTCGTGTCCGTTACTAACGTGCAGGGAGGGACGGACCAGCGCCAGGAGTTCGGCGACTTCCAGGCAACAGCGCGGTACTGGAGGTTCGTAGTCACTCAGACCCACTCGGGCTGGCAGCCATGGCTCAGAGAACTGAACTTCGCCGGAATCTCATCAGGTAAGGGGAAAATATCACGCTTGTTTTATAATCTATAATGATATTCATCAAATGACTTAAAATCTGGTACAAAGGTTAATCATCTTGGGATTTAAATATCTCAATTTGTTGTCCAGATGTTCATGAGCGACTGACTTGATTCAAAGCTGTACACAACATTGGAAGTCCGCCAAGAGCAATACGCCCTACAAGGGTGGTTTGATTAAAGTGCAATTAACATTTTCCCCTGACCCACCCTAAGCTTTCATAGGAGACTGGAACTACAAATCCACATGCTTATTTTCATCTCCGAAATCTAATTTTCGTTTCTAGAGTGGAGTGAGGTTTGAGTTGAATTAAAAGCGGTCGTCAAGGTCCCGAATATGCGTTGTGTTGATGAAGTGTTCACTCTGTAGACTACTTTTTTCTTCAACAATGTGAAACAAAACCTGGCACAATTCTTGGTCTTTAAACACATAATAACTGTGTCAATATATTTTTTTCACATTTCAATTTAGTTGTGAAATAAATCTACACATATATTTGATCAAAACATCACGTATGACTTTTTTCGCTTGACCCAGGTGACATGCATTATTTCTAAAAGGCACAGGTGGCTATTTTCTTTGTAGTTTATACTTCTTTGTTTAAAAATAGCTTGCTTAACAATTTTACGTCTCCCATCCTATTCAGGTGTATTGCTGACACAGGATCCGTCATGGGTTGTGGGATCTACTGGCACATCGTCGGACAACAACGGAGTGAACAATGCTGCTGCAAAAGCCTTTGACGGGGACCTTGCAACCTACTGGAACCCACAAGATACCAAACAGAACCACAACAACTGGTACATCTCACTCGACTTCAAGGTGCCCTATACCCTGAACCGCATTGCAGTCAACAACTACGGAGACACATCCCATGACATTGCAGCCTTCAAGTTGCAAATGGTTGGAAGTTCGTACAGCTGGGAGGACGTCGTGTCCGTTACTAACGTGCAGGGAGGGACGGACCAGCGCCAGGAGTTCGGCGACTTCCAGGCAACAGCGCGGTACTGGAGGTTCGTAGTCACTCAGACCCACTCGGGCTGGCAGCCATGGCTCAGAGAACTGAACTTCGCCGGAATCTCATCAGGTAAGGGACAATGTCATTCTTGCTTGGTGACTTACTCATATACCACGCTCCTCCGCAGCGTCCTAATAAACAGCCCTATTCCAACACTGAATGCGTGTGCGAGTCTTTTCTGGAATACATTATACGCATGAACGCTACTGGCGCCTGGGTTCGGCACACAGACGGTCCTGGGAAGGAGAACATATCTTTTCCGCGCAAAGCATGCTGGGAGAAGCAAACTGTCCTGGGAACGTGTTGATTGCCAAACTCGCTCCCGTAGCAAACTGCCTTACGTGGCAAACTCCCTTCCGTGATATAACTCCCCTTTGTGAAGGGATAACCTAACAGCGTCAACAATAAGGTACTTTGTAAATCTCCGTTTCTTAGAACGTATCAACATTGCACAGCATTTTACCCCCCAAAATCGTCAACTTGCGTCTTGTTTTAGGCCGTGCTACTTAGAAATACGGTTAAATGTAGAAGATCGCCCCTACTGGCGTGCACACCGTGATAACTACTGAGGATCTGTCAACAAACAAAACAAAAGAAAACAGACAGCTGTGAATTGCAGAAAGTTTCTTTAGTTGATCTTTATGTGACATAATTTTTAAGCCCACCATTTAAACCTATGGCTTCTCCGTTGCGCTGGGTACGAGCGTACTCGTATACTAATATTGATTATTGTAACCAGGAAGATACGCAGTGAATAGCCATATTCAATGCATCAAAGCTTAAGTCGAACGTCACGTATTTTATACCATGGCACTCTTGACGTTGAACAGCGTGCAATCACACTTGTGCATTGAGTTCCGTGTTAAACTTTGTCAATAAGCAGTCGTTCGCTTAAAAATTTCAATTTTTGTAATACTTTTATTTATTCGTGACTAAGGAATTCGTGACTAGCGTGTGGAAAACGAATTTAGCGATTTTTTGCGTACGAGTTGATAATGCAGTGCGCAACATTAGTGGTCCTGTTGCGAATAGATCCGTATGTATTGCGCTTTTCGGGCATACTCCGGACACATCCAACTTATGCCTATCGCATGCCTGGCATATTTTTGACGAATGCCAAGCCTATTCCTGGCTAATTCTTGACTGATTGACACAAAGGCTTATGTTTTTTGTTTTAATCACCAGTACAGATTTTGAAGCGTGAACATCAACCTTTTGTGATCATGGGCCGCCAGGAATGTGGATCAGCTATCTTTTTTTTACAAATCTTCGGCAAATTTTGCCAAATTTTAGGCAAGGACGCTATCTGTTCGCTATCCGTAGCTACAGGTTAGTCATACGTTACTAAAGCCCTGTCACACTTGTGCGTATATATGCAATTCCGTATGAGTTGTGAAGCCAAGTGATCAAACTTAAGAAATCACTTCTCTGGCTGCAAACTTAACCTAAACCAAAAACATGTTAACTACGCAACCCGTGCGGGCTTGTATTACCGAATCCGCCCTACGTTTGCTGAATTGAAAAACTATTTAACTAACAGACAACAGGTCGTTTCTAATAAGAAACACATTTCATCCAAAATTGTCTTAACATGTAACGTACTACAATAAGACATTCTCGGTTCCCTTTTGTTTTTAGTTTATATTAACGACTTGGCATCAGCATCACAGAAATCAATTGCTCTGTCATTTGCAGATGATATAACTTATTTATTTCCCACAAACATTTTGACACTTGAGCAACATCTATAATGAATCATATATGGTGAATCAATGATTCAAGGCAAACAAATTGTCCCTTAAGGTAAAAAAAATCATTATCTTTGCAGGCAGGAACAAGAAATGCGATAAAGGAAAATCTATGATGTATATTAATGACAAAGCTATCAATAAAATAAGTCACTTCCGTTTCTTAGGCATAAAAACAGACGAGAAACATTCACGGAAGAGTCAAATTGATTTTGTTTTTATTTTCCAATGATATCCGTCAACATAGGTGTCATACGAAAAATAAAATAAAAACTTCCTATCACGAAACATATTCATGATTCTTTATCAGTTTGATTTATCCTTATCTAAGTTACTGCAATATAATGTGGGCTAGCGCTTACAGAAACTCCATTAAACCTCTTTACCTTCTTCAAGAGCGCTTTGTATGTACGAATAGCATGCAGCAATTTTTTCCGTCACAGCAGACACAGCAGAAAGAAATGCATTTCATGATTTAAATGGCACAATGTGTTTCAAAATTCTAATGTTCTGACTGTATTTGACATCAGTCAATACATTTCATATTGCCTTTCAAATTGTCCATGATAGCTCTTGCCTACCTCAACAATACAAAGGTCTTTTACATTTTGACTCAGATATTCAGCACCACTATACAGGGTAACAAACTCTTTAAAGTCCAATTATGACAATATCTAGTCAAAAACAACATACAATAATGTAGCTTAGAGGCCCCGCCATATGAAACAATCTAAGCCAAATACAGTCTTATCATTGCCCAGTTTAAAAAAAAAATAATCTTAAGATAGATTTCATAGAAATTTGAAGCACTACTTTCACCAGATTTGTTCGTTTCCCTGTTTTCCGCTTTTCTTTGATATTTGATTACAGAATTGTTCATATAGTTATTTTATGGTATGGTTTTGACATATTTCTTTACAATTTGTAAATTATGTTTAGCATAGAGCATGTGTAACATAACACACTGATTATGTTTAATAGTCTAACATGTGTTTCATTTTGTATTCCCTCTTATCTATTCAAATATTCTGATTTGTGTTCACATGTCTGACTAATTCCTGATTCATATAGAGAATTTATGGTATATCTTCAACTTTTTTCTTCCTTTGTTAATTTCGTTTATTGCCTTTTGTTCGAATATTTTCAAAACATTTGTAACAATCTATGTGAGAAAAGTAACTGTTAAGAACAATTTCCAAGTTCCAATTTAAATTTATGATTTATTTGATGTTCCAAATATTTTCGTCTGTGTTCCAATAATTTCAGCAAATTTCCAACACGTTAGTTGTATCTAATTTAGTTTCTTAACTGTTGCAACATTGATTCATCATTTGTTCCAACATTCTAAACACATTGTGTAACTGGGTCAGTGGGCTGGGAACAGGTCAATTCACACATCCCTAAAAAGTGTTTGGGATTATTCCTAGTGCCCTGCATAGACACCTCAAGACAGAAGAGTTACCAGTATCCAGACGTGAAGTCTGAAAAATATACAGAGGCAGACAATAGAGCGTGGTTAGCACCTACTTTTATTGGGGCAATAACCCAAATCTACCATTTGAAAAATGATGAAAACTGTTCGAACAGTGAAACAATCACATATGAGTTTGAAAATTGTTCTAAATAAAGAGATTTTTGGAAACACTTTCATAATATTTGCATAATATATAGATGAGTTCAAACATGTTTAAACTTTCAATTTGAAATGTTTGAACAATTTGGAACTATTTTGACTGAAAAAGTATTTTATCTAAAATTCTTCAAACTTATTAGCAACATTATCCGAAAATACTCTCGGTGACATGGAATTTACTCTAGGTTTGATCATATACAAATCAAATCATTCATAATTCTACGTTTTGGGGGGAGCCCGGTGAAAAGCCACATAGCCACCCCCTGCATGTTTTTGTCCTGTATTTAATCTTGTTTTCAAATATTTGTACATATTATACGATTAAACAATAAAGATTGATAAACATGTGAACTTGAACAAGCCATATGTTGTCTGTAAAACGACTTCAATGGTCTAATTTATGACTTGTTTTACTTCATAATCAGACAATACATCTCTTCCCGTGCCACATATTATATTGAAAATAATAGATAACCAATGTGTTTTTTTTCATAAGTATTTTACTGATGGATATATCTTGATTATTTCCAGATTGAGTCAAGTGGATTGATACTACCGGATGTTGAAGAGACTACCGATTTTTGAAAAGCATGCTGTTACTTTTCCAAGAACATATATGATATTCGATCCTTATCTGATACCCGTTAACACAATCATCTCATTTTTTAAGATGTTGTTTGTAATGATATTTACTCGTGCAGATGGCAACCACTGTTGTTCTTCAATCCTCTAAGCAAGAACTTCTAAATAATCAAAAGGTCACCTTTTTTTACTTTGAGGTATATCAAATAGTTATTGTATACGGGGTTTATAACATGCCAACCTGACTTAGATATTGTTGAACCAGTTGTTGTAATACAGATAGATGCGCATTAAGTCATCAGAATAGAATTCATTCCAAATGTTCATATTTACGGAAGTAAATGTAGGTTGCGCACAGTCAAGTCGTTGGATACTGTCTGGACAACCGTTTAGACAATCCCTTACTGAACTCAAGGACAGCAATTGCTATTGAAAAAAAAACCCAGAAACCTATCTCATCTGCAACGTGGAGAGGCGAAATCTACCTGCAAGCAAGGCTGTTAGAATTACAGTTGAAAACCACTTGACTATGCAAAACTGTTGTCATCACAATGATAATAATTCAATTTCACAAGAACTTTTGAGGTCCTTGAGGGTAACTTTACAGTCTTTGTACAAGTTTTTTTCATTCTTAGCAATGTCTCAAGGTTAAGCATGAATTTGAGACATTCTTGAGGGTATGTATAATCAACTCTCGAGCTTCTGCACAAGGTCTGTTTGATATCTGTGTGGGTCTGTTCTTGAAGCTCCCAAATCTTGAGAAGAAATTTACTGCTTCAACTCCCGACAAAAACAACCTTTTTACCAACTCATGTAATACAGATCGTAATAGAATACGAGATCAGAAAACCGCCTTAGTCTGTACAAGGTGGTTTAAATCAGTTAAGTCTGACTTAAAACATGAAGCTAGTTGTATCAGTTTTTTTTAATACAATCAAGATACAGGCACAATATATCCTCATAATTGAATCCATTCCAATTGAATTTAGTGCGAAAGGATTACCTACTTGGAAGAAGTTGCTTCTTTAATCATAAAAGAAACCGGATTCGGTTTGATTGATTCATAGTTGCTTAAAGGAAGCAAGTCACAGCCAATTCTTTTGATACTGAACGGACAACCATACGTTCGACCACACCTTACCTTACCTTAGCACCTTTGTTCCTCCCGTGCCATCGGGTCGTCCTTTTCCACCTTCCTCGCTCTTGTGCTTCTCTTTTGACTCTATACCAGGAGCTTCCCATGCTTTCGAGGTCTTTTTCTACATTCATCTTCCAGGTCAGCCTTAGCCTTCCCCTACTTTTTCTTCCACCGTGTGGCTTCCATTCCAGGAAATTCTTCACTGTTCTGCTTTCTTCCATTCCCAGGACATGTCCTAGCCATCTTAATCTTCTCTCTCTTCGACTACACATTACTAAACAATACACGACTCACAGGAATTAGAACTAAAGAACGTCCCATCTTAACCTCAGATTGAAGATTCATGATCTAAATACCAGATGATTAAAATATGCAGTTGAAAACCCATCGGCAAAAGAACAATGTTGGCGTCGCATTGATAGCAGCATGATCTCCATTTTGTTTCTACTATTGAAATATGATAATGATATAGGCCAAGTTAAAATCAAAATGCAAACAGTGGTTTCCTGGATCCATGGGAGAACAAACATGATTATTTAAGCACGGTTGAAGAGAATTTTATGGTCATGAGATTAGTTCTTACAAGATCTAACCTCGTGTCTATAAGGGCAATGGAATCATACAAGACATAGTGTTTAACAGCACATATCATTTTGATTCAATGCAGTGGAATATGAGCTCAAAGTATACATTTTAGATTTGCCCAACATCACGAAAGAAACAATTCTAGAGTGAAGTATGCTTGTGGGCATATACCCCAAGCCTTTCCATGCCAGATATCAGGTCATTTTGTTATACTTATATATTATCATTGAACTTCTGTAAAAGATATACATGTTTGATTTGGAAACTGTCCGAGTACGACTCTTTCTAAAGGGCCTATGGAAAAAAAATGTGAATGAAGTTCTATGGACAAATGCAAAAGGCACCCAATACTAAAATTGTTGTTATCCTATAGCATTTGAATACCAGGGAAATACTTATGTTTGAAAAAAAGACAAAGACACTGGATGGTATAATTAGGCCTGTATCAAAATAAAAATCTGGAGGCATTTACCCACCTATCTGCTAAACTTTTAGGTTATTTGACTCAAACATAGAATCAATTCTATTACAAGGCAGAATGTTTGCTCACCACATATCTCATAACGGGTGAAACAATCTATAGTATGTTCATCAATGCGACCCTTTTCGTCTTTTTTTCCAACTATTTACCCACAAATCCATTGGTAACGGTGAAATCTATGTGTATACGATTACCAATAACACATAATGTATTCATTGACTCGTAGTAAAGACCCACTATTGAATAAAAAAAGATTTCTGATTTAACACCTATGTTTAGAATGCAAGTAGGTGAAAAGACAAAAATGCAAGCTTTACTCAGCTTCCCTTGAAATGATCATCTGCACAGGTATGTCAGTAATAGGGGCAGAATTGTAACGTTAGGCTACAGCAAGTGAAGTGCATGGATGACATCAGCACGCGCATTGATTTTCGCCTGATTTTTGAAATAAAAAAAGAATTATTTTTTACTCTTTGCCAATGGTCAATATAACGAGAACGGGGCAATGTGTTTCAAACGTCTGTCAGTTCCGTTGAAGAAAAAAGTTCTAGATGCTGTAAAAAGTCATTTGCACATATAGGAAAGGTGAAAAATCGGTACAAATGTGTTTTGTGTATGCAAGCTGTAATAAGGTTGGTCCTCGTCACCAACTTACAGGGTAGCCCTTATACCAAACTTGTAATTAGAAATAGTCTGTAATTGCTGTGTCATTATTATCTACAACATATAATCCGCAGTGTTCTCTTCAATGAGGTGAAGCACTAAAAAACTCGATAACAGGGTCATATGAAGTAAGTAATGTTATGCGGCATGAGTAGACCATTGTCTAGTCTGTTGAAGACAGATTAAAAAGAAGGGGTATTTCAGAGGCACGGAAATTCAGGTATACAGTCAGACCCACAATAGCGCAGAGAATTTTAGTTGAGACGAAGTAAGTAGATTAGTATTTAGTCACAGTCAGTCTGCCGCATGACTCATGAGACACTAGTGCCCAGTGTACAGAAAAGCTTGTCTCTGCGTTTTTGATGTGCTATACAAACCCGGATCTAAATTTATAATGAAATTTAATTTTGACATCAGTGTTAGTTACTGTATTATTGAATACAGGGATGTTACTGTATTATTGAATACAGGGATAACAGATTAATAATTCTTTTTACGTGCTTTATGTTATGCTAGTTTGAAAATGTGGATATCGCGCGCACTAAATTTGTAGTCTACAGAGAATGTCATCTATAGAATTTACCTGCTGTGGCCTTATGTAGATAAAAGGTCAAATGATTTTGAAACACATCTTAACCGTTAGTATATACTTGTGTTTCGATGTGGTAAGAACTTCAAACTAGATGTATTATTTACTATCATATAATCTGGTGCAAAACACCGCTGGGCAGGACGTGTAGTGAAGCTACAGGACAGCAAGTGGACGATAAGAGCCACTGAGTGGACACCTATATGGATGAGACGAAGATGGCGGACCAATATAAGATGGAGAGACAACCTAGGTAAACACCTGGGCCGTATACATGGCCAAATACTGCTAGGCTGCTGGAATTGTGATCTGGTATTAGCATCAACAATCATTGGATTGACACGAGAAAAATAAAACTAATGCAGTAACATCATTCATTGTACGGTCTTTCGTTATGTTTTGCTTGACCCGAAAGAATACAGTGGCAGTTACCAAAACTGTTAGATCCGTCGTATGTAATTGAGACGAATATGATGGGAATGTCAAAGGTTATGTTTTTTTGCTTATTCTATATCAAAATAAATGCTTGTAGCTCAATATGCATCTATGATTTTTATCATGTGTCTCACTCTCACTTTCGTTTATCTAGTGCCGAAATTTGACAGGAAGAATAGAAATGAAGCACATCTCAGGTTCCTCTTTACGTAATGATATACAAGTTGTACCCGTATAGGCCTAAATTAAAACAAAATGAAAATGATAACAGAGGCTAAGTAGAACCTCATCGAGACCAATATAGGACATCAAAATACAAATGATGACTAACACTTCGCTTTGGGTCCAGATGTTCATATCACAAATTACTCGTTGCAGTCTTTTCCTGACATGCTTTAACTTAGTGACAAGCACAAAGCTCCTCTTCAAGATACTTTTGAAATGTAGAGACAACAGATAAAGAAATTGAAGTATGGTTACACATGAAGAAGTTAGCTTCATCAAACCGAGAATATAAATGACAACACCGGCTTACCATGCTCTATCGTAATTAAATTTGAAGCATTGGCTGGAAGTAACAAGTGCTATTATACATAACACAAGTCAACTGTTTTCTTAGATCTATAGAATGGAGTCAATTCCACATTACTGAGTGGGTTTTTGTTGCCTTTTGTTCTAACATTTGCAAAACCTTTGTAACAATCTAAGGGAAATAAATGACTGTTTAGAACAATTTCCAACATTTATTTGATGTTCAAAATAGTTTCTGCTGTGTTCCAACATGTTAGACAAATTTCTAACATTGCACATGTTATTTGTATTATTTTCGAAACTGTTACAACATAGGTTGATCATTTGTTCCAACATGTTCCAACATTAGAACAACATGGTGTAACTGGGTCAGTGGGATGGGAACAGGGCAATTCACACATCCCTACAGAGTATAAGGGATTAGGCCTAGGTGCCATGCATAGACACCTCAAGACAAAAGTCCAGACATTAAATCTAAAAATATACAGAGGCAGACAATAGAGTGCGATTAGCACCTACTTTTATGGGGGCAATAACCCAAATCTACCATTTGAAAAATGATACAAATTGTAGGAACATGTTCCAACAGTGAAACAATCACATAGATGTTTGAAAATTGTTCTAAATAAAGAGAAATTGGTGCAATTACTTTCAAAATAGTTCCAAAATATACAGATAAGTTCAAACATGTTCAAACTTTCATTCTTAATTGTTTGAACAATTTAGAACTGTTTTGACTGGAATAGTCTTTTTTATCTAAAATAGTTTGAAATCATTAGCAATATTATCTGAAAACCCTCTCGGTGACATGGAATTGACTCTACAGTATACACCACAAAAAAGGTAAAGTTAACTTCACATTACTTTCAATATTTCTAGGCACACAGCTACCAAACCTAATTGAACTGTGATTAGGACATTTTTAAGTTTGAAAAATGGTTAGAATTAAACACTTTGATACAATTTTGACAGAGCTGATTGGCAAGTTTAAGTTTGAATACCAGTACTGTTGTTTTTTTTAATTGAAAGTTGCATTAATTATGTAGCTTTGTTAAAATCATTCTTTGCATGGTTTGGTCATCCTCGAGAACTAGTAGACACAATTAAAATTTTCTTAGCAGCATCATGCTTATCTGCTGTTGCTTTTATTTTCAGAGGTCAATTCAAACTGCAGCAAGGTCATATCAGGAGCACTTCTTGAATTGCTGTACGGCCCTGTGCCCTGGCCCCAGAAGAAAGATTTTAAAGAAAGTAATTAATAGAGCCTCCATGTTTTATATCCGGTAGTCGTTTCGCCACGGCAAAATTGGAGAAAGCCGTGTTACTTTGCTGTGAGGAGGAATATTCCACTGCGTACTTCAAAGACGGGATCTGGGAAAACTGCGTAGCCCTCTTACTCAGACAGCTCGGGTAGACAAAATCTTTACATTTTACACAAATGACTTCGTAAAACCATATGCATTACGATAAGGAACAATTTTAATATATTATCTGGCGTTGAACGACACCTGCCGTTATGGTACAGAATTGCACTAATATATTAAGTTTATGCTCTCGTTTGGTAATTTTGACGTACCATCGGGTTTGATTAGAAAGTATGAATCTTTATGGCTGCATATCTATAAAATAGAATTGCTATGGATATGTTTGCTATCTATTACAAGCACGTCTATTTATAGGCAATAAAGATGCCGCACAAGTCAGAGCAGTGAAATAAACTTATGGTATTAATTGCTGCAATTCCCCGCTATCCGCAAGAGGCCCTCTTTGACCGCCAGCGCCTGCAGCTGACCGTCGAACTCAGGACAGAAATCATTCACGTCCGACAATCGCTGGATTGTGGAAACTTTCCTAGCTAAATCACCGTTAGAACGTAAACAGGCTTTCATTTTAGATATTTTTTTAGGATTAATGAAATGTAATTCATGATGGACCTAAACACACTGTTAGGGGACCGATCACTTTTAGACCGGACTATTTTACAGGCGGAGTAACACATGACATACCGGTATAGCATGTGTGTGTCATTGCAACCATGCTATAATGATTTCAGATTGAAAGTCGCAGAGGTCACACGGTAGTAATGGACTGCAGTTCCTTTTTTTATGTAATGTATATGTATGCCTACCAAGTCCACACTGAGAGCGATGTGTTTTTGTGTAAACCCGGCGTCACAGTGTGTGAAAATAGCTTACCCGGCGAGTCTGCGTGCTCAGAGGGACATTTTCGTATAATGTAAGTAGTGATTTTAAAATGCTGCATTGCCATTGCACGGGCCTCTAGCAGCTTAAATGTACACTCTAGTGTTGACTGAATGTGTTCTAGCATAGCAGGTAGTAAGGGATGTTTGGTTTTCATGTCAGGATCGAAATAGGCTGGACTCGTCGAGGTCTTGTTACCTGTAGCGTTATGATTATGATCCACTTAGTTCTGCAGTTCAGGCTGCATTCAGTTATGTCGAATTGTTACTTGACCTGTCATTTTTTTGAATGAAATAGTACCATGTTGCCTTTTTTTACCCAAAACAATGCTTGTAAATAATATAGTTATTATTCAAAGACCTGAATGCGAGATTTTGTGACCACTAGGCGCACCCATTCCCAATCACACACACACACACACACACATCTAACCAAAAGGGTTACAGGCCGTTTTGGAAATTGCTGGATTTAAATACCATACTGCAGTTTCAGATGATGTAACAAAACTGTAAATGTAGTAATACAATGGAAATTCAGGAACCTGTAAGTTCAACCGAAACACCCAGATGGCACACGACCTCGCGAACACGTCTCGCGTCACGAGACAGTAGACAAACAGAGCGGTATAATATGTCACTTACTGTAGGCATTTCAATGTCACCGACAGAGTAGTAAACAAGTGTGGCCCGTATGGCAGTAATGGTGCATTTCTTTTACATAGCTGACATTTCTTGTTAATATTCAAATGCATAAGCACGGTACTAAACTTGATCGGGTTACAGTAGAAAAAAGATGCTTGCTTATTAAAGGCTCTCTAGTATAATTACGCGCAATCAAATGAGTAAAGCAGTGAAGCGTATTGACTGTTATGGCCGGTTGGTTTCCAGTTTCACTACACAGTGCCAACATATTCATGATATATGGTGGACTGAAAAGATCCTTTTCCAAGCGACACTGATCGACTAAAAAAAAATCCATTTACCAGGGGACACTCCTCCACAACAAATATGTCTAGAACATAAGTCAAACATCTCTTTATCAACGACAACACCTACTTTTAACATACTCCTACTTAAATGCTACATGTGGATTATGTAGATGCAACATCAATAATACCGCCAGAAATGCAAATTTCACAGACTAATGTGTTCAGAACATTGTCTGAAAAGCTTTAATAACCTGCATTCGAAAACAACGACGTCAAAAACTTTACACCCCAGAATGGAACAGACTGACCTCGTCACGGGAGGATCTGAACCTTGGTGTTCGTTCGCTGGAACAAAACGTTCTTTGCGACGTAGCCGTGTGGGACTTGGTTTTTCTGTGCTTAGACACATTTCACGATCGTTCGTTGCTAAGGGAAAATTTCCACTGTAAGGGAGCGTATCAGGTTACCGGGACTCCCGCGCGGTCCCCGGGGGAGCTGTAACGTCTTTTGAAATTAAAGACCGTGATAGTTAGACAAACGATCTCTCGCACATGTCTCGCCAATTGGAAATGAAATTAGCCAATGTGTATATCTAAAATCCTGCCGTTTTACTAATGTTGCATCATTTTGTCTGAATATTTTCTGAAATAGGCCAAGTTGGCTGTTGGCTCGTTCTCATTTGAATGTACAAATTGCTGTCGCCAGCCTTTACGACTTGATATGAGCCAAATTACGGGCACCATCGATGCTTTCTTCACTTTCCCACAACACGTATCATGTTTCACGAAAAATGCACATCAAAATTACTAATGGGTTTTGACTTAGAAGAAGTGATGGCAATGGGTGGCTTAAAGAGTCAAAAAAAATGGCTGTCGCCTGCGGAGACATGCAAAATTTAAAAAGCAGCCGAGAATGTAACAATTCAGTTCAGAGAATGACCGGTTAACTGGTGAATCCAGCTACCAAGGCCCTCCGACAAATCACGTCACATCGCTCCTGTTATTGTTCTTGTACGCTGTGCAAGGCGGTTTATGCCTGTCGCCCAATACGGTAAGCTCCGTTACCGTTTGGAGTAAGACGTTCCTGACATTAAGATATGCCACATATAAGGTGCCAACCTGTCGTTTTTATGACGACTTAGAGCTTTTGTGGCTTTTAAAAGGAACAAATAAGAAGTGTCTGCTCTCAGTTTTGAACCACCTCCTCGAAAAAAATGACAGTACAGTAATAAATGTAATATCCGTTACCATTGTTTGATGCTCTCTGTGTTGTTAACAAGGCCAGGTGTAGGAACGCCGCCCATTTTCTAAATGCCCGTACACACGTCCTTTTAATAATAAAAGATGGAACACAAAAATGGATATCCCTTTGAAGGAAACGCCAAAGTTTTACTGTTGTAAGTTCCGTTACCGGTAACGGAGATTACGCCTGTTGCGGAATATACATAACCTGGCGCAGAACATTTTGTAGTTGTGCACCATAAGGCAAACGCGCTTAAACTAGAATAGAAAAATATAGATTCAACTGAGAATAACCCTTTGTAGGGTTATCATATTTCAATATTCTACTCTTTCTTCCAGATTTTGTTTCCAAAGTTGAATTATTTTTAAACCTCAAGACAATAAGTGATCTATAGCCTCTGATATGTTTGAATGCACCATCATATACTGGGATTGATTATCTTCAAATAAAGTTAGAAACGAACACCACAAATACCCAACGAAAAACTGGTAGATGGCCTTTTTAAAGTTGTATGGGACTGTCAATGATTTGATATTAGGTGGTAATGTATTCCAAAGATTGATGGCTCAGTAGAGAAAGGTTCGCTTTTGGCTGTTGGTTTTTGGTTTATGTACTTTGAAACTGTAGGGGCTGGATAATCTGGTAGAGTATGTGTGGGTAGAATGTACAGGGACAATGGAACTGTAAATGTTTTGAGGTTCATGACTGACAAGTATTCTAAAAAAAGTGGGCCAACCTGGATCTGCATGCATACTTTAACCTAGATCTGCATGAATACGAAATAAATGGGCGGGCATTTCTGCCCCAGTGGCCCAGACTGTGATTTATGTTGACCGTAACTACATGGTAAGTTCACATGATGCAGAAAACTACCTTTAATTTACTTTAAACAAGTATAGTTTGCCTGCCCTCATGTCCCAGGAAATCAGAAGTCGATCAATTACAACTTGGCGGCTTACGTCTGGCGAACACGCCTTTTGGCGACGGTATGTAATCTCCGTTATACCCCCATTCCACTTGGACGGCGCTCTCACCGCGCTCTCACGGCGACCTCATTTTGGCCAGATCGCCGTGAGAGCGCCGTGAGCGCGGCGAGAGCACCATTGAGAGCGCCGACAGCGCGGCGAGAGCGCCGACAGCGCGGCGAGAGCGCCATTGAGAGCGCCGGTGTTCAGGAATTATCGGTCCCCCAGGAAAATCGGTCCCCAATCCGTGGTGGGCGTGGCCTAAAAAGTACGAAGGCCCACAGGGCCAAGATATAGATATCATCCACAAACACTGTCTTTGAATTGAATACTTAATGCCAAATGTATGAATTGTAAGAAGGTGGGACGGACATTGTCCACAAACACAAATATGAACGTTTCATCAACAAAAAGTATCAGTTTTTGGCCATTGCAGGGACACATTTTCCCGGGGTAGCCAGGACTTCCGGTCCCCTCATAGGAAAGTCAACAACTATTCTCCTAGAAGTGATGCATTTGGAAAAATACTTAATCTTTAAATTACTTTAACTTGAGTTGATGCTCTTAACACAAAAATATAAACGTCAACGGCAAAAGTCTCTGCATTTGTCCATTGAGGGAATTCAGGGGAAGGGGGCTCATTTTCCCGGGGTAGATCTAGCCGGGATTTTCGGTCCCCTCATAGAAAAGTCAACAACGCTTCTTCTGATGAACTTGGAAGCTTCTTTGTCAACTTCAAGGCGCTTATCTGAAGATTTAACACAACTATAAAGGTTTCAAAGCAAAAAGTTTCAGAACTTGGCCATTGAGGGGATTTCAGGAGAAGGGGACACATTTTCCCGGGGTAGATCTAGCCGGGATTTTCGGTCCCCTCAAAGGAAAGTCAACAACGCTTCTTTTGATGGACTTGGAAATTGTTTGTCAACTCAAGGGACACTTCTCTGAAGAATTTGCACAACTATAAACGTTTCAAAAGCAAAAAAAAATCTCAGGATTTGGCCATTGAGGGATATCAGGGGAAGGGGACACATTTTCCCGGGGTAGATCTAGCCGGGATTTTCGGTCCCCTCATCAAAAAGTCAACAACGCTCTTATGATGGACTTGGAAATTGTTTGTCAACTTGAAGGTGCTTCTCTGCAGACTTAACACAACTATAAACGTTTCAAAAGCAAAGAAAAAGTCTTAGGATTTGATCATTGAGGGGAATTCAGGGGAAGGGGGTTCATTTTCCTAGGGTAACCGGGATTTTCGGTCCCCTCATGCGAAAGTCAACATCGTTTCTCCTGATCCATTTGGAATTCTGTTTTTATACTTGAAGACACTTCTCTGAAGACTTAACACAACTATAAGCGTTTCATGGGCAAAAGGCTCAAGATTTGTCAATTAAGATGATTTAAGGGGGAGGGGACACATTTTCCCGGGGTAGCCGTGATTGTCTGTCCCCTCATAGGAAAGTGAAAAACGTTTCTTCTGATGGACTTGGAAACTTGTTTGTCGACTTGAAGACGCTTCTCTGAAGACTTAACACAAATACAAACGTTTCAAAGGCAAAAAGTCTCAGGATTTGGCCATTGAGGGGGTTTCAAGGGGAGGGGGACACATTTTCCCCGAGTAAAACTAGCTGGGATTTTCGGTCCCCTCATAGGAAAGTCAACAACGCTTCCTATGATGGATTTGGAAATTGATTGTCGAAAAGGTACTTCTATGTAGACTTCACACAGCTATAAACGTTTCAAAAGCAAAAAAAGTCATATGATTTGACCATTGAGGGGATTTCAGGGGAAGGGGACACATTTTCCCGGGCCGGGGTTAAGCCGGGATTTTCGGTCCCCTCGTACGAATGTCAACAACGCTTCTCCTGATCCATTTGGAATCCTGTTTTTATACTTAAGACGCTTCTCTGAAGACCTAACATAACTTTAAACGTTTCAAAAGCAGACAGTCTCAGCATTGGACCATTGTGGGGATTTCAGGTAAAGGGGACACATTTTCCCGGGCCAGGGGTTAAGCCGGGATTTTCGGTCCCCTAATGAGAAAGTCAACAACGTCTCGTATGATGGACTTGGAAACCTGTTTTTCCACTTGAATATGCTTCCCTGAAGACTTGACACAACTATAAGCGTTTAAAAAGCAAGAAGTCTAAGCATTTGGCTATTGAGGGTATTTCAGGCAAAGGGAACACATTTTCCCGTGCCAGGGTAGCCGGGATTTTCGGTCCCCCCATAGGAACGTCAACAACGTCTCTCATGATGGACTTGGAAACTTGTTTTTCAACTTGAAGACGCTTCTATGAAGATATGACACAACTATAAATGTTCCAAAAGAAAAATGTCTCAGCATTTGACCATTGTGGGCATTTCAGGTAAAGGGGATACATTTTCCCGGGCCAGGCTAGCCGGGATTTTCGCTCCCATCATAGGAAAGTTTATGGCTGTGTCAAGTCTTCATAGAAGCGTCTTCATGTTGAAAAACAGGTTTCCACGTGCATCAAAACAGACTTTGTTGACTTTCCTATGGGGGGACCGAAAATCCGGGCTACCCTGGCCCGGGAAATGTGTCCCCTTTACCTGAAATCTCTTCAATGGCCAAATGCTGAGACTTTTTGCTTTTGAAACGTTTATAGTTGTGTCATATCTTCATAGAAGCGTCTTCAAGTTGAAAAACAAGCGCCCAGGTTTAAAAAAAAGACGAAATGTTGACTTTCAAATGAGGGGACGGAAAATCCCGGCTACCCTTGCCCGGGAAAATGTGTCCCCTTAACCTGAAATCCCCTCAATGACCAAATGCTGAGATTTTTTGCTTTTGAAAAGTTTCTAGTTGTGTAAGGTCTTCAAAGAAGCGTCTTCAAGTTGAAAAAAACAAGTTTCCACGTGCATCAAAACAGACTTTGTTTACTTTCCTATAAGGGGACCGAAAATCCCGGCTACCCTGGCCTGGGAAAATGTGCCCCCTTTACCTGAAATCCCCTCCTTGGCCAAATGCTGAGACTTTTTTGTTTTTGCAACGTTTATAGTTGTGTAACATCTTCATAAAAGCGTCTTCACGTTGAAAAACAAGCGTCCAGGTTCAAGAGAAGACAAAATGTTGACTTTCAAATGAGGGGACCGAAAACCCGGCTACCCTGGCCCGGGAAAATGTATCCCCTTTATCTGAAATCTCCTCAATTCCCAAATCCTGAGACTTTTTGCTTTTGAGACGTGTATAGTTGTGTTAGGTCTCCACAGAAGCGTCTTCAAGTTGAAAAACAGGTTTCCACGTGCATCAGAAGAGACGTTGTTGACTTTCCTATGAGGGGACCGAAAATCCCGGCTTAACCCCTGCCTGGGAAAATGTGTCCCCTTTACCTGAAATCCCCTCAATGGCCAAATGCTGAGACTTTTTGTTTTTGAAACGTTTATAATTGTGTTAGGTCTTCAGAAAAGCGTCTTCAAGTTGACAAACGTGTTTTCAAGTGCATCAAAGGAGACGTTGTTGACTTTCCTATGGGGGACCGAAAATCCCGGCTTAACCCCGGCCCGGGAAAATGTGTCCCCTTAAGATGAAATAGCACAATGGCCAAACGCTGACACTTTTTGTTTTTGAAACGTTTATAGTTGTGTCATATCTTCTTAGAAGCGTCTTGAAGTTGAAAAACAAACGTCCAGGTTCAAGAGAAGACAAAATGTTGACTTTCAAATGAGGGGACCGAAAATCCCGGCTACCCTGGCCCGGGAAAATGTGTCCCCTTTACCTGAAATCTCCTCAATGGCCAAATGCTGAGACTTTTTGCTTTTGAAACGTTTATAGTTGTGTTATGTCTTCAGAGAAGCGTCTTCAAGTTGAAAAACAGGTTTCCAAGTGCATCAGAAGAGACGTTGTTGACTTTCAAATTAGGGGACCGAAAATTCTGGCTACCCTGGCCCGGGAAAATGTGTCCCCTTAAGATGAAATAGCACAATGGCCAAAACCCTTTGAAAAGTTAATATCAATTTTCATAGAATCGTCTTTAAGTTGAAACTAGGGTCCGAAGTAGACCAGAGGACGACTGTTTCAACTTTACTATGAGGGGACATTATTTGTCGACAATGTCGGCAGTGTAGAATTGTTATGTTACAGCCTATGTTGTTGTGGGCCTTCATACTTTTAGGCCACGCCCACCAGTCTCAAATGTAGACCAATGGCAGGAGGGGGACCAATTTTCCCGGGGGGACCGATAATTCCTGAACACCTGTTGGCAGCGCGGCGAGAGCGCCGACAGCGCGGCGAGAGCGTCATGCGCGCCGTCACCTCGGCGATGGTTTTGAACATGCTCGAAACATTCGCCATGAGAGCGCCGAGGATGGCGATCAAAAAACGAGCGCCGAGAGAGCGCTGAGCGAGCGCGGTGAGCGCCGTGAGAGCGTCGTTAGAGCGCGGTGAGCGTCGTGAGAGCGCGGTGAGCGCCGTGAGAGCGCCCAAGGTGGGATCAAAGGGCCGCAGCGAGCGCTCAAGGATCGCAGCGAGCGCTCTATGAGGATTGAATGGTCTTAACTGTAGTTCAAACAAATTTCATTCTTTAAGTGGTGTATCTTGAATTTCTGGGAATTTTGTGGTCAAATCAAAACTTTCTCGTGGGTAATACAAATTGACCAATACCTACAAGTACTTGCTTCCATTCAAATTAAATTCCCTTCAAGTTTTATTGTTAGTGGTTCAAAATGTATTTCAAAAGTCTGTGATTTACGTTTCTATTATAACGTAGAATGATAAAATGTATTTATTGCAAACAGTTTACATGACACACATCAAAGAAAAAAACAAGTTGAACATACATATATTACTTAAGACACACACTGAGCGACCGTGCAGCGACTAAAATTGAATCTGTTTTCCCCTTGATTTTATCATTCAAATATGATGCAAGAGGTGAAGGTATGACTGAGAAGACAACAAGGCTCACAAAGGGTAACAACAATTCGTTCTTTATTTCTTGAATTCGTTGAGTGATCTGTGAAATCTTTAAAAAGTTGCTGACATTTGACATTTTGGTCGCGCTGAAAGCGCGCAAGGGTCGCCGTAGAGATTCCACTTGAGCACGTTTTCCAGGAGTTCGGCGCTCTCACGGCGCTCTGGACCATTTTAGGTCGCCGTGAGAGCGCGGCGAGAGCGCCGTCCAAGTGGAATGGGGGTCTTACCGTTTTTCCGTGATTCCCCCTCCGTTCCAAATGCTTTACTGCTCCTGCGCAGTATTAGTTCGCAACATTGAATATGTTATAGATGTTGTGAGAGTTAAATTATTTGGATCAACGGAGGATGGAACTTTTTGCAAGAACTATCAGATTCCGCCTCTGGTAAATTTCTCAAACAAGTCGAAATGCAAAAATAATTCCAGACAATCTTATTCCTGAATGAAACAGTTACGATCGTCAGCACGGCGCTTAATTTCAATTGACAAACGTTTTACCAGAGATACTGACTCCTCAACTATAGGGTTTGAAGGCGATGTCACGACATGAAAGCTCCAAAATTAAAATATCCAATTACTGATGTTCAACATTTGTTTCCGCAAAAATATGGGTAAACTCCAAGGACATCTTATCAAAACTTAAGAAATTTTTGGCAACTTCCCGTGATAAATAAGCTGTCATATTTTGGGGATCATAAAAGGAGATGTTCAGCTAATAAATGAGGTAGGTGTGCCTGGAAAATGAGCTGATCAATTTTTCGACCCTAAAATCGCTATTTTGCACATTTCATTGAGAACGAGCGTGTTATAAAAAGGATGTTCGGTGTACAAAATATCGAAATGGTGTAAATAAGTTGGTTCTAAACGTGACTGAAAATCCAAATCTTCTATATTCTGAACAAAAACAATAATTCTAAACTTTCTGTCTTAGGAATTTTTTAATTTCTCATTCAAATTATTTCTACGACCGAAAATAGGTCGAAAAATACATTTTTTTACACTCAAACAGCCGTAATTAAAAAAAAAAATCCCTAAGACAAAAGCCTGGGGATATTAGTGATAACACATACATTCAGAATCACTAGACACACAACATAGCGTTTGGAATTTCATTGATTTTGTGCAGAGAGGACTGTTGTTAATCAGACAAATACTAGTAACCAGGGGACATAGCATTAGGTAACCTTCACCTGGAGATGCTTGTCTTTATTCGAAACAGTCTCCAGGTGAAGCATCAGTATTCTAATGCCCTTAAAGGGAAGCTGGCTTACCCTGGGTAACGCAACAAGGAAGTACTCCCCACTGTGACCTTCCCAACAGTTTGAGGGGTGAATTGACCCAATAACTACATAAACTCATGAAAATCACAGATCGCTTGCAAGCTGAAACAATGGCTAGAGTAGATTTGCATATAGTAAATTCGAATATATTTTCTCTACTGGTGTTCATGGAAACTTTGCCAAACCATGCTGAATTGCCAAGATAGATGTAACAAAGTTATATAATCAAGGCTTCTACCGTCGGCAACTTTCAGTATTTGAAAAACTAACCTTGTGTTCAAATTTGAACTTTCAAATCTAAATATCAAAGTTTCTCATTGTATATTTGTATCTATATCTTGAAAATATATTCCTCACAGTAGAATAAGCTTTGATAGTTGTTTCTAGAAATGTGGCTTGTAATATGGTATAAATCTGCTAGTCTAAAATAAACCAGTACAGACAGGGGCTATGTACATTTAGAACTGTACATGTAACTGCCAGCCATATCTAACATTACCAGCAAGCAAGGTTGTCATTACTTTACATTCTGGGTTAGGTGAAGCTAAATTCTTTAGATACAGCTTCAGTTCCTTATCTGCTGTCTGTTACATTTCACCAGTGTATCGAAGAGTAGCTTGTGTTAGTCACTGTCTTAGCCAGGCCACCACCGATGTGAACACCACGACAGTTAGTAGCAGACTGACTCTGGTAGTTTGCGTTAGCCGAATCTATTGGGTGATTTTATAGTACAGGCATGGTCTTTAAAGCCAAATGCCCCCTAGCCCCTCACCCCCCACTGCATTCCCCGGGACTCTTCTTTTTTTATGCCGCGCTGTATACAGTATGTGGTACAGGTGATTTGAACGAGAAAATCCTAAGATAAGGTAAAGACACATTGATAATATTAATCTATTAGGAAAATAATTTTGGAAATTGTCTAATTTTCAGTTTTAACAAAACAATCAATTTTTGCACAACATAAAGGTAATTAATAGGCCCGTCAGAATGGTGTCCGTTCGGTCACACCGACATTTTCACGTTTACCTGGAATTGTTGGGGTTAGGGATGGCGACCAAAGATTATGGCAACAATGTTAATGGGTTGGAACAGAGAACGTCTGTTGTTTGAACTGATCAGACCAGAAAGTACCCCATGGGCATGTCGGTATGTTTAAGATGTTTGTCAGAATGGTGTTCGTTCGTTCGTTCGGTCACACCGACATTATCACGTTTACCTGGAATTGTTTGGGTTTTGGATTTCGACCAGAAGTTATGTCAATAACGGATTGGAACAGAGAAAGGCTGTTGAGTGAACTTATCAGACCAGAAAGTACCCTATGGGCATGTCATGATGTTTAGGATGTTTGCCAGAAAGGTGATTGTCGGTCACACCGACATTATCACGTTTACCTGGAACTGTTTGGGTTAGGGATGGTGACTAGAGGTTATGTTAACAACGGGTTGGAACAGAGAAAGGCTGTGTAGCAAACTCATCACCCTATGCATGGGCACGTCGGGATGTTTAGGATCTTTAGGATGATTAAAGACAAGAGACACTGACTTGTTGGTACGGTACACACAAAAACATACTAGATAGACACTGACAACTAAAAAACAAGTAGCTCCATCAATACACAACACACTGTTACATTCATCTGTGCATTCCTAATAATGACAATACCCAAAATAGAAAATACAGGGTGTTTAGACAACAGATTAAAAGATACTCGATACCGGACCACCTTTGTCCCAACGTGGTGTTTATTATCATGTCATGTACCTTAACGACTGCCAACCTTGTATGTTTGATTTTCAACCGAGTCTACACTATGCCACCGCTACAGATGATTTCCCAACCAAATTTCGTCCGCTTGACGACTCCTTCCGGACCACCAGGAAATTTCTACAACATCCAGACCACTCGTTAATATTTCAAATATTCGACTGCCGCAGCCGACCTTCAGTCAATCTCGCTGATCAGCTCCAAACAATAAAAGAACTTGCTCACTGACTCCAAACCACGGTCTGGGAATGATGTGAGTGGGGTAGACTGTAGGAGGGTACGGTCGGCTATTCGAAAAAGGGGATTAGGGCACATCTGTCCTAATATTTTTTCATCTTAGGATTTCTGACACTGTCCAATAATTCTGACTGATTCATCCATTCAATATTAGGGACATTTTATTTTCAGCGTGTCTTAATCGCGTTGCATTGCGTCTCAATGTGTCCGTACGTGTTTATTTGCGTGTGTGTGTGTGTGTGAGAGAGAGAGAAAGATAGAGTGTGTGTGCGTGTTTTTGCAGGTATCTGTGTTTGTGTGTCTCTCTGTTTGCCTGTGTGCTTTTGCGTATAGTTCGAGAGAAAGGGGGCATTATCAGTGCGCACTTGACTGTAAAATTGTGTCTCACGCAACTACATGTATACTCCCACTTCCGTTCGCCGGTGAATCACGCCGGTGATATACAAGAAACTTCGAATGCACTGTGCTTTGTGACGTCGGTGAACACCCTTGGCGGCCGCCCGAAATTTGAATTACAGCGGTCGTACCAGAATCGACTGAAACACGATCGTAACAGAGAACTCTATTCAGAAGAGTAAAGGGTGAGGAGTTTAACGTTTCACCATGCTGACAGTTTATCACGCTGCCATCCCAACTAAATAGAAATTTAGGCTGGACGATGCGGCTGGTATAATTTGGATTGGCCTAGGGACGTTTCCCACGGGATCAAGAACTCGAACAGCCAATCAGCGGCCATGTGCGGGCACTCAGGTTGTGACATTCTGAGAGCGGGCCGCATTTATTTTCTGTCAGGATTTTGCGAACTTTCTCGTAGATTTTTTGTTACTTCATAGGGGTTTGCCTCCTCCCTGGTGGTATAACCGTTTATAGACACCCCGTCTGATACAGGACGAGCGTTTCGGTCCAGCGTATTTCGCCTGCGGCTGTTTTTAGCGCGAGAGGAAAGCCGAAGAAAGGTGTCGTTTCAGGTGACTGACTTACAGAAATCTTATCTTGTATTTGCTTACACAGACCATGACAACGCATGATGAGTTAATGTTAGGGCAAGCGGAGCATACAAGACACCAAAGACTTTTGTCTGACCAAAGACAAACGCACTGTCAAGCACAGAAGTCAAATTTACAAAGTGTCATTTTATCATGCTGTCATTTCAACTAATAGATCGAGCTGCCAAGTTCTCTAAGAAATCAAATGCACAACTACAGTTCAATTACAATCTGGTCTTTATGACCACGAAATGTATGGTATGAATCGGCGAGATTTAATATTAAACTCAATCGTATATTTTTCAAGAGTTTGTTTTCGCGGTTGTTCATAACCAAGACATGATGTTTACGTGACTTATATCTTTGCCAAATATTAGAGGTTGATTATGAAAAATTATTTGGCATGGTGTAAGCTCGGTTTTGTGTATCAATCTGTTGACGATCATCAGATTTGGTCGTTATTTTCAGCATAGATGTGCTGAAGTGACAGGTGCAGTACCGCAAGAAGCCGCCAGGTGGTTCATTCTCTAACTTAAACTTCGTCTTCCTGACACCTACCTTGTTGTTCCGCTTACCTAAAAAAAACTATATAGAACGCCATTCAAACATAGCAAAACCTGAAACAAAACATTCTGGCGACTGTAATAAGAGCATCTCTGACGTTCCAAGCCATCAATTCTTTTCTTTTGCAGCAGCTCGGTGAAGTTCCCAAACAACCCATCGAATGGTGATGTGACATTGACATGCTTTCTTTACTTCATCCTTTCAAGATTAGTGAAACATGGACAAGTTGTTTTCCCAAAACATTTGAGCATGCCAAAGCAAATCTCCCAGAACTGAACCTTATTGTTCGAAGGCAGAGTGCGTGTGGTCGTGTATTTGACTTACTGGACGGAAACGCGCATGAGGAATGATTTAGGAGCGCCTAGCGTAAAAATGTACAGTCTACAGCAGTCTTCACTTTCCAAGCCATTAAACTTTGTCACTCGGCACCAACTCATTAAAGTCCCCAAGATGGCCCTCACATCAAAGGAGGTGCCGCATGCCATGTGGAGACACAAACTTGCGAAACTCTTCACTAAAGGCCCCTGTTCCAATAAACAGCGCTCTCACCTATGTGAGTTACTTTTTTTTAATAAATTCGAAAATGCCCTTTGTTATAGTAGAGAGTACTGTTATACTTATGTATACTGACGTAAATAATCGATTTTAATTTAATTATAACCAATAGATTTGAGTCCCAATTTTCCGAATATGTCGAAAGAGTTTCGACCAAATTGCGATTGGAACCTTAAAGAGCTGTAATTATGTTATCATAAGACTAGAAAGGCTTATTTGGTAGAATTCGGGGTAGGATCTTCCTCCTACCCCGGTTTTTAGCTGGTGTGTTACGCCGAATGGCGGTTATATCGGCTATATAGATACAGATACAGATCTATGAAAACATTTCATCAAATGTTGCCAGTTCGCTTCATTGCTTTCTTTTTAAAATCCCTACAACAAAGACATCACATTTGATTACATTTTTGTCTCTTCAATATAAGGATAGTCGTGGCTTAGAGTTCGCACCATCCAGCGGATTCATTTTCATTGTATATATATAGTGATATAAAAGCCAGATCTCTTTTCTTACCAATGATGATAGCTTCCTGTGAAAACACACGACTTCAATTCTTTTATCTGTAACTTGTGTGACGTAGGTAATCGCAAAATATGGAATATTATATGGACGTATTTAAAAAAATGAAAAAATGGGACGTGTATCCTTATAAGAAATAATGATATTGAATTTAAAACCTGTGACATAGCAAGTCAGTTAGACATATTGTGGAAAGAATTAAATGAAACGGCAGGCAGTATTCGTGAGCACTAGACAATCCTTTCATTATCTATGATGAATGCACACATACGTTTGAAAGCTACTGTTTGTCATCAAGTCTGCCTGTCTGATCATTTCCTATCTTTTTCAAATTTTCTAAATCCCTTAATCTATCTCTGAATTAAAAAAAAATCATTTTGAAGACAAATGGTCTCTCTTGCATGCGCAGAGAAATATTGGTCAGCACAACGGGTAACCTAATAACTTAGGTTATCCTAATCGATGTCGTCTTTTGAGGTACCGACTTCAGTTGATGATCACTCTCATCTACATGTGCTTGTCAGAAAGGCAATCAGATGCAAAATATTTCATCTGACAGGTGTTTGACATCACTTGAAACTGGTATGTGATGGCTGAAAGAAAAACAGTCACGGTGAATCTGGTCTGTTGTTGTGCAGTAGACGGTAAACTTGAGATCGTGTCCGACGGTTGATTGCTTTTTTACCTGGAAATCGTGTTCGCGATATTTGCTTGGGAATGACGTAATCTTTCCTAAGCTCCTCCTTGAAAGTCTACCCTTGTTAATTTCGCCAATCATAGAAGTTAGTTCCCGCATATTTGGGATGATTGGCAGAACATTTGCATACATACGGCTAAAAAAAGGATAGATAGGCCACTGGACACCAGAGCGCCCCAGTACCGGAGAAGAACGAAGAACAAGACATTTTAAAGTTAGCCTTTTACCGCGCAGCGCCAGGAGAACAAGTATGTTATGGTTACTTTTTCTTCTTCTTCTTTTAATAATAATTTTATTTGCAAGTTCTTGCCCGAGGGCTTATTGCAACATGAAACAATGCATAGAATGGGTATACTGTGCAGTTAGTGCGAGTTAACAATGTTGACTAGTAGAAAACATGGCTATTCTAAAAACTACTACGGAATAAAATCTACGCTTTTTGGGTTTGACTTCTTTTTTGGAAGCAGTGGAAGACGAAGTGTCCCACTTTTTTGTAATGTGTGGGTTTTGGGAGGTTAACAAGGTTCTAGTTTTATTTTCGTCGGTAAACGTTTGGAAATTGTGGTAAGTTTTGGAGGCTTCCTTAAAAAGCTATTTTCTTTCCCGATCATTGAAGGGGCAGTTTGAGATAAAATGTATTTCGTCTTCCACCGCTTTCGACATACAGTAGTTACATAATCTTCCCCCCACAGGTAACTTTTTGTATCGCCGTTTCTCAATTTCAAGAGGGTGGGCGCTAATGATAATTTTGCTAATCGCCGATCTTAGCTCAAAGTTATCTAGTAACAGTAAATATTTTTCCATTGAGTATTCTGTTTCTAGTTTTTTTGTAAAATGTTAATTTAACATTATCTGTAGACAATTAATAAAGAAACGTTTAAATGAATACATATTCCAGCGTTTTCCTCAACAATTTTACCCATACTAATAATTCACACAATGTCTGGAGTGATTCTCCTACGAACCTGAAGAGGTTGGTCTTCTCGACTTCTGTTTACGTTAGTCCGTCGCCTTATGATGTTAGAAACTGTGGACCTTTGTAGATCATACTTTACCTTATTCTCCAAGCAGAGGTTTTGGTCGGGTGGGGTAGTAGTGGCCGTTTTTTTTTACGTTGACCTCCCGTTACGGGAGGCCTACGCAAAAAAATAACGGCCACTACTACCCCACCCGACCAAAACCTCTGCTTGGAAAATAACTTTACCCTCTGTTCTAAAGTGTTCAGGGAACCTTTTACAGAATAGTATAGGGTTGATATGACATCATGTAAAGATAAATAGTTCGGGACAGTAAATTTAGGGAAACTACCTATAATATAAAAATAGTTCCTTTTCTGAATGGCAGTTGTGTTCATTTCATTTGGGCCCCGAAGGCTAGACCATAGCTGAGGTACGGTCATTTCATAAAGAAAAAGCCAGTGAAAAAGGTGTTAGATCTTTGCCTATAGAATGAAAAAGCAGTCTCCAAGACGGGTGTTGGCATGCAGGTAAGGTATAGGAGAAAGTGCGAACAGAACCGTGTACCGACGGGTAAGGGCTATTTTTTCAAATAAAATAGGGCTGTAAACTGAACATTATTGAAAGAGGGATGGGAAGACATGATATGAAAGTGCGATGCTAGCAAGTGGAAGGTTACATGGCTTGCCATTCCACTTTTGCCTATTTTGAAAAAAAGTAAGGCAGGAATGAAATTTAGCTTGATGAAGGAGTTTAATTCAGAGCCTCAAATTACTTTTGTACAGATATTTCCTTTTTGTGTAGCTTCTAGATTTCACCCTTCTACTCTTAGTGCCTTTTTCCAGATACCTTCTGCCATAACCACCCCTTGTAGGTGTCATTGTACATGCGGTTCCTTGGACTCGGTGTGTGGCCCCTGCAAATAAATACAAGAATAAACATGAAGAATATGGACCGTTGGTTGTGCACTCTCATTTATGAAAAATGCTGGTGTACAAATTTCCCATCACTGAAAAGGCCACACAATCTGGATAATATGGAACGGTTATCTGGAGACCCAAAGCCAATGCGAGAGTGCAAAACGAAGAAATTGTACTTTGGTGATTAAAGCAAATTAAAACATACAGGAGTATCCCGTTGTTTCAAAATCCTAGATCTGTTACAAATGTTTTTGTTTTGTTTTAAACTAGTGGGGGAAAAACAGTGCATTTTTTTTCAAAAATCATTGACCAGTGATATGCTAATAACTTTCTGCCTTGTGTCGAGACCAATACAATGTCTTGTTTTTGGCTACGTTTGATTAGTATATGGAGTCTACTGGGCCAATTGACCTTTCAGGGTCCTGGTAAAATACAGCAAGAAATATCTATATTGGTTTATGGTTATTGGTGCCCATTTAAAACTTGAATAGGAGTGGAAAGGTGATCTCTGAACGTTTTCCAGGTAAACGTGGTGTGTACACAGCAATACATTTTGCACGTTATGGTGCATTCTAATATAGTGTTTAATGGCGTTTAGGGACTTCTAGTCTAAGGGTGTGTCTCCACAATTCCGCCATCACACCAAGATTATATGCATCATCTGGCAACATTTAAAGATTGGTTGCAGGATTCTAAGTCGGTGGCTTCAATTGGGGTAGATTTTGAACTTTTGAATGATTCCCAGATGTCAGAACCATAAAACAAATATCGCTTTTTACACATGCGTCAAGGCGTTGGTTTTCCCTTAAATAAAATGTAGTCGTCGCCCCAGATCTTCTGACACCATATACACCTAGAGGCAGGCCATTAACCATTCATCATCTTCCAAATCACAGCATTCTCTTTCGGGGGAAAAGAATCAAACACAACGCCCCTCCACCTTATTATGATCTTCATGAGGCAGATTTGCGGCTCTTGCTTGTATGTGTAGCGTCAGATTTTTTAAAGATTAATGATTGATTCCAAAGAGCGTTCTCAGGCCTTTGCTATACAAGTATTTGTTGTTTGCCTTGAACGTGCTAGCCGAATTTACAACAATACCCAAGTAACAATAATTTATGGAATCTCTACTACATTATTGCTCAACAGGAAATGGCAGTACAGTTTTACCTGGAAGACTTGCAGCTTCGTGAACATTTCTGTGATTTAAGGTGGAGCCAGATCGTTAATAGCCTTCCAGGCGAAAGTAGCTTTTGCTTTGCTTTGCTTGTGAATTTCAGCTATTGGGAGCCATTCTAGCCATTTATGAGGAAATATCTTCTTTTGTGAAGACAAGTCTTTCATACATTGGACAACTGTGTGTTTTGGGTAGAGGAGGTGATCAACTGAGTTTATGCAAGTGAGGTCCTTATGTAACTGTGGGCTAAAAAGACGAAAACAGAGACCACCGTCGGCAGGGCAACGTCATTTATTTTGCCAATCTTGTTTCTGATAAAATGACATTGCTGCCAAGTACATTGCTGCCAAGTTCTCACTATAATAGTGTCTTAAATGTTTCTTGTTGAAATAAATCTCCTTGTCTCCGTCTTTTCAGGCTACGATGGCTCTAATGACACTGGTGATGATGGCCTGTGTGGCGGGTGTTTTCGCTGTTCCATCAGCCGCGCCCGCCCCCGCGGCAAAGGGAAAGTTCGAGGTGGGTCATTTTCCTTCAAAGCTAATACAGAAGTTAATGACAAATTTGAAGTACGTTTTTTCATTCTATTTTGATAACAAAGGTGCTGTAATGTAATGTTTTGAAAGGTATTGTGTTTCAATGAAATGGAATGTTACCAAGCTCCAAAGTGGCAGTTTAAAACTTATCTGATTAACCTAATTTCAGCACCTCACCCTGCCGATCAACGAGCGCGGGACGAAGTTTAACGAGGAAGCCGACGTGGATCATGACGACAAGATTGTGATCTTCACCGTGCCTGACCACAACACCGTGTCCAACAGTATGGTCATGATGGACTTCAACACTGTAAGTATTCTTTTTTTTCTACCATTAACATTGCAAGTAATGAAACCGCGTTTAGCTGGTCGAAATAATCCTCTTACTACTGGATCTACCTTTGACACCAAAGAGATCCCCCCTTTTGCTGTTTAATATTACGATTTTTAAACCATACATACATACGTTCTTCATTTTTTTCAACACTTTTTTTACAGAGGAAGATGATGACCCTGTTTGAGAAGAGGAAACAGTGCCTGCTGTCCGACATGCCAGAAGACATGGCCCCGTTCGAGAGCGTGGAGGAAGGACTCAAGCTGGTCGCTGTAAGTCGTATCGTGCACATACCGTTTTACTTTTCACTTTCACAGGATGTATGTCCACTTATTGGGCTGACCCCAAAGTTGCGTTGCGCAGCGCATTTGAATACCTTTTTAGAGCCTACTTAAACTCTTTAAAACTTTTCTTAGAGGGAACACTGGTGGGGTCTTAGCTTTCCCATTTTGGTTGACATTTGTTTAGTTTGCCATTTTAGTTGGCGTAAGGATAGATGTGAGTTGTTGGGTAATGCGGAGGGATACATCAGAAATCTGGGGTCAAAGGTAAGGTTTCCTTGAAACTGGCAGGTTTCCTCAAAGTTTGAGCTGTACAACCCTCTGTTTTCTTTGCATGGTTATCAACTAAACTCTTGTGACTTTCCAGTGTAGTGGGCTTGTACTTTTATAAAGCCTTATTTCAGTGTATCTTAACATGCTTTCATATGGGCAGCCATAAATTTGAGGTCAGCCCTGATGTCAGTCTGTTTCCTTTTCCAGAACCCCGACGTGCCCACCACAATCGTCCGTACGACCTCTGTGGAGACCACCCAACGCGTCCTGATGGAACAGATGTACGACAGGTCCTCCCTGGGCCCACAGATGCGGAAGATGTGCGAGGAGTTCGAAATCCACCGTATGGAGACAATCGGAGAGGACGTCGAGATCGAGGAAGAAAAGTCAGGTATGTTACAACACTGTATAAATCCAACTGCAAACCCTTTGTAAATTATTTCACGTTATCAAAGTAGTATTCTTTATAGCTATATAAAATTGCTGTATTAAATTTCAGCCACAGAATTGAAAGTTATAACCACCAAAGTATGAATTCTTTCAACAAAGAAATTAAAACTTTACTGAAGATGACAGTTACTCAATGACAAGGAACTTGGTGGATTTTTAAACGTCAGGTGTTTCAGTTAGCATCCAACTACATTTTGTCAGTGACTGAGAAACATCTGTAGTCCAATAGGTATTTAACCAAAAACTTAACCTCTTTGTTAAAAAGATGTCTTAATGCTGTCGTATTGCAGTCATAATAGTATTTATTTTTTGTGTGCAAAATGTTTCTACAGAGCTCGATCGCTTTTACGGCCGATCCTCCCGGGTCCGTCGGCTAGACCTCTACTGTCCGCCAACCGTATTTCATTGGAGGTGCGCAGCCAAAACCGACAGCTGCATCTACTACTACGAATGCGAAGGCATTGCCGGTCGTCCTGGCCTGCCCCCAACATCCGCCCAGTGCATCGACAACCATATCTACCATAGCGATGCATGGCAGTGTGTGCCATTCTGTCCGTAACAGTAGTCTACGGACCTGACCCTTGAGTTTTACTCAGTAATCTGACAGAGGGGATTTTGATATCAAAACGTACATGTAGTTAGTTCTCTCACAAATGTGGTTGTAACGTTTTGAGGAATGCCACTATGGCAGTGTTAACACTTATATCCTGTTCTTGCCTATCCATGTGATGTAATCGGTAAAAAAAACAATGTACTTTTTTTTTCTTCTACCAGATTTTATCTGCTTGTAGACATTATTTAGTCGTTCAGTTATTGCGTTGAATGTTAACCAGTGCTGGGATGTCACATGTAAAGCTTCAACATCATTTTTGATACATAATGACATTGTTTTGATCGCTCCTGCAGTAGTAACCGCTTTTTGAGAGATATCTTCAAAGCAAGAGAAAATTATTTACATGGTGTATATTCGTATCACATTTCTTTCTGAGAAGTATGTTGTAACATACAGCTTTCATTCAAATAAATGGTACTTAACCCCGAATCAAGTATTTTCAACATTTCTTGGGTGTTGATCACAGAGATCGTATAACTACGAGCAGTCAAAATCAATTTGTTTACTAATAGGCCTACTACACATCACACGTCCGACGATTAGATACAATTTCCTGTTGTGCAATTGTAAGCCTCAAACAAGAAAGTTTTAACGAAAGCGCGCGATTCCGGTCTCCGTTCAAAATTTCATTTGTAGCCCTACCTCCGCCACAATGGTATCCTGACACGGTTCAGTCAGTTGCATTTACCTTTCGTTAACCTTGTCTTGTTGACTCGTGTGACAGCCTATCCTTAGCTACTACTTGTAAATACATCCCCTTCCCTGTGACGTGTCCCCCGTCATTCTAAATGGAGGATCCCAATGACCTCCAAGATACGTTCAACCTTTAGAGTAAAGTCAATAACACCTGACATGACCCTGGCGTGTCGGTATGATGTCATACCTGTGTACAATCATCGTAAACGAATACCCACACTCCATCATGGTTTCACACTGTGCAACTACTTATGCTAGGGTCACATTTCCAAAGCGGGGCCCGGCCGGGTAGCTTGCGATAACGAAAAAGACGATATAAAAGACAACAAAATACACCAAACGTAGAGAAATTACTCCTTACCATAGATTATGTACATTCGTGATATGCATTTTTTATTCTTTGTTTTCTCAAACAGCCCGGTCGGGCCCTGGCTTGGAAATGTGACCCTAGCATTAGACATACAACAGGGGTGGGAGGGGAACGCTTTACAATAGACTTGTCGTCACCTAAGCTTTTGCTAAACCGATAGGATGTTTAAAAATCAAACCTTTTCAAAACAAAGAAGAGAAAATATGGAGTTTTATAAAGTCCAAGAACATCCATGCACATAGGCAATACAAACAATAAATCCCTCTTAAGTTAGATTCTTACCGACAGTGATAATTGGCGACTCCTGTACATTGTTCAGTAGGAAGTCTGAAGTCCATGGCTTGAAAACAAGTCGAACGTTTGGACAAGTGCCCATAAAGATATTCACTGAATAGTACGCATGCAATCGCGAGTATCAGTCTAAAAAGGGAACCTGAAATCTGAAAAAAAAAACGGGCTTGGAAAGTTCATTACTCCCCATGTGAAACTAGGCGTAGCTACTTTGAGCTGTCGGTAGACTATATGTACTAACCTTTGAACCTTGGGGCAGGTAAATTAACTATCGGGTCAAAAAGTTAGTCTCCTTGCAAAAAACTACGCACTTACTTCGAGAGTTGGCCAACTAATTTGACTTTTCCATGATATTGTAAAACCCAGCTGCTCAGACTGACATTCTCCATATTTGGAAGGGGAAGGTGCCTTCTGTCGTCAGCGGGTGTGCAAAGACCACTATAGGTGAGTTTACATTAATTGGCGTCAGTGGCCAAGCGGTTAGGCTTTTGGACTTGGGGTCGAGGGGTCCCGTGTTCTAATCCCGACAGCGCTGTGTCCGACGTTGCGTCCTTTGGAAAGGTACTTTACACGACTTTCCTCACCCCACCCAGGTGTGAATGGGTACCTGACTTTGGTTTGGGAAGGGTCGTATTGAGGTCACCTGGCGCCGAATGGCAGTCGCCCAGACCCTTGCGACAGTTCCACAAAGTGCAAGTGTGGAGCAAATAAGTATCTGTTGCCCATGTGTATCATGTGATTGTAAACCCTGCACCAATGCAGCATTAGAAAGGCTGCCATTGCACGAGTACCTTCTGACTAATAAGCCATTATCATTATTAATTACATCAAAGAATGTTGAAAATGCAGCCGCACTGTATTGAAAAATATAACTGAGCGAATGTCAAATATGGCAAGTTGAGAAACTTAAATACCTGGTGTTAAATAATACATGCATGTGAACTTGTTTATTGGAAGAAGTTCACGCCTTAAGCAGTAAAAGAAGTCACCATCTGTCTGCAAATTAAAGTAGGGTACGCTCCTGCCCTTTGTGGTTTATAGGCTAATCATGAAACGAATATGTTTACAAGTCCCATATTGCTACGTTCAAGTACTGCAGAACGTATTATGACGGTCTACCATTTGGGAGGACCGTATTACAAACTCTGCACTCTACGGCGATCTTCCCAGACTCTCACAGAAGATAAGGCACCAAAGGATGGCACTGACTGGACACTGCGTCCGGCATACCGAGCTGACAGCCAGCCAGCTTATCCTCTGGGAGCCAACGGAGGGAAGGAGGAAAAGGGGCAGGAGACGCACAACCCTCATTGACAATCTAAAAAGGGATGCTGGACTCAGTGGCATTTCAACAACAGAGCTGAGATCGCTAATTGAAGACCGGACTGAGTGGGGTAGAAGGACCCATTGTCTCCCGAGATGACATCACCGATGCCCTCGTTCAAGGTTCCTCGTACCATTTGTGTCTGTTTGTTGTTTTTTGCTTATAAAAGACAAATGCATCCATGACCTCATTCCCTCCATCCGCAGGTGACCTTGGCGGACAGCTGGGCCTCTTCCTCGGTGCCAGCGTCATCACCATTATCGAGTTCCTGGAGTTCCTGGTGAAGAAGGGAACTTCGTGCTGCCGCAGCAATCAAGTCAGGACGAAGACCACAGAGCTAATAACCATGAAGAATTAGAGTTGCAATGTTTAGATGCAATTTATGTTCCTCTGTACTGTACACTTTTTCACTTGCCGAAAATTTCCACTGTGTCCATCGATCAGGAATTTAACCCATTTTACAGAAACGCATTGATCTGCGGGATGTGTGACGTCAGGGGTGGGTCAAGGGGTAATGGAAGTCGGTACCTGCCACCGCCCGGCTCATTTCCTAATTTGGCAGATGATTTGTAGGATTTACGGTATGGCCAAAAATGTTGGCTTTCCTTGAAACGGACGAACATTTCTGTGCGCACGGATGTAATCCATATATTCAGAGTACAGTATTTTTATGTATGTTGTGAGTTGAAATTTGCCACTTTGTAAGAGGTTATTTCAGAATATGCTTCATGGCGATCGTATAATTTAAGCTGGGGTATGTAGTATTGCTACTCTTTAAGACACTTAAAATGTTGGCAATAGATACGATATGAAGGTTTGGCTGCACATGAAAAGTTATAATATAGATTGATACCCTTATATAAACACTAAGCCAGGCCTGGTAAAGCGGGTGTTGGCTGGCTAGTGTAACTGGCTAATTCTGGATTCTACCAACACCAAGTAGGTACCAAAAGTTCAGCTATATTTCTAAGCACACAGCTGGCTATTAAAAGTTAATTCAGTTTTATTATTTGTGGTATCTTTTGAATATGATAAGAGTTTGTGAAACAAACTTTCAAGTTTAACAGGGGCTGTTAACAAGTTTAACAGACTTATTCGAGTCGATACCATGTGAATCCTGAACTGCAACAAATTTGAAAGTTTGAGAAGGATCATGCAGGGTGTGCATAGCACTTCATGACAGAAAGAGAAACTCCCGGATCCTATTCCCCATATCCAGGCAGGGTTTTTTCCCGTCGACCTCCCCCCACGAAAAAATGCGCATTCCTCCACCAAGAAGATTTTAAAAAATATACATTTTTACATGTCCGGTATTTTAATTCTCATAATCCTCAAGCGTACGCCAATGTTGTACAACATTTATAGCTATGACCGACTCTGAATATATCGTTTGGGCACAACGACACTTAAAAACACAACGTTGTGGCATATGACAGAAGTAGTCTCTATGATATTAAACTAAAGTTCAACTCTCAGCGTTAAACAGATTAAAATGATGCAATTCTGCGACGTGAGATATCCCATGTATCTTGCTGTTCTTGTATACGGTCTAGAATATATAGACATTAGATAATTTGTCTTGCACAATAACAAAAAAACTATCATGATATAAGTTTTTGAGAATTTCTTAGCTGACCTTTCCTTTTAATAATAGCTTTTCTTAAATCCGCACCACTTTCCGCTATCCTATCAATATTCTATATATGAAAGGATAGAACTGTTTGCATAAGTAGAACTAACTCCATGCGATAAACGTAATATGCAAATTTAATAGTAACAATAGCTGCTAGAACTATTGCAAAACTGCGAGGTAATATTAATAACACCCGGTATGGCTTCCGTTGCAGACCCTATCGATGTTTGTTTTATTATCTGCAGTTTTCTGATATCTACCGGTTTTTGATTGCTTGGATTGATTTGATATCTAGATGGAGCATAAAATCAGAACCCGGTTTATGACCAAAAATATAGATGTATTTATGAGAATAATGATTTAAAAAACCGTCCAGTCGGGTCTGTAATGATGGCACACTGGGTACATGTTAGACAAAATGTAAAAGGCAAATGTACGATGCGCTAGTTGCTGAACGTTGTCCCCTTCTGTCCGATCTGACCTGACCTGACCTAACTGAACATGTCGTAGTGGGCCAAGACAACGTGAGCCAGAACGGTTGATGCCAGCACGCTGCCGGCAATGGTAGAAACACGCGCCCCGGAGTCTGTCAAAAGGTAAAAAAGGTACAACGTAAAAGACCAAGAAAAAAAAAATTGTTAACTTTGGTACATTTATCAAATACAAGAATCATTTGATGACTGGTGAAAATATTTTCCCATGAGAACAGCCCCATATTGGGATGACAACAAAGTTACTTGCCCCCATTGCCGGCCATGATAAGACCCACTAAAGTAAGGCCCTATAAAAGTACTTACTTTAACTTCAATCTTAAAAACTCTTCTCCACCAGGAAGTCACAAGGGTATACTTGATAAACATGCAAAGAAAACAGAGGGTTGTACAGCTCAAACTCGCAGAAACGCCACCCAGAAGTAAACAGACCCTATCTCTGACCAAGTTCCCGGCCATACCCATCCGTATGACCCAACAACTCACATATGTTCTTACGCCACCTAAACTGCTGAACTAACCAATTTTCAACCAAAATGGGAAAGCTAAGACCCTACTTGTTCCTTCTAACCAAAAAAGTCTCATGATTGGGCAAAAAATTTCAAGGAAAAGAAAGGTTTCAGCGATTTTAAGTAGGGACTACAAAGGAGTTCAAAGATTGCGCAACTCAACTTAGGGGTAAGCCCTATTCTTACCGTCATCAGCTTCGGTTGATGCAGTGCCTGTTGCGCCGCCAGGAGGCATCATAGTGTCACTCTGCACTGCGGTAGTCATACCATCAGGAGGCACTGTGTGGCCAGGCTGCATTGTGGTGGTCGGACCGCCAGGAGGCGTGTTCTGGTCAGACTCCCTTTCAGTTGTCAAGCCACCAGGAGGTGTTTTCAGAGCAGGTCCTCCTGCGGTGGTCCAATGGCGAGGGTGTGTGGTTGGGTTAGACTGCCATTCGGTGGTCACATAGCCAGGATGCGTTGTTATCCCAGGCTGTCCTTTGGTAGTTGCACCGCCAAGAGGCGTGGCTAGGTCAGGGTGTCCTTCGGTGGTCACACCGCCAGGAGTCTTGGTAACGTCAGACTGCCATTCGGTGGTCACACCGCCAGGGGGCGTGGCCAGGCCAGACTGTCGTTCGTTGGTCACACCGCCAGGAGGAGTGGATAGGTCAAACTGTCCTTCGGTGGTCACACCGCCAGGAGTCTTGGTAACGTCAGACTGCCATTCGGTGGTCACACCACCAGGAGACGTGGTTAGGCCAAGGTGATCTTCGGTGGTCGCACCGCCAGGAGGCGTGGCTAAGTCAGACTGTCCTTCACTGGTCACAGCGCCAGGGGGCGTGGCTAGGTCAGGCTGTCCTTCACTGGTAGCGCCGCCAGGAGACGTGGTTAGGCCAGGGTGCTTTTCGGTGGTCACACCGCCAGGAGGCGTGGCTTGGTCGGACTGTCGGCCGATGGTCAAAGTCCCATGAGGTGTTATGTTGTCATGCTCTTCTACAGTGGTCCGAACCTCATTGGCTGTTGTAACGTTATCAGTCTCTACTGTGGTTTTCATGTCATCTGTAGCAAAGTCAATATATATATACATTTCATATTTTGAGGCAGCAACCACTCCATCCCATTGTACTATTGCCCATTATCTAGATGATTTGAAATCTTAATTATATAAAAAAAAACATCTTGAACCTTGTAACGCTCCACTTCACCAGCACCATATTTAATGCTTACCTTTATTCTCACATACTCTCCAAGCAGAGGTTGGGTTTTGGATTGTTTTTGACGTTGTTTAAGCCATCTTTGTCGGGCTTTATATTTGTCATGGCTTCTTCAAAAAACGACAAAAACTAGCCGAAGCTAACCTCTGCTTGAAGAGTACTAGAAATACTCGCCAATTTAATCCGTTTCGTTCCCATTGTTCCCGCAGGAAAAAAACGGGACCACATAACAAGTATCAAGTGCCCCACTTCTCTCCACGTCCAAGAAAACACCTTACCTCTGTAAGAGAACTGGAACCCCCGAGCCGTTATAGTTTCGTCTGATGTAAACCTCACAAACATCTTGTTATATGTGCTGTTAATGGGGTCCACTAACGCGACTGACCAATCACCTGTTAAGCTGAAGATTAAAATGGGTTGTAACTTTTCATGTTACCCAGAAAGTATCGATACCATGAATTCTAAAGTTAGCAATTCACATAAACATCTATTATCACACTTACTGCATCATCTAAACTGCCTTGCTGTATAAAAAGAAATCTGTTTTGCCATTTAGATCATTACTAAGGGAAGGAAGGGAGGGAGGGAGGGAGGGAGGGAGGGAGGGAGGAAGGAAGGAAGGAAGGAAGGAAGGAAGGAAGGAAGGAAGGAAGGAAGGAAGGAAGGAAGGAAGGAAGGAAGGAAGGAAGGAAGGAAGGAAGGAAGGAAGGAGAGAAGCGGATAAGAAACTACCATGCCCACTTCTAGAACCAAACTATAGGCACAGCCTCATTACTCGAAAGGGTACCTACTGGCTGAACTTCAAGGTGAATATTCAAGGTGAATTTACCTCTGCAACAGTGGAGAGCTGTCACTGTCTCCATCGTAGATGGTCAAAAAGTCATAACCATCCTCGAGGGTAAAGTTGTCGAGCGTCAGACGAACGAATCGTCCTTCTGGCACGCTGATCGTCCACTCGCATTCCTCATCGATGCGGTAGTCATTGGGATAGTTCGGTGATGTAACGTCACCTTCTGGTGGAGCCGTCAGGTTACCTCCACATCCAAAGTCTAGTAAGGAGAGAATAAATGAATTCTTCTAGATAACTGGAATTGTTTGTCTATCCCTTATTTCCTTTTCATCATTGTCACAAGGGTGTTTTGATTCCCTTTAACTGCATTGTCGCTCATTGTTAGGTCAAATTCTTAATACTTCTTTGTGGTAAGTTTCAATATATTTTATTCATACTACAACATGGGTTACATTTATTGATTTGGTCATGTTTCTTTCTTTTTTTTCTTCTTCTTCTCGTCTTGTCAAATATTTAAATGTGTTCATCTCGGTCCTTGAGCTAAATGAGCTGAAATGTGGAATACAGGTAGAGCGGGTACATATATACATCGGCGTTTTTTTTGTTTTTTTTTTCAATTTCTACAAATGCCTTTATAAATGATTTTATTATTTTGTTCGGCGACTTTCAGACCCGAAACGTATACTTAACCCTATCTAGACCGGGCTTTTTTGAGACTTCTTCGACCCCCCCCCCATCATAACTTCAGAACGGTATGCCTTATCATCACCAAATCTGCAGGGAGTGATGTTCACGTGAAGTTGTATAATTGCTGTAATTTTAGTGACGTTATGACGTAATATGACGTAATTATGACGTCATCGATGTAATTTTATTGGCTAAATAGGAAATTCCCATAATATCTAAACGTATTAGACAAAATAGTGCGTATTATTGATTTAAAGGTATGCCAAAACATTTGACGTCAGTGGTGACGAAGTTGACGTCAAAATGACGTCAAACGATAACGTCATGTGTTGTTAGCGACCTCCTGGGATCCGCCATCTTGGATCGGCCATTTTGAAATTTTTTTAAATACTTTTTTCCCATTTATGACTCCAAATAACAATCAAAATAGACACAAAACATTAATCTGAATGTTTCTGGTTAAGAAAATTCCAGGTTGTGACGAATTTAAAGGCGAAAAAGCCTGTTTATACCGAAAATAATGATCATGTCCGCCATCTTGGATTTTGAGTGATGACGTCATCAAATTAGCATGATTTATGAATATTGAATCATGACAGTTACATTGAATTACATATGATGTTATACATGTAAGAAACTAGTGTGGTTGAGCAAGAAAACATTGGATACAACTATGTTTAAATCGAAATTAGTGAAATTTGCATAAAATGCCTCTTCAGAAACCCGTTGCCATGGCAACACGAAAAATGATAAACTTATACTTTTATCTTAATATTGTTGCCAACTAAATTTTAGGAAAAGTCACCAAGTTTGGTTGTCCTACCATACGTTGTTTTGCAGTTATACGATGTCAAAGTTGGCGCGGGCACTTTTAGCCACCCCCCCGGTCTAGATAGGGTTAAGCCTCTAGTGCCCAACGGACCTAAACGTTAGTAGAGTTGTGCATTTGGCATTTACTGAAAGGATTATTATTTTAGGCATACATCGCTTCAGAATCATTTATTCTTTGCTTTTTATTTGGGTTAGATTGTGCCACTTCTGTCAATTCCAATGTCATATTAGGTGTAGGAAGTGAGAGCCAATAGGGACACTACAATCAAAATGCAAGGGCTTGCTTGGCCAATTTGGTCAATTATTCAACCTCACATTTCTTGGTTAGGAGCACTAGTAATACCAAACGTGCTAAGGGACTACCTAGGACATTTGCACACAGGACTTTTAGTATACATGACTTCAGAATTATTTTTCTAAATTTTTGGCTATTGTCTGAACAAATATATACATCACTATGTCACTGTATTAAACCACAATGATGTGAGATATGGCATGTGTCTTCCTTAGGCATGTACTCAGGCCCTCATTCAATTTTCTGGGCCTTTCAGAATGATTTTTGAAACAACACTTTCGTTATTTCTAAACCAAAAATGTATACTCTTAAAGAGTCCTTTCAAACATTGGGATGTAATATTCTTGAATTCAATTTTGGAAACGGGAGATTACGTGAAAGTCATTTTTAGTAGAAGTATTTGGGCTTACCCTTTGATATATTCTCCGGCTAGTTGGGTAGCCCTGGCTGTAACGTTGGGTAACATAAATTGGTGGGGTACTTAAATTCGGGATTTTTCGAAAACGGGGTATTTAGGGATATGTGCTAGATGCGACATCAGTTATACCGCTAGAAATGCAAACTTGACAGACTAACGTATTCAGAACACTGTCTGAAAAGCTTCGATAAGCATGCATTAGAAGGCGACGAGGACAAAAACTCTCCGTCCCTTATTGGAACAGTCTGAGGGCTTCGTGGGAGAATCACACTACATCGTTGTCGGTTGGTTTATAAGACAAATGTCACATCCGCTTCCTGCTAAACACAATCATTTACAAGACAACTTATTTTCTTAAAATTGCTGACCTGCAATTGGACTCTAAGTGTGATCAATCATCAAAACCCCTCCTTGTTGCTACAACCTACGGCACGTGTATTTTCCCGCCGCCATATCATTACCCAGAATCCTGTTGTCAAGCAGACGACAAAGGTTTGTGAGGAACACTTTTTTGTCTAAATGTTGCGTGTGATTGTGGACTGAGGACGATATTTTCCTCAAAGTTTGCTCCTAACACAACAAGGAATACATGGACATAGTAGTATTATCAATGCTACGGCATCCGGCTAACTTCCCATGAATAATGTATACGTTGCCATGACGGTGGATGTCGACTTTGACGTTCTATAGCTACCGACTCAACACACGGGTTGTTCCCGTAGGCCTGATGTGTGCGGTACGGCCGTTTTTTCGTGTATGTTTTTACTTGGACACGTCTATATCCATAGCACTCTCCTCAAGCCAAGGATGGAACGAATAGCTGCTGTATAAAATGTAATTAGCGGTAAGTTATTCAAGACGAATCTTCTCTCCCGAATTAATGTTCACCCCTGTCCGACAGCACCGTCATTGTGCGTGCGGCGGACGGTAGTTTCAAGTTGAAATATTATGGTGTCAGCACGACTAGAGACAAAATCTACCATATATATGAATAGTGCAAAGAAAGTACATGATACTGACAGAATAATAGAAAAAAAGGATGGTTTATTGTTCTGCTAGATTGATTTCAGTCAACCATTATCGGAAAAATCCCGAATTTATGTTACCCAACGTTACATATTTACAGTCAAATGAATCAAATCAAATCAAATCAAAAAGTTAAAAAACGGCCCCTCTTACATCAAGGTGCCTCTGGAAGAGACTTGAGTAATTATAAAATAGTCCACCTCTTCGGTGGATGTGTTTTTGGACTGGTTCGTTTTGCATGGAGATACCACTAAAGGAGTTCATTCTAGCACAGAGGGACTTTTTTTATTCATTTTTTTTTGTACTTGGACTGGTAAATTTAAACATTATCGATATAGATAGACTTCAACTCAATATTTTTACATTCCAATTTCTCAGTCATTCTCTGCCAGATACGTTTGATAGCTTGGTAGCTCTTAATTCCCAATATCATGCCGCTTACCAAATTCGACAGAGAGACCAACTGCATATCCACCTAGTCCGAACATCCCTAGCCCAAAATAGTGAGCAATACAAATGTGTGATTAATTGAAACAACCTCCCTCTTCACCTTAAAAGTATTGCATCCTTGAATTGCTTCAAAAGAAATCTCAAAAAACACCTACTTTCATGCCCCAGCCTTCTAAATTGGATTTTATTTTTTCCCCACCTTACACTAATTTACTTATGTTTTGTTAACTACAATAGACATTGTGCTAATGTCTATCATTTCAGTATTGAGTTATTCTATGATTTGAAGTATAATTTTTTATGCAATCAATTATTATTTTGTCAGCATTTTGCTATTATCATTATCCTCTGATTCGTTGTGATATTGTTATTACTTACTACTGTAATTATGTTATGAATTGTTAGATTTATGTTATTTTTTGTTCATTCAGATGGGGGAAGACCTTGTTCAATCCATCATGGCCTTTTTTCACCCCAGCACGTGTATTTTTTGTTCCATACTGTTCTATCATGTTCTACAAGCTTATTTTAATATATGCAAATAAATAAGATCAATAAAAAATTAAATCAATTCCACACGAAGAGTCTATACTCGCCCTGGTTGGCGAAAACTGATGCGCGCTCGGGTCTTATCCATATAATCAAATCAACATGCCATTGGCCTTACTTCATAGAAAAGTGGACTTGGAATAAATGTCTTCCTTCAATCAAATTAATCACAATCAAACATGCTAGTAAGGTTCTTAATTATGCAAAGATATGTAAATTATGTTCTTGTCATTCAAATATTGCCTTTTCAGGCTACTCTGCCTTTTTTGTGTCCTGGCTATTTCCGTTTTGTACTACTAACAGTGTATGAAAGGTTTTCCTTGGAAAATTTTGTGGTAATTTTTAATTTAAATGGTTTTGATGCCACATATCAAATATCAGGTGCCTCCCTTCTCTTCTCTCTGTGCAAGGAATTAACTTACTTGTATAGGAGAACTGGAACCCCCGGGCCGTTATATTTCCATCTGATGTAAACCTCATGAACATCTTGTTAGATGTACTGGTGATGGGGTCAAGTGACGCGATTGAGAAGTCACCTGCTAAGCTGGAGATCAAAATAAATTGATATCATTCATGTTACCCAGAAAGTGTTGAAAACTTGAATTCTTAATTTAACAAATCACATCATAATTCATCATCACACTTTCTCACTGCCTAATCTAAGATGCCCTGCAGTATCAAATTATTTGTTTGGCCATTCCGATCATTACCTGTGCAACAGAGGAGAACTATCACTGTGTCCATCGTAGATGGTCAATATGTCAATACCGTCCTCGGTGTTGAAGCTGTCAAGCGTAAGACGAACGATTTGTCCTTCTGGCACGGTGATCGTCCACGTACAATTCTCATCGTTGTTGTAGTCATTTGGATAGTTTGGCGATGTCACAGTACCTTCTGGGGGAGCCGTCAGGGTAAATTCCCATTCGGGTTCTATTGGTGGGAGAAAATAGATGAGCAACTATTTACACAAACGCTACAAACATTACTTCCAACATCGGACCTAGATTTCTCAAGAGCCGCCAATTTTTAAGAGGGCCTTTTTTATGTCTTAGGTATGGTTTTCAATGGGATGATTGACAAAGATCAAAGTCAATTTCTGACCCAAAGCAAGTGGAAAATACAGTTACAAAGGCTATAAGTTGACAAACAAGTATCCAGAAAGCAATTGCAAAGCTTAACCCAAACTTAAGTGCCGTCAAGTTGAACTTTGATGAGTTGAAATTCGGCACAAATATAAAGAAACATCTCTTCTTTAGACTGATGTATGTCATTGTATTTTTCACATTTTTACCAGCGACTGAGTTGACTTCAAGTTTTTATTTTTATGAGACGCAAACGGACCTCAAACGGTCGGGTTATGGTTTAATAAGTGTGGAATAAAACTATTCACTACAGCGAAATGACTGTCTTAGGTTTTACATGATTCAAGTTTGGCTAATTTTGAGTATCATAATTTTTCTAATAACAAAACAATATTTTATATATTTGCCTATTTTAACACTGTATGAGCTATTGAATCTAAATATATAGTCAAATCTATATGTGGTATAACTCATCTCGTAGGGCATCATATTATACGGAGCTGTTTTGATGTTGCACATATAAATAAATGCCTGAGGTTCAAACGGACCTCAAACGGTCGGGTATACGGTAGAGTTAAAGTAAGTAATCAAAACACATACGGAGCTGACAGACGAATCCAATTAGACTGCTGCACTGTCGATCATTCCATCGACCAAAACAATAATCCGGATCTTCGGCGCAGTCTTCGTCACCGCTAACATCGTTCGGCTCACCTGGGTTCCAGTTGCTATAGCCGGATGATGCAAGGGTTTGGCCGTCTTCAAATACCCACTGACCTTCGTCGTTGGCGTCAGTCAATCCAATCCATCGGCTTAGATGTGAAAGTGTACCTCCAAGATCGTCGATGAAAGAGTCGGTTGCACTGTCCTTCGGCATGGCCAACAGTGCCCTGTCTGCGGCACACCTCTGCTTCGCCTCATCGTACGTCTTTGGCTCAGCAAAGTACTTGTAGCAAACTCCATTGAAACTGACGTAGTCTCCTATTGAACACACTGTAAAAAAATGAGACATGGAAGTGTTGAATGATTGGTTGATCTCAATCAACTCAGTAAACGGCTGTTGTAATGTCCGCACCAAACATTGGGTACGTTAACAGACATTAACAGCAATGTCAGCTGCATGGGTTAGATTTTAAGGTGATACCACAACTTTCACAGCTAATATTGAGTACGTCAATACTTTCCAACATACCAAAATAGATACTAATCCATTACCAATATCTTTGGTTATAGGTGGGAAAAACATATACACAAGCACACAAACTGGGTGACCCATGATAAGGCTTCTTGACCTCGGCTAAAGACTGATAACACTCTATTAACATCAAGGGGGTGTCAGTCTGTAATAGTGCAGTACCTGAAACTTTAACCAAGGGGCACAAAGTTTCCCTTAGAATCGCCAGCTTTCTTTGGTATCTCAACATCTACCCACAAATTAAACCACATGCGAATCTATCAACAGTACCTTTAGTTACAGATGAGAACACACTAGCAAAACAGTACCTCTCTCTCCAAGCTCACGCCTGCAGTCCACCTCATCTTCTGCTTGCGGGCAGTCTTCATTCACTCCATCGCACCAGTTGTCATTATGGATGCAAGAGCCGTTCAAACACTGGCGTTCATCCTCTAAGCAGCCAGCTTGGGAAAGGAAAGGTTTGTATATGAAAAGGTAACCTAGCCTCCCGGCGATATGATTTCACAATTATGCTCATCTCCAAATGTATATCATGACAATGAAGAAAAATAAAAACATGACATAACAGTCCGAACAAATTGGGCTAGTAAAAAGCTCATCAGCTGATGTGTATAAACAAAGACAAAAAAATCACAAATTCGCTGCATTCGACAATAGGACTTTTAAACATATCACATATGTAACTGAAAAAAGACAGGAACATCGATGAATATCAATTATTAAAATTTGCAGGCCTAGTTTGACAAATTGATGAGAAACTATCATATTACCGTAATACAGTACTAGTAGTGGTAAATCTGATACCTGTGCCATTAGAATGTCCAGGACTGAAATTTCTGCAGTAGTACATTGCAATTGAAAGCCGGCCCACAAGGGGCTAAAATCGCGCCTCACACCTCTTCTCTCTGTACAAGAAAGCATCTTACCTTTGTAGGACAACTGGAACCACTGAGCCGTTATACTCCCTAATGGACCAAATATCACGATCATCTTGTTAGATGTACTGGTGATGGGATCGAGTGGCACTCCCTCATCTGTTAAGCTGGAGATCAAAATGATCATGTTACCCAGAAAGTATCCTTGAATTCTGAAGCTAGCATTTAAAATAACGATTCATTTTCAGAATTACTCACTGTATCATCCAAATCGCCGCGCTGTTTTATAAAAAAAACAGTTGTCCGATCATTACCTTCTCCAACATTCATTCCCTTGAGCAAAGGCTCTGTCTACATCGAAGATGATTAAATAGGCGTTAGGGATACTGGTGTTAAAGCTGTCAAGGGTGAGATGAACGTTTCTTCCTTCTGGCACGATGATCGTCCACTGACAATACTCATCTTCGTCGTAGTCATAATAGGGATAATTCGGTGACGTCACAGTACGTTCAGGAGGAGCCAACAGGGTGCCTCCACATCCTGGAGCACTTGTCGTCGACTCCCATGGGTCAAAGGCTAAGGAGATAATAAATAACATCGACGATCTTCAATGGAGCTTAATGAGTGGAACTGTTAATGTACTTTTTTTTACCCCTCGTCATTTTTACAACAGTTGCCACAAATTGGGTGTTTTGAGAAGTTTGTGAGTTTCCTTTTGGCCGCGTTGTCTTACATTGTAAGGTCCAAATCACGATATTTCTTTGTGATGACCTTCTTTTACTTATACATTTCAATAGTCTTTCCTAAGCTTTCTTATTTGATAGTGCATGTGCATTCAACATAAATATGGGATTGCGAATCTAATGTATGAAATTTGTAGATGGCCGGGTCGGTACCTTGTTCCTGAACAAACTAGGACCGCATTTGCAGGATTCACATCTATCGATGTTAGCATTCACGTAACTTATACCTATCAATATTCCTCTCTTTCTCAGTTAACCCTAACCGTTCTCCCTGGGAATCCCTGCATGGGACCGGGGACTCATTCGCCCCCCCCCCCCTCATAACTTCCAAATGGTAAAATGTATCATCATTGAATTTGCAGGGAGGGATGTACATGTAAGGATTCATCACTCCTGTAATTTATGGTATCGTTATGATGTAATATGACGTTATTATGACGTCATTGATGTGATTTTATGGGCTTAACCGTCAAAATAGGGAATTCCCGTGATACATATACCTAAAGGTATTGACCAATAACTTAAGAAAAAAGATATCATATTGATGTCAACGTCTGCGAAGACTTCTGTTGTTAAATGGTTACAACATTGACGTTAACATGACATCATAGCATGACGTCATAAAATAAGCATAACTTATGAATATTAAATCATGAAAGTTACATTGAATTACATATGGTGCAGCAAAACAAGTGTGGTTGAACAAAAAAACTTGAAACCTCATCGTTTAAGCCAACATTTAGTGAATTTTGTGAAATATGACAGTCAGAAACCCTTTGCCATAGCAACACAAAAAGTACTAAACTTATATCATTGGCATTAAATTGTTGCCAACTAAATGCTATGAAAAGTCACCAAGTTTGGCAGTTCTAGCACGCGTAGTTCAAAAGTTATACGACGTCATAGTTTATTTTTATTATCTCTTTCAAAACACGCTTGCCTTCCTCGGCTCTATAAAAGCACCAGAGTGCTTCCAAAATTGAAGTATCAAAGCAGCATCCTTGCTGAATGCACTCAGCTTGAGTTACACCTGGCCAGCCGCAATCCTGCCGCATCTTCGGTTCTACACTGCATGTTTCCCCTATGATAATATACAGACATTGTATAAGAAAAATGACGGTTTCATGGACCAATTAAATAAAAACTGAGGCTGTTTTCCCTCATTACTCATAGTTATGAGCTTGAACATTAAATATGTAAATTTGGTATCTGAAGATGTTCCACCTGCCATCAAAAACTAACCACATACTCAATATCAACACAATCCACGGGGGTACTCTTGAGTTATGCGGTTTACAGACACCAACACACATACACAATCGCAACACGAATCGCGTTATTCAAAACGTATTTATCTTAAACCCGCTCGGACAGAGCCAAATGTTAAACCCATGGGCAGAAATATCAGCACTAAAAAGAACAATGCATGGTCTGTAAGTTTTTCTCCGCCTGTTTAACGCCGTGCGAGCATGCATATACAATGTATTATACTGATGTTTATAATGTAGAATTGTGCTAGCGCTATACTTGAAGAACATAAACCAGGAAAAATGCACGGTAACTGTCCAAAGTAGTTAACAGACAAAAGATAGTAGAGTCACTATGTTTGTCCCGCCGCTTGCCTGACGCGATGGAAGAAAACAATGCTGTGTACTAAACATGACTGACATCAGCGACACGTGGCGTTCACGTGATAAACGCATGGCCATGATGTTATGCCGTGCAAAAATGTAACATCGCAGTGCGGTTCGCTTGGGTTGAAATCAAACCTTCCTAAGACCGGCAAGAGTTACAAACCTTGAATCACCATAGATAGTCTGAATATCAAAGAAAGGTTTAACGTCAGCTACTTTAAAAAAAAATACTAGCTATCGTGTAAGTTAGAAAAACATGATGAAGTACGCGATGTCGAAAAACATATGAGATACGTCATGCATGACGCTTACGTGCAACTTGTTGTTACTGGTTAAGGAGTTTATTCTGTTATGTCGCTGGACGTAAACCTATTTCATTATTTTGCATAAACGAGAGAGATGGCTAAGGGTAATGCTTATGACGTTCTTTATTGCTCATGAAAACAGGATTTGCCATAATACACTTCGACATAGGGACATCACTCAAACTGGACGAAAACTGGTCCTGCACGATAATAGGTCATGCTACGTTACCGCTCTTTGTTATTCTGATGAAGACGTTTTGACTAAAAGGTCGAAACTGTGAGATCTTAGTGTCTTAGCCACCATCTTTAGTTAACAACATCTTTCTGACGCCGAATTGACCAAACCGCAAACAAGAAGATATTTGCACAAGAATAAATACAAATCTATTTGAGTATGTCATGCAGGTGTGATTTGTAAGGTGAAAAATTAGATATTTAAGAGCATGTGTGGTAGTAGATATGAAGGAAATGAAATCAGTAACACAAAAGTAACAGAATCAGAACTTACGACATAATGGTACGTCACACTGCTCCCATTCAGTGCTGGGATCCGTGGTGAAGCACCAAACTCCGGTCCAGTCGCCAGTGTTCCGGCAGTAGTTCTTCTCCAGTCCGGATGATGGATATCTAGCAGTCGTGTAAAAGTGTCTGTGGGGTGTCTGACTGTCCCAGCGTTGGCATGTCTTGCCTGTTTCGGTCAGAGAGGCGGTTCCTCGGTAGGATGTCCCACTTTCTAATTGGCATTCTGGCAGAGCAAAAAAATGAGAAAACAAATTATATTGCAACACTCTTTCATGTCACATAAACCCTCAACGTCATATGATAGAGCCGCCAAATTTGTGGTGACTTGTCACCAAATCACCCTCATTAAATCAGGATCCCTATTGCTCCACGTTAGCTCGCTCGTGTAGGGGCCCTGATCTTCAGCCCCGGTAGACATGGTGCTGGCACCGTTACTGACGGTTGCTAATGAATGATTAATGAGTTATCCTTTTTTTGGAACAATTTTGCGGTTAATTTGTTCTGAACCTAAAGTAACGATGTGAGACGTAACCTGATTGGTTGATAGCTTCCCAGCGTTCTTTGCGTCTTTGCTCCAGATGAGGTTTAGCACACCCTCTGATTGGGTGAAGCTAATTTCATCAGGTTGGTAGAACATAGGATATAGGAGATTCTTTGTCCACAGCCAGGTAATCTCACCTGCTGACGTGGAGCTCTGAAGCTCTGAAGAAGGTGTCTTATAGACACCTTAACGTCAGCAGGTGAGATAACCTGGTTGTGGACAAAGAATCTCCTATATCCTCACTAATTAACAATGTACTAGGTCATGCTTAACAACTATTTTGACATTCTTACATCAATTACATCATACGCAACTTTCATAAATTGACGCCATAATCGCGTCATATTAAGTTGAGTATTCATTTCATTTGTACATTATCCGTCTTTTGTAACATGAAACATATATAACTGAGCAACAAAGGAACCTTAATTTAATAAATCAAAATTACGCAAATTTAGACCTAATTTGCATGATGAATTAGAAAATACTGTAATTATATTTCGGTAAATGGCTGGGATTTCATACTAGTGGCTGAAAAAATAGTGGAGGTTATTGAAGGTGGACATGGTTGAATAAAAATTATGGAAACGAAGGCATTATTTGCATAAATGATCAGAAAATGCTAGAATACTCTTCTTCTTTGAGATAAGACTGTTTGCTCAAGAAGATGATTAGCTGTTATACTATATTCACATTTAGAACTTATTATCATGATACATGAGAATCATTTATAATAAATCAGTTGACAGGGTTAACATCATTTTCCGAAGATATGAGGTCGTGAAAATCTACTTCTGCCTAAAATGAGTTTAATCTTGAAACCTGTATTACTCACTGCTTCATTGAATACCCTAAATAAAGTACTTGTTCGTTGTGATACCATATTTTATCTCTTTTAGTCTTTTTACACTCTTTATGGTCTTCATATTAGAAAATGCAAGTATCTTGTTTTTTGGTCTCCTGTCTTTCGCTCGCGCGCATTAATTTTGGACTCTTCAGAGGATGTCATCCGTAAAAATTACTTGCTGTGGCCTATATAACAGTTCAGAGACCTCTTCCTTTATGCAATATTTTGACTTTTGAAACCTCGGGCGTGTTGTTTCGGGTGACCGTGATTGTGATGTTGTAGGAGTATATGTAGATGAAAGTGGATTATAACCACAACATTTGATAACATCAAGTCATGGTTAATGTTGAATCAGCCCTTACCACACACTATGTTACACAGCTCCCATCTCGTGCTTGGGTCCATGGTGAAGCACCAAACTCCGGATGAGCCGTCCGGATTCCGGCAGTAGTTCTGGTCCAGTCCGGATGTCGGGAAAACATCGGGTCTAATGTAATGTTCATGGGGTGTCTGGCTGTCCCAGCGTTGACATGTCTTGCCTGTTTCGGTCACAGATACTTTTCCTCGGTAATATATCGAAGTTTCCCTCCGGCACAATTCTAAAGGATGAAATGGGGACAGCCAATATTATGCTTCCAGAGCTGAACATAAAAAAAAAGAGAAACTAGTGATGGAACGCCGTGAATTAGAGCCCCCAAAAACCATCCTTTTTTATTACCTCTCTGTTAGATAGTTTTATTTAGATTTAGATTGATTATTTAGATTCATTTAGATTAAGACTTAGATTAACTCATATTTTCAATAAATTTATGTAATTTCATGGTAATCATAAGAATTTGAAGCCAATTTGCAAAATCGATTAGAAATCAAATGCGTTTCATCTGACATTTGCACATGACCATTATTAATTAGTGACTCGATAGTCTCAACCGTTTTTCCAGTTAGTTAGTGACTCAGCATAAAAGAGCTAATATCTAAAATATGACTATAATAATTCACCTAGAATAGGAATGGTGAATGTAGGATTACATATGCTGAAATTGTAGGTGTGAAATGATTCAGCCTATATTCCAAAACATTTTGATGTAATCCGAATTTTTCATATTAGAATTGGAGATTGTCCTGGTAGAATTCCAATATTCAGATTCCGATACTGTGAGTAGTAGGATTCCAATCTCTCCCTTAGAGATTTGAATTCCAATCTGTACTAGTAGTAGTAGAATCTGGAATGCTCCTAGGACAGATTGGAATTCCAATCTGTACTGGTAGGATTCCAGATCCTATTTGATTCCAATCTGTACAGTGACAATTATAAGAGAAACAGCTCCTACGGCCCTTTTGATTAAGATAAGAAATGTAAATCATGCAAATCAGGGCCTCATTTTAAAAATGTATGAGAAACTGCACCTGTAGCCTTCTTGGCTAAGATAAGAATTATCATATTTCCCATAGCTTATGCTATTTTAGAGGAGAAGATGATTCAATAATATAATACAATTCATGAAAATGAGAAACTCGCTGGTAGCATAATCAATGAGAATTATATTTTGAAAATATCTTTGTCTTAAAGGTCAAAAAATCTAGTTAGATATACAATTAGCGTCCTCATCAGCATTAATATTCTCCACTCAAATTACAAATGACTCCCCGTTTTGCATAATCCCGTGAGTATACATGGTAATGTCAAACTATGTCAACCTTTGCCTAACTTGCAACGCTGCAAGTAATTGGTATCAATAATGCCTATCATTGAACTCAGATGAATTATAGAATAACCTAATATATCATGCTAATTAGGTATCGAAGTGTATATTTAGCCTTTCGTCACAATTCGAATCTCATGCAGGTCCCCCTAGATGAATTTGCATTATTCAATACGTAATATAGAATACATTCCTGTCAAATAAGAAATATCCATATAAAATTGCCATAATAGCAACACTTTATTTTTGCGTAGAAAAGTAAATACCGAGTTTTTCCGAATAAATGTAGCATTTTAGGGTATAATGCAATTTTTACCCCTTTTGCATAGATTATGATAATGACAAAAAGTAGTATCAACTCTTTATAATTGAAAAATGTCAAAATATCTTAATTGATTGATTGGACAATATATCATCAAAAAAACACAAAAGGGGGCAGACTATTATGCATAATAAGATAAATACATTATTTACAGATAAATTCTAATATTCCATATTCGATATAATTTTTATGCTATCAGAATCTTTTCGGAAGCGATAGTATTGAGTAGAGAATAAAAAGGCACGTTAATTACCTTTGTAGGAGAACTGGAACCCCTTAGCCGTGACAGTATCATCAGATGTAAACCTCAGGAACATGTTGTTATATGTACTGGTGATGGGATCCACTGACATTGCACTTGTTAACCTGAAGATAAAGATGAGTTGTTCTTAGCTTCGTCTATGTTACCCAAGCAGCTTCGTTTATTTTATTTGTTAATTTTATTTCTCACTTAACAAATATACATACATAAGAAAGAAATACAAGGATGAATAAAACAGTGCAAGGCAGGCCAAAAAGCTTCTGCTTATGCAAAGGCTTCCCTTTATCAAATTATAACATTTTTAATTGATCAGTTATACAAAGGAAATAAGTTTGATGATAAACAAAATGAAACAATATAGAGGTCATGAGAACAATATAATAAAGAATTTACCATAGCTTGATAAATCATACAAGAATATGAATGCAGAGTAAACGAGAAGTATTAAACAAAGCAAAAGCAGTGGACTGCTATTAAACAAAGTAAATAATACTAATAAACAGTGGACTACTATTAAGCAAAAGAAAAGGAAACCAAATTAGGAAAAAGTAGGCTTACTTATAAAGTCAAATCGAAGCTTTCAATTCTGAGGTTAGCAATCCACATAATATTTTCTGAAATCTTCAGAATTACTCAGCTATACTGTATTAAAATATTTGGCAACTCATGACATTACCTCTGCAACTGTGGAACACTGTCGTTGCTTCCATCAAAGATGGTCAAAAAGTCATAACCGATCTCGAGGTTAAAGTTGTGAAATATAAGACGAACGGTGCTTCCTTCTGGTACGGTGATCGTCCACTCACAATACTCATCATTGCCGTAGTCATTTGGAAAGTTCGGTGATGTCACTATACCTACAGGGGGAGCCTTCAGGGTTTCTCCACAATCAGGATCAGGAGCACTTGTCGGTGTCCATATGACTGAGGAGATGATGTATGTAGTTCGATTACTGGACTTGTCAAACTACGTGTTCGTTTTTCTTAAATTTTACAAAGATTGCCACAAGGGTGTTTTCATTGTTATGAAAAGCCACGTGTATTTCTAGTCTGACGCTTTTGTTTCGCATCCTGAATTCCTGACGAAGGTACTAGCTTCTACTTAAAGGTCAATAGTCGTATTTTCTACATTTCTCCTCTTTTGATGTTTTCTAATAATTTTGCGTTCATGTTTTTTAACAGTTACCCATACATTTCAAACCCAATTCGTTCCAGCGGAAACTGGCAAGAATCAAAAATAGCCGAGGAAACCAAGAATGAGGAGAAGTAAATAGTTTCTTTGATAGACCTAAACACGTACTTAATTGCATTGCAACGCAAATATACAATTTTGAATTACACTACTAAACCTTACAATCTTGAGTTACACTACTAAACCGTAAACATTGTTTCATACACGTGCTTTAAAAAAGTTAGTTTTAAGGGTAGTAAAGCCAGTAAACATGCTCGCTGTGATAAAAATTTCTAATAATCACAGTATAAGAACTGGAATCCTGAATCCGTCTCAGACTCGTCTGATGTAAACCTCAAGAACACCTGGTTAGATGTACTGGTGATGTTGTCGACAGACGCGTAACCCGTTAACCTAGAAATAAAGATGATTGTGTTTGGCTCTATTCATGTTACCCGGAAAATATTGAGGTTTTGAATAAAAAGGCTAGCAATTCTTATCATGAATCAGTCCTGCGTATCTGCACCCTTTCACTTACCGCACCCCATCGTTACTTTGCATAAAGTGTTAAGGTTATGTTATGAATGAAATTTAAATTTAGATACATCCTAACAACTTGATGGGGTAAGAAATGCACCAGAGAACCCCGCACGATCTGTTTTAAAACCGGTAATTGCGTTCAACCCTTTAAACATTCGAAGACCATTTCGTAATTGTACCTTCTGATTTTGTATTCCCTTAACCCTATCTAGACTGTTTTTTTTTTTATATCCGGGACTGGGAGGGGGCTTATTCGCCTATTCGTCCACATATTAGACATATAGAAACCTAGTGTGGTTGAGCAAAAAAAACATAACAAACATCAAAGTTTGAACCGAAATTAGTGATTTATGCATAAAATGTCTGTCAGAAATTGCCTTGCCATGGCAACAGAAAAAACGATAAACTAATGCTCTTATCATAATATTGTTGCCCAAAGTCACTAAGTTTGGTAGTCCTAGCATACGTCGTTTGACAGTAATACGATGTCAGAGTTGGCGCGGGCACTTTTAGTTGGGGGCGCGCCAACTTTGACGTCCTATACTTCCTGAACGATGTGTGCTAGGACTACACAACTTGGTGGCTTTTTCTAGAATTTAGTTGTCGAAAATTTTATAATAATAGTATTAGTTTATAATTTTTGTGTGTTACCATGGCAACCGGTTTCTGACAGGCATATTTTACAAAATTCACTAATTTCAGTTTAAACAATGAAATTTCCAAGCTTTCTTACTCTACCACATGTTTACTTACTCTACCAATTATTTTGATTCCTATGTAATCTAATGTAACTTTCATGATTAAATATGCATAAATTATGTTACTTTGATGACGTCATCGGTCTAAATCTAAGATGGCAGATAACACCATTAGTCTAGTTACAAACAGGCAGTTTTCCCCTCAAATCCGTCCATATCTGCTATATGTTTTCAACTAAAACCATTCAAATCAGCGTTTCTAGTCTATTTTCATTGTGTTTCGGGGTCGTAAGTAGCAAAAATTGTATTTCTGAAAATTTCAAAATCGCACGCGCGCGCATCGCCTATCCAAGATGGCAGATCCCAATAGATAGCTAAAGGCATATGACGTAATTCTATGACGTCTTTTTGACGTCAACGCAGTTACTATTGGCAACGGTAGTCTTGTCATACTTCAATATCAAAGAAATACCATCAGGTTTTACGGGGATTCTCTATTTAGACGGTTTTAGCCATAAATGACATTTATGTCGTCATATTACGTCATATAACGTCATAACAATACCAAAATTACAGAAATCATAAATATTTACATGTACATCACTCTCTGCAAATTTGGTGATGATAAACCATAACGTTTGGAAGTAATGATCTCCTTCCCCCGCACCCCACCCACCGTCCAAGAGGTCTAAAAAAAGCCCCGTCGAGATAGGGTAAAGACGCCTTTAGTTTTGTACTTTCAGTCCCTTCAGAAGTTTTTCATTAAAAAAGTTTATGTTAACAAATGAATCACTCGAAAAAACGAATATTTCTTGTTTTTTGAAGCTGTATACTTTTGCATATGAATGTTTTGTAACTGATTGGTAAAGGTGGTAAAGTTCTGGGCAAACTCCACCGCTAGCTATGAAATGACCCTCTTTTGAGCGCAGTCATAACAATTTTTGAAATTCTGTTTTTAGACAAAACTAAAAATGCAGTCAAATAACAGTTTTGGTTTGTTTACATTTCTAATTGGACAAGTCAATGGTAGCAAACACAGAAGACCTATACCAAATGCGATCAGAGAAAACCCAACAAATGTTAGGGTCTTCCCAGTTAAGAATCTATATATGTATATTGGCCGTTCAGACCATTACCGCTGCAACTGTGTAGCACTGTCACTGCCTCCATCGTAGATGGTCAAAAAGTCATAACCGTTCTCGAGGTTGAAGCTGCTGAATTGTAGGTTGACTGTGTTTCCTTCTGGGACGGTGATCGTCCACTCACATGTCTCATCGATGTCGTAGTCATCTGGGTGGTTCGGTGACGTCACATTACCTTCAGGAGGAGCCATTAGGTTGCCTCCACAGCTCGCTGTCAATGTATCTGAGGAGATGATAAAATGGCATCAACCGTCCTAGATGCAGCTTGTTGACTGGATTTGTTAAGCTATATTCAAATATCTTAAACCGCTGATATGACAGTGGTTGCCAAGGGTGTTTGGATTGTAATCTAAATTCATGCGACTTTCATTTCGAGGCCTTTTCTTTACATTGTAAGGTCAAATCCTCAATATTTCCTGGTGATTTTCGAACGTTCTTGTCGTTTGTTCAATTATACCTAATTCAGGGAAAATTCTGCCAAAGTAAGGTTTTGTAAAATGAGATTTGGGATCAGCTGCCGGATCTTAAGTGCTGATCCCATATTACAACCATCCGTCTATGACACGGGACACAGCGGCAGGTTCGTTGCACATGTACTAAATGAGTTTGTTGAAAGTCGATTAAATATTTCGATTTTTTTTCTTTATCATGCACCTACAATCACCGAATAAAGAAACACCACAGGAACTTGCGAATTACCATCGGGAGTCCAGCAGTGCCATTAGCCCACAGCTTACGCGCGGTCGGTCTCAAATAGCCATAGGTTACTATCTACGTACAACACAATCCCAAGTCGTATTTTGTACTTTTCGTCTTTTTCTTGAAGTTGATGGTAATCTTAGGTTTATAATTTCCGCAGTGATAAGTCCATCTTTATTTTGCAAGAATGTACAATGGCCAGTAAAAAGATGAAAAGAAAAAAATTAGTAGGGACGTCAAGGGTCCAGAATCTTATATTTTTGATAATAATTTAAAGGCCGAACCACATACCTAATTTTATAACAATCCAATTACACCATATTGGGTTATACGGCTGAACCACAAGCACCGTTGCAAACAAATCCTATGAAGAGCACGTTATATATTGGATAGAGCAAACATGCTCGCTGTGATAAAAAGCTTCATGATCACCAGTGTAGGAGAACTTGAACCCCGGAGCCGTCACTGTCTCGTCAGATGTAAACCTCACGAACACCTGGTCAGATGAACTGATGATGGGGCTGTCTGGAAACAACGTTAAGCTGGAAATCAAAATAAACCGTTATCGGCACTGTTTATTTTATCCAGAGAGATATCTAAGGTTTGATTCCTAAAGCAAGTAATTTAAATCATGAATTGCTCTCTACTCTGTGAAAAAAAAATTCGTTCAGACTATTACCTCTGCAACACTGGAGCATTGTCACTGTCTCCATCGTAGATGGTCAAAACGTCATAACCGGTCTCGATGATGAAGCTGTCAAACGTGAGACGAACGTAGCCTCCTTCCGGCACAGTAATCGTCCACTCACAGTTTTCATTGTTGCCGTAGTCATTCGGATGGTTCGGTGACGTCACGTTACCTTCAGGGGGAGCCGTCAGGTAACCCTCACATCCAGGAGCACTGGTCGGTGTCCCTGGATTTAAAGAGGAAACCTTCACTATAAAACCACCCAATGTATTCTTTTAATTTAATATATCTAATATTAAAATATTATAATTTTGACCAGTATTATATGCAAATCTGCCCCGGCCATTATTTTCAGCTTGTAGGCAGTCTGGGATTTTTATGAGTTTATGTAGTTATGGGGGCCAATTCACCCCTCAAACTGCTGGGAAGGTCACAGTGGGGAGTATTTCCTTATTGCGTTACCCAGGGTAAACCTGGATCCTCTTTAAGGAGATGATAAATGACATCGACGATGTGAATTGTAGATTGATGACCGGAATTGTTGATCTGCATCTTCTATGCTTTAAGCCATTACAACTATTGTCTCAAGTGTGCTTTGATTTTGTTTAAAAGTCATGTGAGCTTCTGTGGCCAATTTGTGAGGGTTTAACAAAAATACGCCCCTGCAGTTCTAGAAAAAAAATGTTACGGTAAAAAATGTCAATGTTTCCTGTCGTTTCCTAATATTAAAGCTATCTGCCATCAAACATCAAGCCTATGGTAACCTAGCTTAAAACAAACTATACAAATTTCATCACAATCTATCAATATTGTCTTGTGGTGTGCTAGTCAAACACAAACACACGCACACACACACGCACACACACACACACACACACACACACACACACAAATAGACAATAAAACGAACCCAAAACGATACTTCCGGTCACGGAGGTAATAATGATTGCCAGAGTGATGTCCCACGGTCGGAAGCCACGCCCGATGTCCATATTGGTTCAGTCACCAACTATATAATAACATGTCTGCGGTTTGTTCTTCAGTTTGTATTAGATGTAGAATCAACATTTGCCATGTTTTCTGTTTGTTACATGAACATGCGACCATGTGATTGTTAGTTGAGGAAAATAGCAAACATGTTTTATTTATCGCCGGGGCATATCCATGCTATGCAGTAAAATGACGAGCTATCTTGCACGAGATGCGTGCGAATGACGTAGAGCCGCGCATGCGTGACTGTTGAAATCTGCATAATTAAGATCTAAAACTAACGAGACACCAGTCTGTCTGCAGAATTTTGATTAATTTATGTTAATTTTTCCGGATTTCAGCCCAAACAGTTTTCATGGATAGTTAAAGTCCATTCCAAGTCACCAAGAGGGTTTTTGGCGAAGCCTCAGGGGCGAGCCAAAGATATAGTATTGTGTGCAGATTGCAAGAATTCTAGAAATTGTACAGGCATTTGTCCAGGGGTATGCGGTATGTCGCCTGAAATGGTGTAGTATTGTGTGCAGTTTTCGAGAATTCCTGGAATTTTAAAGGCATTTGTTGGTCTGATGCACATGGTGCAGATTTGCCTGTGCCAACAGGTATTTATAGCGGACAGAAAGGTTGGTATGTTTGTGTCCTGGGACAGAAAGGAATTTCTTCCCCTACACCTTATTATATATGTGAGTAAGAAGACTTGGATTGACATCGTTCTTATTCATCTATGGAGCACGGCGTCTTGTATTGAGATCGTTTTTATTCATCTGCAGAGCACCGCGTCTTGAATTGTGAGTGCTGGGACAGAACGGAATTTTTTCATAGGCATTTTAAGCCAATAGAATGTTTGGAATGTCGTGAGTAGTATAATTTGTATAAAGGATAGAAAGCCATGCAGCCCCCCCTGGGGACAGAAAACCTAAACAGGAAACCACATCTGTGGACCAGATGTGCCAGGCTTATACATATGACCACTCAGATCCATTTATTTATTTCTGTATTCTTTTACTATAGGCTAGGGTATCTCCCTCAGTGGCTTGGCACTGATTTTCAGGGAGGCCCTAGGTCTGTGAGTGTGTTTGTATTTGTGGCAAAACAGGTATTCATCAGCCCTTTCATTGGAAATCCTGTATGAACAGCACCACCTATCATTGCCCTAAGCAGGATACAGTACAAAATTAAAACAACGGCTCTGGTGTGTTTGGATGTTTGTCCCCGGGACCTGGTTTTGTGATCCAGATTCCATTGGGTAGTCTGGTATGTTTGGATATTAGCCCCCCATTACCTCATGTCTTGGAATGGTGGAATGTGGGTCATCTGTGCCCCTTCTGGTATTCCATTGGTATCTAGGTCAGGGATATCCCAGGAATGCAGAGGATAGAATGTGTGTCATGCAGCTATTTTTAAATGATAGACGTTATGGAATGTTAGTCAGCAGGAAGTCTCTGGTACGAATTCCTATGCTACTATGTAAACATGTAGTAACATCGTGCCCATTCACCTTCCTGATGTCTATGGGGCATGAGCCGTAAGTGTTCAAAGGAAGCTGTGGCATTGCGTGTGCTGTGTCTGTTTGTAAGTGGATAAGTATAAGTATGATGTTAGAATTTGTAATAATTGCAGATTTTAGCTAAATTGTGGCATTGATGTATAATGTCCTTGATGTAAACAGCAGTCCTGTCACGGTAGAATGGTCATTGTTGTGGTGGCAAGCAGTGAGCACCGAGTGTTGTGTTTAGTTGTCTATGATGTTCATTCTGGTGGTTTGATTATGCATAATAGAATGTAGTTGTGCTGTCGTTGCCTGTCTGTATTTGTGTCTGTATTTGTCCAACAGAACAGGTACTCATCAGCCCTTTTCGTTGGAAATCTCGTATGAACAGCACCACCTATCTCAGTATCGGGGCCCTAAGCAGGGTACAGTAAAAATGAAAAAAAAACTACAACAACTACCGTCGGCATGGCAATGTATTTTTTTCATTGCCAATCTTGTTGAATGATATTTGGAGTAATTTAGAATTATTTCAAATAAAAGGGTTTCTGAGTAACAATAGTTCTAAATTTTTCTAAAAGATTGAATATGAAATTTTGAATTTATTCAAATTCAATCAGATAGTTTAGAAATATTTTGAAAGTTGCTGCACAAAAATCTCTTTATTAATAATAATTTCTAAACATCTATAAGATTCTTTCACTTTTAGAAATGTTTTAAAAAATGGTAGGAAATGGTAGATAATGGTAGAATGGTGATTGCCCCCATAAAGTAGATGCTAGTCTGGCCCTTATGTCTGCTTTTGTATATCTTTAGATTCCACTGCAGGACACTGTTGGGTCCTTTGTGGAGAACATTCGTCCCTATTCTTCGCACAGATGTGTGAGTTGCTTTCTTCCCAGCCCTCTGACCTACACTGCTCGGAAAGTCTAATTTTAGGGAGTATCAGGGCCTTTACACACCCGTCAAATTCACCGTGTAATGGTTGTGTCCATGGATTTCAGGGATCGCCGTGTCCGGTCCTAGATTTTTTCTTACACACCTGGACCTGGAAAGTGCATGGGAATTTACGGAATCCTTATACTTGACGTGTAGTGGAAAACGGACGACAAAAGGACGGTAATTACATACGGCCCTTCGTGCGTTCTAGGTGATAATTGTCTGTACATTACTGACGTAAAATTATGTTCTACTGGTAGAAAGCGGAACAAAATGGCTTGAATTAACGTGATCTAATTTCCATGAGTATAGTAAAGAGACCATCTCATATAAGCGATTAGAAGCGTTTCTACCAGCTACAGATCGTCCGTCCGAACGAAACGGATAATTGGCGTCCTCATATCTTGAATGTCATTGCATTTGAAAATCCACCTAAGTCGACAAGAAAGGTCTCCAAAAATATCAGAATTATGATTATTGAGGCTGAGTTTTGTATGTACCAACATTTTCAACCGCGCGGGACGCCGCTCGATCTAAACAACGGTCGTTCTAAGATGGGCGACATTTCTATCGCCCAGAGACCCCCGCCCGCCCTGCTGAAACCCCCGCCCGCACTGCTGAGCCCTCCGTCCGCTCAGAAACCCGCGCCCGCTCAGGAACCCGCCCGGGCCCGAAAGCCACAGCTGAAATATACAAAAGGCGGTTAACTAGGATACGAGATAATCTCATAACTTTTTCCCAACACGAAAACCGATGTCCAAATGCCCAATGATAAAACATTTAAAGGAAAATGTAAGTATTTTACTAAAAAAAAAAACACAGACCCTCTTGTTTAACTTAGCTGTTAGATAAACGGCTCTATCTGGTGTTTACATAACATGCGCCACAAGCCTACAGTTCCATCACAGTGAGACCTAGATCTACGAGTTGATTTAAAATGCACTGTTGTAGAATTGTCATTTTCCTGGTGTAAATATACTAGTAAACAATCAGTTCATTGCTTTGGTGGGATGTGTATTGTGTTGTCTGGTACGGTTTTTCTTAGACAGAAGCCAAAAACGCCCGGCGTAAAGTGTTTTTTTTTTTAATGATGATCACCCGGGCCAAATATTCTTTTTTATGTTCTTTTTTATGTAAGGGGTAGCGTCAAAATAAGTCTTGCACTTGAGTGCGCCCCCTTTTGTCACTCTGTATTTCTGTTTAAATGTTTGAATAAAAAAAAAAAAAAAAAAAATATTGGCAGAATTAGCCCTACGACGTCAGCCGCTGGGAACGAAGATGAAGGTTAAGATAAAATAATGTTTCTTTGTTACGAAATAGGAGATTTTTTCTCAACCTCACATATACACAGTGCGTATCACCATGCTAGATAGAAATATTAACTTCATCACACGACACGCACGAACTATTTATGTTTAGCCATACCTAGTATGGCTCAACATATAGTTTTTACTCATGTTTCTTCTCCTTCTTCTTCTCCTGTCAAATCTTCAAATCGATTCATCTCTGTCCTTTTTTTTATTAAATGACCTGAAACTTGGTACAAAGGTAGTTTAGGCAAATACCCATACACGATTTTTAAATTTTTCCGATATTGACCTTGAAAATGATTTTATTGAGGTTTTTCTGACCAAAAACGTACATTTTGGCCTCCTGTGCTCTGGAAATACATCCAAATGACCTGAAATTTGCTATGGGGGTACATTGAACAAATATTCAGAGAACCCCATTCGCACTTTTGGCAAACATTACTTCAAAACACGATTTTGCAGGGTATTTTGAGGAGAACATTGGGTATTTTCCTCATATGACCTATAGGTCATTGACCCCAATTGCACCTGGACTTGCTGTGAGCCTTGCGACCACCCGATTGGCCAATTGAGTTAATTAAGTTGTCTTGCATTTCTGGAGCAGGTGTGCTGCATTTGTAGTATTCATACCAAATGTGGTATGGGAATGCGCAGGACATGTGCTTACTATCTCTCCTTTGTTCACTATTTTTGAACAAAGATACATCTCCAGTCAATTCCACGTCACCGAGAGGGTGTTTGTTGCCTTTTGTTGTAACATTTTCGAAACCTTTGCAACAACCTAACTGATATGAGTGAATGTTTAGAACAATTTCGAACCTTTGTTTGACTTTCGAAATATTTTCTACTGCGTTCCAGCATGTTAGAAACATTTAAATCGGCGGGTACAATATTGATATAAGTTTCGAAACTATCACAACATATAGATTCATCTTTTGTTCGTACAGTTTCGAACATTGGTTAAATGAGCCATACGAAAGCAATTTACACGTCCCTGCTAAGTAGCTGATAGCACCTAATGATAGACCAATAAAGACGCCCCACCGCGAGAAGCCTGGCAGGCGATCGTAGGTGTTTTGTTTACTTTCGCGGTATCAAAAATTTCCACGTGAAGAACGCGGTTGGGTACTCCCAAAATCCTACTACGCCGGACAGAACAGTTTCCATTAAATTTGTTAGAAATCTTGAATAGATCTAGTTTTCTATTGTTAAAAATCCGTTTCAAGGAAACACGACACACACCACGCTACCGGCACGGTACGGGGGTGTCGCCAGCCGAACAAATCCCCCACCGCTCACGTTAACCCGCACCCATTGTTTACGTTTGGAAGAGGTGAGCTGAGAAACACAACGCTCGTTCAAACCTTACTACCGTTGACTGTCACGCCCTTCGAAGCGGTAAACTACAGTCCGAAGATTTCTGTGTGTCCTTCAACAACGACCAATAATCGAAGACTCGTCACTGCATGGCTAGCACAACAAAACAACGAGCACGCTCAGCTTCTGTACTTATCGCCTCGGCAAAGTTTGGCGACAAGTTGGAAGTTTGCTTACGAGGAGGAAAGACCGGACATAAACATTTTACGTGATTATCGGGAAAACACCATGTTCCGTTGAACTGGGTGGTTAAACTGCAGTTTAGGAAATTCTATAACAGGAATAAAGTTAAATCAATGATTTTGTGAATGTTTATTTCAGCATTAGTTATTCCAGATATTTTCAAACTCCAAATTCTTCAACACAACACGGGAGATGGTTTCTCCTCAGACTGGCGCGCAACTACTGACAAAATTGATTGATGATCTCTCTCTGCAGCCGACTTCATACATGATCAAAGACATCAAAGGCGGGCGGTGGGCGGTGCGCAGGGAAACTTGAATATATAATGTGGCGAAGTTGTTGCACAAGGAATTCTCACGCTGAGGGGTACATGAAATAATGCTTACAAAATAGACCTCTATGAATCGGGCCACATTCAGCAATGGTAGACGGATTCGGGGCATGCCGCGCAAAACACACGGTCTCACTGGGGACAGGCGTTTTGGTCCCGCACGTTGTCGCCGCTACGCGATCGAAAGCACGCCGCTGTCTGCCTCGGACCAACACGCGTCTCCCGTGATGTGTAGCGTCCACCAGGCTTTCCTGCGTACGGGCGTATGGATCGTAGAATTCGGCAAAAAAAGGAATGATTAGGCCAGTAGAGTCAGTCCCCGGTAAGGTCAATGATTCGCCCGTTTGCGCTTGTAACGTTAAATGAACTTACCCTCTGGTGGCCAAACTTCACTGACAAACATTCTCCCTATTTCTATCATGAGCTTGCGTAGTTAGTCTGGTACTATTATGTGCCGGGAATGTTTATCTATCGCACGCCTTGGAAGGAAGTTCAACCATGATAAATGGTCGGCCTTTGTGAAAATTTGGAATCCCATGCTGTTGATTTTCGTGATTGAATCTGTAAGAAAATATATTTTCATGTCGTTCATGTTTTTGGGACGGACGCCGGGACGGGGTGAATTTTTCTATCATAACATTTTCGTCCCGTCAGTAATGCAAATCGAATCGTGTTACACACGAGGCAAAACACTAAAAACGTGGGTCTAGTGGAGTGTTTTGGAGCGGGAAAATGCCGGATATTAGCGGTGCCGAACAGTGTACATCGTCGCGCGCGGGTGACGCTCCGTCAAAACAAATCCGCTGGTGGTCTAGCGCGGCCACCGAAAATAGACGGAAACACACAGGAGGACTTAGCACCTTCGTTTACGGGGCAATTGTGAACTTTTGTTACAAATTGTTCGAACATTGAAACATTTGGATAGATGGTTTGAAACTGTTCTAAATAAAGAGATTTTTGTGCAGTTACGTTCGAAATGTTTCCAACATATGTTAGATAAGTTCAAACATGTTATAAGTTTCAATTCTTATTGTTTGAACAGTTTAGAACTATTGTGACTTAGACATTCTTTTAATCAAAATAGTTCAAACATATTACAAATATTATATTAAAACCCTCTCGGTGACTTGGAACTGACTCGTATTAAACCAAAATGATGCAAAATTTCACATGTGTCTGCCTTGGTCATGTACACAGGCCCTCATTTAAAAGTTTGGCATACAGCCTTTCAAAACAATTTTTTGAAATAAACAATTTTTTGGTTTCGTTTTTTTCAACCCAAATGTATACTATTGAATCATGCATTTAAACAAAGGGGTGTCACATTTCTATATTTCACCCATACTATCGCTGCAATATGTTGTTTTTTGGTAATTTCCTTCTTCTCCTGTCAAATCCTCATATATATCATTATGTATACTATGGAAAACTTAATTCTTTCCTGGGGTTAATTTTTTTAAATTCAATTTTGAACTGGGTTGATTATGCGCGAGAGTGTAATTTTGAGCGGATATTTGGCACGGAATATCCCATTCTTGCAAGGGGAGGATTCTTTAATTATTTATTGCAATTTTGAGCTGGAGTGATTATGAAAAAGTCCATTTGTTAGCAGTAGTGTATTTGTTTATGTGGATATGGTTTTGGACTGGTGCATATTGTGTTGAGGTGCTACTGGAAGACTCCATTCCTGTATGGAGGGACTAATTGTTTTTAAACTCAATTTTGGACTGGGGTGATCCATTTTTTTAGTGGAAGTATTTTAGAATGGTCCATTGTTATTTTGGGACAGTCCATTTTTTGCATGGCGAGGAGTATGGCTAAACATGCTGTATTTGCTCGCAAATGTTGCCTTTCTAGTATCAACATAGGTCCATATGTCACAGTACAATACACACACATGTTCACCTTGCAATGAATAGTGTCCATAGTATGTTGTTCTGGAAGATGTTATTTATTTGACTCGACGTATTCAATTTTTGTCGCCGTTTATATACTTTTATAGTCGATAGAACGATTTACTAGTACTTAAATGCAACATTTGCATTGTTAATCTACTGATTTTCCAAGCTGTCGTTGTCGATAAGACACAGCCGCATGTTTTTACACCTTCCTTGGCAGGTATTGTGTAACTGTGAAATACCAGTAATCAGACTGTTCAAAACTAAATCTATACAATAAACATACCTGGCGTTTCACAGGTTATTGTGTCTATCTCCATGCACATTTTTTGTAAAAGAGAGCCCAGCCAATAGCATCTATTCTAGCACGTGGTTTCAAAACCAGGGCCAATCAACGCTCATGTCACCATTTTCAAATATATCAGTTGGCATTTCAGGAGTTGTCATTTGTGTGCAGATGTGTACTGTTGCTGTCTCTTGTAGACTAGCGTGTGTTATATAGCCATGCCTGGGATCATTTGAAGCTTGGTTACTATTCTACGACGAGACTGAAGCAAGGCGCTTGAATGCAGAACATCGTGACATGGAGCTACCGTTGTGACGTCCTTCAAAAGCACTACAGCCCGGACTTTTGACTACGACTTTTCCCCGGACTTTTAGACGGATAAAGAATGTGGAAATTGCAACGGCTTGTCCGTCTGAATTGTGAAGCAACTGCAACCCTCGTTCGTTTTGATAGGAGCGACGAATCATACGGACTGCGCTACCCCACCAGGCTAGGTTTCAGTACGACACTTCTGCGCCACTCACGCCCAGACGAGAGCAGATGACGACGTCTTCAAGAAGCTAGAACAAATAGACGCTAGTGCTGGCGGACCATTATACGGTGAATTTCCTGCTATACCGCACAGCCACACTACATAGGACAGAACCTGGGGAGATAATTAGGTGATAATTGCCGCTAAATTATGCACTTTACATCGCCACACGGACCAATACACGTTGAATTTCCTGCAGTGTACGGTCATTTCAAGGGTATATGTCCGGGTGTGTAAGGCCCTTTCAACGTCCTATACACGACAGTGGTCCATTTCCGAGAGAATCTAGGGAACGTACAGGACCGGACGCGCAACGTAAACAGGCCCAAAATCCCATGATTCTGAAGGAAATGCAGAATTTCCATGAAAGTGTAAGGCAATTTCTGACCCGGAAATTCGGCTTTCCGCGCAGTGCTATTTATAAAAATGTTGCAAATAAAAGTAAAATATGGTAAGAAATTGTAAATAGTTGTGAATAATGGTAGAAAGCTGTTACCATTATTCAGCAACTGTTAGAAATATCATATTCCACATGATGAATATTTCTTAAGTTTAAGAAAACCGAAGAAATATTCATCAAGTCGAAATAAGATTCAAAATATTTCTAAAGTATAAAATCTATCACACAAATAATTATGATATATCGAAAGCATGTACAAATTATGATAATAACAACCCTCTTGGTGACTTGGAATGGACTTTAGTAATTTTCATATCTTAGAGTGTTCCCCGTCACTGGGAAATCTTACCATTTGTGGTTAAACTTACGGAAACTGTTTTATAGCCAAATGCTGCATATTTCATGAGTTGCAAGAATACAATAAAACACGACCCTATCCATTCTACATGTTTACCGATACTCCTAATGTGCTTCTACAAAATGTCTACACTAAACGTTTTCCTGCAAACTGATCTATCAATTTGTTTTCGTGGATTCAAAGGCTAACGTAGCGCTACCACTTGTCTGCAATTGAATTCAAAACGGCATTTGTCTCAAAACCGCGCGGACCAAGCTAAATATTTAACAAATTGGAATAAATATCAGCCATTGTTAAAAAGCTTTTCTCCGCCTGTTTAACGCCGTGCAAGCAAGCTGAATTATACTGACATCTATGAAGAAGTCTGTTAGCAATACCCACTATCGTCAACTTCAGTCTTTTCCCATCTAGTGCTTGAATAGATCAGAAAAAAAATCACATAAATTGTTCAACGTAGTCTACAGACAAATGATAGTAAAGTCAGTTTCTTTATCCCACCACTTACTTGACGCGATTGAATAGAATAATGTTGTGCAGTAGATTTTAACAACGCAGAGTAGCACGTGAAATCACTTGATAAACGCATGGCAATAATATTTGACGTGCAAAAATGTAACGTACTAGGTAAAATGGTCGCTAGGTTGTATGAAACTAGCAAGAGTTTCAAATCCCGAATCCCCACCGATAGTTTGGCTATCAAAGAAAGGTTTAACATCAGCTAAATTTGAAAGATAGTAGCTATTGGGGGAGTTAGAAAAACATGATGAAGTATACGCGGTGTCAAATTACATATGTAATACGCCATGCATGACGTCTCCAAGTAACTTGCTGTTATGGTTCAGGAGTTTAATCTGCTGTGTTTCTGGAGGCAAACCTAATTCATTGCTTTGTATAAAGGAGAGTCATGACTAAGGAATATACTTTTGTAGTTATTTATTGCTCATGAGAAATGGCATAATATACCTCGACATGCATGCGCATGGTAACAAGTAGCGCTATCTTACCCCCTGAAAATTAGGTAACTCCTCAACTTTTTTCAACAAGTGGACATTCCAACAATTCCCGTACTTTTAAACTAAACCTTCATAGAGAAAGGAAAGGAAACTTAAAACAAACTTACCTAGTTCCAGCCGCGGGCGACAACTCTACTCTCTCAAAAATGAACGCAACCTTCTTTGTCCGATAGTTTGGTTCAGCCAATCACTGAGCCTGATTTAGATGCACTCGGTAATTTCGATGCATTCCACCCTTGAGCCACCCAATCAGCGTTTTTGTTTCTTAAACTGCACCAGCACAAGGCTTCTGGGTATCTGCGAAGCTGCCTGTGAATGATTTAGTCAGGAATTGCACGAAGAACTGCGTGAACCATCTCATCGCCCATAAAGTTCTGATTAAATTTGTTTGATAGTCACGTGTTTTGTGCTGAGCAATCAGAAAGGTAATGTAAGCAGCTACGAAGCTGCGCTACAGATGAATAATTTAGTCAGGTATTTTGAAATTGCCCAAATGGAAGCGTCTTTTCGGCATATAGAGGGACTATTTTGAACCTAGAAGATAACTGAACTATATATATAGGAAGCAATGAGAAATTCGTAAATCACTTGATTATGTGCCATCTTCAAATGTTCCCTACACAACATTAAGACAGAAAAAGTACGTTGTCGCGACAAATTCGTTGAAGATCTGTGTGAGCTATGATAACACCAATAACATTCTCATGAATTTGTTTGATAGTGACGTGTTTTGCTCTGCACAGTCAGACAGTTGCCAGGTAGAAATGCTATTTTTAGCGAGGCTGTAGGGCAAGGGGGCCCGTAAGGGGGCGCTAGTGAAATGTGCGTGGAGTAGAACAGTGAAGGAGAGAATAACCTGTTTCTCTACATGTCGGTATGCAATACACGTTATCCTATGGGAAAATGGAGAAAAGGAATATGACATTATCTCACAAATGATAACCGGATCTGTCATCCAAACAACTTGGATTGGTCATTTAGGCTCAAAACAGCCATCTGACGATCATCCCACTGTCTGAACAGGTAGCGGAAATCCCCAAGATGGAAAAGAGTCATTTGTTCAAAGTGATACAAGTATAGAGTCTTCCCTACTATAGCCACCCCTAAACTGGCCGTATAAAAAAAGATTTAAAAGTTAGATACCGTAGAATCTGCCGGGATTCGTGGTCATTCTGCACAGTGTAGGACAGCTTTAAAACGTTTATTTGTTCAAGTATAGGCTGATATGATACAGATATTATTTGACTAGGCTTTATTATTGCTCATGTATCATGAATATCGTTGTAATATTGTGGTAACTCACACACGATGAACATCATGGCAAATGTACTTGGCGACCTTTCTGTGACATAAAACCTTACATTTTTTTGCTGTTGTTGCTCATACGAATACTAGAGGTAATGGCTACTGAGCAGTTTTCACAGTAGCCTACAGTTTACCAGGCTGACGATGTGACCTTCAGCACCTGCACATGCGCAGTAAAACGGAAACTATACCGTATGGCGAAGGCCTGTTTCACTGAGGAGGGGGTGCTGGGAGACATATTTTCTCATCCTGAATGTAAAAATAATCGAAACTAGAAAGGCAACATTTGCACGAGCAAGTACGACACGTATCGCCCATTTCCCTCCCCATGCACAAAGAGACTGTTCTAAAATCACCCCTATGCAAAAATGGAGCATTCCAAAATAACGTTTAACTATTATAAAGTAAGACCATGTAATGACCATTGTAAATATCAACGCCGTCCAGGCTAACGTTTATTGTATATCTGCAATATAATGTTGCAATTTGAATAAAGAATTGAATTGAAGACCAGTCAAAACTGGATCTCCCCCAATTTGAAACCCTATGCATGGATGGGCTCTTCCAGGCACCCATATTCATACTGAACCATTAAAAAACACCTCCACCAAAAAACCTGGACCTTTTTGATAATCAATCAAGACCAAAATTGAATTTTTAAAAATGCCCCCCTCATGATAGAATGTACTCTTCAGGCGGGGTATGGACCAACAAGTATCATGCAAATTTCAGAATGTAAACAGATCTTGCTGAAGATCTAGATATCTTCTGCGGAAGAATTTCCGCAATCCGAGAGTCCAGACAATTTTTCATTACGCAGCGAACAGTTCTTCGAAGCAACTCAGGTTTTGCAAAAGTTTCACAAATTTCTGCTAAACGTACCGCAAATTCTGGTGCGTATTTCGTGACCTAGTACCTGTACTGTAACACTGACACATACCACCATATATAAAAAGTATTGCTAGAGAAATGATACACAACCATTTTTAGAGATTTGAGCCTTTGCGTACACTTGGTGTAAGTTTTTTTTTTTTATTATTCAAAGAACATAACAAGATACAATAAGAGAACCATCCAACAATAAGTGCTCATATACAAATAATAAGAAATCAGGTATAATAATAGTAACCGAAATTCGGTAATGATCACATAATTCATCGAACAGAGATGAATAATGTAATGTAACTAAAGATTAAGGGATTTCTTGCATGACAAAAATAACAACAGAAGTTTCAATGTAACAAGAAATGAATCATATGAATCACATATTCAGCTGCATAACGTGCCCCATTTCCCCAGGTGCTTGTCCAATTTGTCTTTCTTAAGGGCTATATAATACTCTACCTTGTAAAAAAAATGAACGTAGTTGAGAAAAGACTCAAAATTCAAAGTACTTGATTTTCTACATCTATATATATAAACCTTAGCTAGTAATGTTATTAAATTTTCAATGGGGGGAGTTCCAGAGTACAAATTACCAAAGATAACATTGAATCCATTTAACAGTAAATATCTAGCTGTTAATACCAGGTTTTGATTTTGTTCCAAAAGAGGGTTAAGTTCGGACATTCCCAAAAGACATGTATGTATGATTCATCCTCATCATGACAGAATGAGCACAGTGGGGTATCTATACATTTCCAAATATACAACAGCTTATTTGTAGGTAAGAACTTATGCAGAATCTTATATTGGAAAAATCTAGTTGATGAGTCAATAGTACATAACATCAAAGAGGTGTATACTTGTTTCCAGGGGATGGGGGTGTCAAAGAGGTACAGCCATGATAATTGCACCTTGTGAGAAGTATCAATAAGATTGTTACATATCAAAAAGAATCTATACATACTCTTATTAATTTTTATCTGTTTTAACCATCTATTGTTCTGTGTTGCAGGGATACATACTTGGCCTGGAGAAGTATCACATAAAATTGATTTCCATTTGTTGGGAATGGCAGAGACTAATTGATTATATTTAAAGTAATTACAAATTCTTCCATATTTTGCACAGAATTCATCATAAGACATAATACTGCCATCAATATTCATGATATCATTTATAAAAACAATTTTTCGATTGATAAAGGCATTAAATATGACCGGTAAGCCTTCAATAAGAATATTTCCATTCATAAATAATAATTGTTGTTTGATCTCATCAGGGGTTGTGGGGATTTTATACTGATATATGTACCATGCCAATAAGACTTCACTTAAAAACAAACTTATTCTAAGATGCTGTATAGACTCTAGCTGAAAGAAAGGAAAAAAAAAATTGATTGAAAAGCCGGGTGCATTTTTAACAGCCATGTACTAAACCAATGTTGATTAAAGTATACTTTGGGGACCCACGAAGCTTTTATTGTGAGTGCAAAGGCATACAGGTTTTTAAGATTTAGACCACCATTGTCAATGGAATTATAAATTGTTTTTCTACCAACTCTTTCAGGTCCTCCATTCCAGATGAAAGAGAAAATTTTCCGCTCATACTGTATAAATAACTGTTTGTCTGGCAATGGAAGCACCTGAAAGAGGTGGGTGAACTGAGGAACAATTAAAGAGTTAATAATAGCTATTTTACCAAATAAAGATATTTTTTTTCCCTTTCCAGGGACATAAAATTCTATCTAATCTATTTAAGACAGGTTCAAAATTATCGACAATAATATTCTCTATATTCTCAGGTATATGAATACCTAATAATTTGACATTACCATTCACCCATTGAAAAGGGAGATGGGTAGGCAATTTGAAATTGCTGTTTTTTAGGGATCCAATTCTAAGAATTTTGCACTTTTCAACATTTAAGGAAAGGCCCGATATTTGAGAAAAATTTTCTAAATCTTGGAGAAGCGCATAAAAAGAGGCTAAATTAGGAGCAAAAGGGAAATTGGAGTCGTCTGCATACTGTGAAATTTTGGTGCATCTCCCCATCACAGATAAGTCAGACAAGTTTTCATTATGGCGAATCTTAATGGCTAAAACTTCAATAGCAAGAACAAAGAGATAAGGACTAAGGGGGCAACCCTGCCTTACACCTCGATGTAAGGTAAAAGGGTTAGACATATAACCGATATTTAACGCAGAGCTGATAACATTATTATTTAAAACTTTTACCAAGGCAATAAATTGGGGGCCGAAATTAAAAAAATTCTAAAGATCGTATGATAAAATCCCATCTAATAGTATCGAAAGCTTTTTGATAGTCCGCGATAAATATAAGACCAGGTTTATCTTCCTGTTCATAACAATCAATAGTCTCAAGAATACGTCTTATGTTATCTCCTATAAATTATGAATAAACCCCATTTGGTCTTCATGAATAATATCCTTAATAACAGATCTTACTCTTAAAGCTAAACATTTAGACAGTATTCTATAATCACAACATAGCAATGTAAGGGGCCTCCAATTGTCCAATAATGTAGGGTCTTTATCTTTCCCATCACTACCTTGTTTTAACAGTAAAGAAATAATTCCTTGTTTCTGGGTATTGGGTAGGAAACCTTATGCAAGTGAATAATTAAAACATTCAAGCATGGGAACTTTAAATACCGAATAAAATTTTCTATAAACTTCAACAGGAATTCCATCTAAACCAGGGGATTTACCGTTTGAAAAGTTATTGATTGCATGAAATAATTCTTTCTCTGTGATAAGTCCCTCACAGCCCAGCTGTTGATCATTTGATAATACTCTACCATAATCTATAGGGAAAAATTGTTGAGTTCTCTCAGGGGTTAGGGGCAATGGTGGGTCTTTAAAGGAATACAAGCTCGAATAAAATTCAGTTTCTTTGTTTAAGTTTTCTTCAGGGTTACAAGTGAAAATATCATCTGAGATTTTTAATTTCTGAACATTCTTTCTGGTATAATTTCTGTTAACCATATTTAAAAAATACTTTGTGCATCTCTCCCCAGAATCCATCCACTTAGCCCTTGATCTTATAAGTATACCATTTATGCGGTGTTTGTATAATAATTCTAATTCATTCTGTTTATTCTCAAGGTCCTGGAGTATAGGGTCTGGGGGGGAAGTCATATTATCAATTTGGGTGTTCAGTTTGTTTATATCATCAATTAATTGTTTCTCTCTGGATTAATATTGTTTTTTCTTAAAACTAGAATACTTAATACAGTGCCCCCTAAAAAACATTTGGCAGCTTCCCATACAATATGGGGATAGGCTGTGTTTCTATTGATATCAAAAAATTCATTCATAAGTTCAACAGTTTTCTGATAAAAAGATGTGTCTTCTAATAAAGATGTATTAAATTTCCAGTACCCCTTTCCCCGAGGGAATTCAGCAGTTACAAGGGACATAGCAATTAATTTATGGTCAGATTTAAAACTGTCGGCAATCACACATTTGTTTACTTTATTAATTAACTTAAAACTAACTAGGAAATAATCTATCCTACTCGCTTGACGTCTACGACGCCAAGTGTATCTGATGGTGTTAGGGTTACGAAATCGCCATATGTCGTTTAAATCAAATTTACCTGTCAGTTCAGAAATAGAGTCATGAGCTTTAGGGTGATATATTCTATTTGTTCCAAGTCTGTCTAGTTGTGGGTTTTGTACTGTATTGAAATCTCCAGTTAAAACTAAATTTTCATTACATTCAGGAAAATTATCTAGTTCCTCCAATAAAGTCGAAAAGAATACTGGGGAATCCTCATTAGGGGCATATAAACTAACTATACAAAATCCAAATTCATCAATTGTTAAATCTACAATAACAAATCTTCCATCAGAATCCGTTTTGACTTGGTTAATAGACGGATTGATGTTGTTTTTAAAAAGAATGGCTGTACCCCTTTGACTGGAGGTTCCATGAGAAAATAAAATGGATCCCCCCCACTCATTTTGCCATCTAATCTCTTCAGATAAAACAGAATGTGTTTCTTGTAAACATATGATTTGGTACGGTTTATCATTTAACCAAGTAAAAACCCCTCTACGTTTAATAGAATCACCTAGACCATTACAATTATAACTACAAATCTGTACCTCCACCTGGGTCATGGCATATGGGGAATGTCAGGAATACTGGAAAGGCATCTGGGGGAATGGTGCGCAGCAAAATCATGATGACAAGTGAACTAATGTAAACAAACAAAGTTAGATAAAGGGTAACAAAATTCATAATCAATGTGATAAAATGATTGTCAAAACTATTGTTAACAAACAAAAGTACATAAATGGTAACCGAAACAAAGTGCGAATGCGAAATCCAGATATAATAAATCATTGAACAAAGGTTTAAAGAACTAATGATCAAAGAAAATGGATGGTTTACATGTATGAGCAAACAAAACAAAACAAAACTCAAGTATAACTCGAATGGATGGTTCTCATGAAAACATAAATACAGGGTCACTTTATATGGGGCACTGTACATGTGTGGCTCCAATAAAATTTATCAGTATTCCGCAGAAAAGAAGAAAGTGCATAATTATAAAGCTATAGCAGAGCAAACTTAAGAACTCAATCAATAAATCATTTTATTTATCAGCACAATTAGCAACATTAATTATTCAACAACCAAATCAAATCATACAGGCAACAAAATATAAGATAAAGGCAACAAAACAGAAAATTATGGGCCAACAAGGCATCATATCTATTCAACAGAACATAATAGAAATCAAAATAATAAACAGTGGTTAACTGTATTATATTAAAGAAACTCTGTTAATCAATGTGCACATACTATTGTAGAGTGCAAATAACACCTTTATCTTGGAAATTAATGCAGAAAGCACTCTTCTGAGTTTCAATCTTTTAATATCAATCAATCCATTATGCATGCATTACAAACATACATATGAATTACAATATAATACAATACAATACATACATTTCTGAACCACGACAACTCTTCGACATAATTTCAAAGCCACAATATGTTGAACTAAACAAAAGCAAAAACATTTTGATGTGGTTTCTGAGTTGTATATCTTCCAATAATTCAAACGTTGCTACTTCCTGAAAAGTGCCAACACTACAAGACCTTAATTCCTGAGTCATGTAATTTAACAGATCAAAAGTTCTTCATTCTCTGAGTCTCAATACAAAGTTAACAGTTCAGAAAGCTCTTGCTGTCATTAGTGTCAACCTTAGTTCAAACCTGTTTCACTTCCATAGAGTCTTTGGTAGCAAATACAATGTCCACAGCATCCACTTTCTTTACAGTCTTCCCGTCAACAAGTTAAATCGCACATGTGTCCTTCGGAGTGGTCCAGATGGGAATCCTGAAGTCTCTGCGGCTGTCCTGGCTCTGGAGATCTCAGCATCGCGGTCGGGAACAAGTTTCCCCCGGGCCTCCTGAAGTGGTCTCGGGAGATGTTCGTGCACCACGTAGTCGTAGTCCTTCTCTCTCCGTCGTCTTCTCCCAGCACGCAGGATCAAGTCTCGCTGTTGAAAGTTCACAAGTCGGGCCAACATTGGGGGGTCCAGTCGAGTCTGTGTTGGTTTGGCGAGCCGATGTACAGCTACAAGTGGAATAGGCTCGTGTATGTTCAGATGACTGGAAACAAAGTCACGAAACACCAGCACAGAATCCTCGTCCTTGTTCCACATCAGTCCCCGAACTATCAAATCAGATTTCATAGAGTACCTTTCCGCTAGAAGGTCTGCCCTGACTCTGTCACGGCGTTCCTGTTGTAGTGCATGGCGTAGTTGAGTCAGTTCATCACACTGAAAGCTGGCGCCATTTTCTAGGTCGTTTACCCTTCCTCTCAGTGTTGTGATTTCCGCCGATATGTCCGCCACTTTGGCGTCTAAAGTCTCCAACTTGCTTCCCACAGCTTTAAACTCTGACAGCACTGCCTCATGCTGCTTCTTGGACTGAGACATAAACAGCTGTGCTAGTGCACGGAGTTCAGGCGAGAAACTATCCAGGCTCGGCTCGTTCAAATTGCACTCCGCCATCTTGGCTAACTTGGAGGGGGGGGGGGGCTCTTGTGCTGTCCGGGATTTTGCTCTCTGCTGACGTTTCTAGCTCGTTTCCCCCGGCCTTTCGACATCAAAAGGTGCTGCCACGTATTACCGGTCCCTTTCTTAACAAAAAGGGTAGACAACGTAGCTTTACAGACGACAATTGTGCGGAAAAATGTTCGAAAATGTGGAGCCACCACAATTAGCGTGTTACGTGGGGGCCGCCATCTTGGATCTCTCTTGGTGTAAGTTTATAAAAAAAGTTATTGCTATAAATATATATATATATATATGTATGATCGTATGTACACACAAAGAGGAATATAGAGTAGTAGATTTATGTCGAAAAACACCACCAGAAAAGGCGTAGATTTTGACCCTTCTCAATTGCACATAACTTCATCAGGACACAACATTAACACTAGAAAGGCAAGATTTGTGAGAGCAAATACAGTATGTTTTCCCCTCCCCCTCCCATTGTCCCCCCGTTCAATAATTACGCGCCACCTGCAAGACAACTCACACTCCAGCTGCACGTGGGGCTTGGGGTCACTGACCTTTAGGTTGTGATGTTAACGTTCGTAATTGCGAGATCTCCTACTCGAGAAATTACAGACAGTCGAGCGTCGCCGCGTATATCAGCCAAATTACCACTGTTTCGAGTGTTGTACAGCCGTTGACTCATTGTTTGTTATCTCCATGAAAAAAGGCTTTTTCATGAGATACTGTTTTGCTTGCGTTTGGTGTCTGTGTGTATGTATGTGTCACCGGACGCTTAAAGTCGCCATAACTGTAGAACCTGTACATGGATTGAAATGATTTTTGGTATGTGAGTGGGTGTCAGGTGGAGGAAGGTCAAGGTCGATATTGGGCTTCCTGGCATGTGTGACTGGAACTGCAATGGCGTATTTGTTAAAATCTTAAATATAGAAGAACTGAAGAGTGGATGGACAGATCGTCATGTTCTTTGGTACACAGGCAGGTTAGACCAAGTTGTACACACTTAAGTGCAAACTATGCAAATGAGACCGAATTTGCATAAGTTAGGAGGTAAATCGTTTGCATGTGTGTCGTCGGATGCTTAAAGTTAGCATAACTGTAGAACGTGTAGATGGATTGTAATGATATTTGGTATGTGGGTATGCGCTGGGAGGAGAATGGTCAAGGTCGATTTTGGGCCCCCTGGTTTGTGTCCCTGGAACTGCAATGGCCTATTTGTAAAAATGTTCTAAAGGGGTTTAACTGAAGAGAGGAACAACAGATTTTCATGTTATTTGGTACGCTGGTAGGTTGGACGGAGATGTACACACTGAAGTGCAAATCATGCGAAGTTATTGTGTTTGTGTGTGTGTGCGCGTGTGTGTATGTTTGTGTCACCGTGTTTGTATGTATGTGTCACCGGACGCTTAAAATCAGCATAACTGACGAACGTGTGGATGGATTGAAATGATATTTGGTATGTGGGTAGGTGCTGGGAGGAGAAAGGTCAAGGTCGATTTTGGGGCCCCTTGCATGTGTCACTGGAACTGCAATGGCGTGTTTGTAAATATTTTCAAAGGAGAATAACTGAAGAAAGGAGCGACAGATTTTCATGTTATTTGATACGCAAGTGGGTTGGGCAGAGATGTACAAACTGAAGTGGTAATTATGCAAATTTGGACTGAATTTGCATAAGTAATGAGGAATATCTACTTCTCCATTGTGGGTATGGGCTTTGAGGTCACACCTGTTGAATCCATTGGTCTCTTATCTAGGGCGAGTATTCCCCAATTCCCAACAGCTGGTGGTTCCGCTACCCAAATCCAAGTAGATGTAAGGGTGGTAACTCTACTAATGGTGTTGCAGAAAGTTATATGTACCTTTTGTTTCATAGTACGGATGTTATATTTAAAATGTAGGTACCTTTAGAACAGGTCAATACACCTGACAATAATTTATGCTAATGAGGACCTAATTCGCATAATTTATGCATAATCGTGTATTTCCCTAACCGTAAAAGCTGTGGCTGTCATATGTGAGATGTAGGTACCACTAGGAAAGGTGAATACACCTGGACATAAATTATGCTAATGAGGACCTCATTTGCATAATGTATGCAGAAACTTGTATTTCCCTTACCATAATAGCTGCAGATATCATATTTAAGATGTAGGTTCCTTCAGGAAAGGTTAACACACTTGTCCATGAATTATGCTAATGAGGACCTCATTTGCATATTTTTTGCGTAAATGTGTATATCTCCTACCGTAAAGGCTATGGATGTCATATTTGAGATGTTGGTACCATTAGGAAATGTAAAAAAGCCTGGCCATAAATTATGCTAATGAGGGCATCATTTGCATAATTTAGGCATATCCCTTGCCGTAAAGGCTACGGATGTCATATTTCAGATGTATGTAATTTTAGGAAAGGTGAACACACATGGCCATAAATTATGCTAATGAATATCATTTGCATAATTTATTCATAAATGTTTATTTTCCTTACCGTTAAAGCTACGGATGTCATATTTTAGATGTAGGTACTTTTAGGGAATTCGAAGGTGAATACACCTGTCCATAAAATATGCTGATGCGGACCTCATTTGTATAATTTAGGTATAACCTTGTATTTCCCTTACTGTAAAGGCTACGGATCTCATATTTGACATGTAGGTACCTTTATGAAAAGTCAGAAAACCTGGCCATAAATTATGCTAATGAGGAGATTTTGCATAATATATGCATAACCCTTACTTTAAAAGCTACTGATGATATATTTCAGATGTAGGTACCTTTAGGAAAGCTGAACACACCTGACCATGCTAATACAGACCTTGTTTGCATAATTTATGCAGAAACTTCAGGATTCCCTTGCACTACAGTAAATGCTAAGGGCGTCATATTTGAGGTGTAGGTAACGGGAGGGGAATATCCTGCATTTTCCCGAAAATGTTGCCTTTCTAGGTTCTATTACGTGGATACCCTCTGGCACACAAAACAAAACAACCAGCGGCAACAACAAATAACTAGGGAAAATAAACACATCTCATATAAAAACAAATTTCATGGAGATTTTGGGTCTTCGGACTCTTGTTTAAACTGGTACGCTACGAAGGCGCTACTCAAACTATCTTACGCATTTTCAGTGCCAAATTTAGGTAGGCAAAAATGTACGTTTTTGGTCAGAAAAAACTAAGGAAAATCATTTAAAAGGCATCGATAAAATGAAAACGAATTCATGCTTTGACCTGTCCCAACCCCGCAGGTGCCCGTCGGCCGGGACCCAAAGCCACAAATTTGATCCGGTAAACTGCAGGGTATTGGGGGGGGGGGTCCTTCAGATGCACGCACGATTAGCTCAGAAATCGTCTTATTTCACTTTAGATTACCTGAGGTTGAGAACGTGAAGTCTGTTCAGTCTGATAACATAAGAAGCTACAGATAGGTGACATTTATGCCCGTACCAAGCGATTCTTTCCGTTCGCCAAGAAGTTTATGTTTTCAGGTACGCCAGCGGTGGGCTGGGCCTGAATGTACGTCAAGAGCATAACTCGAGAAACCTTTAATGGATCTTCATGATCTTTGGTAGGAGATTAGCGGTTGTGGAACAAATGACAATGGTTCACCTGACGTTTTCCAACAATACTGCAGACGACTTTGCACGACTTTGTGTTTACAAAACAAAACAAAACTGAATGGAATAGGCAAATATTAAGAACAACCGCAAGCCAACCGCACACACTCAAGCCACATCTTCAGAAAAGTTTCAGGTCCAGTTTATTTCTTTAACCAGAAACAAAAGAAGTTATAGCCGCATGTGGTTTCCGTTTAGAACTTTATTGGAGCACACACCGACATCTTTCGTATGGCTTGTTCAAGGAATTAGAGCTCAAATGAGCACATTAAATTGTGTTCTTGCTTTCACAGGCCAGGTGCAAAATGTCCTAGGTAGCTTAACCGATCACAGTACACCAAATATTTTGGTGGTACATTCTGTTCTTCTAGTTCTTAGTGCACTGACTACATTACATAACTTGACCTCTATCAATGTGACTTCATCTTTTGCAAGAAAAACTGAACAAATTGTTAATGGATCTTCATGTTTTTTGACAGGTGAGAAGCGGTGGTTGGAATGGAGGTCAAGTTCGAAATAGTTCACCTGGCGCTTTCCTATATTGCAGCGGGCTGTGTGTGTATGTGTTGGACAGATATGTGGACAGCGAAACTCGAGGAGCTGTTGATGGTTGCGCATGATATTTAGTGAATAGGCAGGGGTCTCTAAGAGGAAGGTCAAGTTCGATACGATCGATGGTCAATAAATAGAAATTGTCCATTCAAATTTGAAACTGAATGCCCGTATATTGCGCTTGACCTCTAAGCCCTGCGCGTCACATATTTAAATGTGCTCTCCATATCGTGCTTGTTTGAGTCGACTCCCTGTAACTCCTAAACTGCGTAGCGTATAACCACACAATTTGGAATTTTGGGAAGGATCGTGCTGGGTGGGCATCACACTTCGTGACAGAAACAGAAACTCCCGGATTCTACTCACCATATGCAGACAGATTTCCCCTTCGGCCTCCCCCCACGAAAACATAAGCATTCCTTCACCAAGAAGATTTTTAAAAGATACATTTTTTACCAGTTTTTTTTTACATGTCCGGTATTTCAATTCTCATGATTCGTTGGCGCAAACCAATGTTGTACACCCTACATAGCTATGACCTACTCTGAATATAATCGTATAGGCACAACGATGTACACTTACATACACAACATGATGGCATATGACAGAAATAGTTTTAACAAAATTGTAATATCAAACTACTTTTAACTCTCAGCGTTGAAATTGTAATATCAACTACGTTTAACTCTCAGCGTTGAACCGACTTTAATGATGCCATTCGGCAAATTGAGATAACCTATGCATCTTGTACACGTTCAATGCCATTTGATTTTTTTTTGGGCATTATCATAAATGCTATAATGATATGAATATTTAAGAATTTCTAAACTTACCTATCCATCTATATCTAGGAATAACTTTCTTTGAACGAAATTCACTCTACTATCAACCGCTATCCTACCAATATTCAATAAGAAACAAGAGTACTGTTTGCATAAATAAAACTAAATCCATGCAATAAACTTATCAGTTTAGTTAGATAGTAACAAGAGTTGCTTGAACTATTGCAAAAACTGCGAAACAATATTAGTAAACCCGGCATGACTTCCATTGCAGAGCCTATCAAGTTTGTTGTTTCAACTATGTTCAGTTTTCTGATAGCTACCGGGTTTCGATTGCTTGGATTGATCTGATATCTATTTGGAGCATGAAGTCGAAACGCGATAAATGACCAGAATCCCATATTTAAATGTAAGGCTGCACCAAGTAATTTTTATGGATGACGTCCTATGGAGACCCTAAATCTAATGCGAGAGCGCGAAAAAAAAACAAGAAAGGTCGAAAAAAACAAGATCCCTAGATTTGAAATATGATAGTCGACGACACATGTTAGGACACAAATTGAATGAGAGAACACAGTGTAACAACTAACAATTCTTTTATTCATCATGAAAACAACAATAATTTGAAAAAAATCAGTTGAAGTTGAACAGCGGTTGTTGTCCTATCTGTTTCTTTCCATATTCCATTGATTTTGCAGGCCTGCAGAAGCATAGTATATTAAAAAGGCAAAATTAGTTGATGAATAACCTTCGCATGCATTACTACATTTCTACCTATGCTTTAGAAATCCTAATGAATAATAGCAATTATTCAAGAGCCAAATATGGACCAAAAATGATAGAAATTTAGGAAAAAGCACATATTTCCCCAACAAGTATAAATAACCAGACACGAATAAATGATTATTATCCATGCAGAATACATGAACACATTCATCTTACACTCCCCCTTCCCAGATTATAATTTTCTCGTACATGGTACTTGATCCAAAACAGACTAAAGAACGGAACTTTTCATACCTCAAAAATAGACTTGAGCCTAGGTGTTTCAGTTGTGGCAGCTGTCTTGTCGACCTCCATGCGGATGAAACACCCGAACTGCTTGGTTGCCTGCCCCACCTGTAGGCCGCAGTAAACTTCAAAGCCTCTCCCGATCTTCTTGTCATTGCAGAAGAAATCCAATGTAGCTGATATTGACAAGACTTGCTTAAAATTGTACGGCCGAAACCACAGGCGGTAGGCAAAGGTATTGTCGTTGAATAGCTGCTGAAGTTCCGATCGTGACGAAGTACTCGGCGCGGAGATCACCCGTGCCAAGCTTCCGAGCGAAACCCGAAGCGGTGCCGAAGGCACGAGCGGGGGGTTCGGAGAGCCGAACAGGGTTCGGTGTTCGGCGGTTTTCAGTAATGTTCGGCGAAGCCGAACTCTGTCTGGGCGAGCCCCGTAGGGGCGAGATAGGTGGGAAAGGACGTTTTAAATATCGCAAATTTCTGCTTAATTTCGTAATCCAGCTCACAACATTAAAACGATTTATCATCGACGAGACATCTACTACCAATCTAGACAAGATTGCGGGCCTAAAAGTTGTTAACAACAAAAATATACGGCATTTTATATTGTCGGAATTTGCTCGATTTCCGGCGACTGGGTTACCAGCAGTACCGCTCCTGCCGCAGCACGCCGCTGCTGCAAAACATGATGACATAACGGCTAGCCAATCAGAGGGAGGAAAATTGGACCTGTGAACCACAGTTCACGTCAGAGTTTTATTCCTGTGACGTTTCATCTCGTCTGAAGCTCATGTTGTCGCATATTTTTCCCCACCCTCCCCACAATCATGAGTCGATTCGAAAAATTTGAAGCCTCGTATCGGCAATTCATTTACCAAAATGCTGCAACAGTCGGATAAATAATAGCCACGTAATATTTTTAGAACGACCGATCCGTTCGTATACAAAGGTTCAAACAAAACAAACAAAAACTTGATTCTGTTTCACCAAGGAGGTTTTATATAGAAGGAGAGCGGATAGGACAAGTATTCATTGTACTATGATTATAGCGGGTGAGTCGCGTCAAGGTGTTAATTACTCTGATATGCATACATCCCACGCCGAGTGTTTTGTTTTTCTGGGTGCGACCCGGCGATAATGACTTCGTGTGGACTTCGTGTGGAGCGACTTCGATTTCAGGTACTTTGAGGAGGACTTTGTAACATTAGACTGAGTTACAAGAATACAACGTGGAAGATGATCTCTCAAACGCTGCAGCCGGCAGCCGCGGTACATATTTCCAACACAAGTATTTGCCCTCCTTGGTTTCACGAGAACTATCGTATATTTCCGTCTACGAAAATCAGACAAAAACAGTGAAAACCCAACTGTTCTTCACATCCAAACAGATTGCTGTGTAGTCTAGCTTTTGCTAATATGCTGTAACTCTTCAAGTTGTCAGTTGAGTCCCAAAATACCCGACAATGCACCGAAAAGGTCCGCTACACCACGACGTTCAGTGAAATCACCTCAAGTGGTAACGCTCTTTGAGAACACCGATTTCCTACCCAGTGTTTCTTTGAAAGTAAGAGGTAATTAGCAAAGGACGACGGGAGAAACCATCCCCGCTAATAAGGGGGGGGGGGGGGGGGTTCCGGAGTGAGCGACGGGAGAAACCGTCTTCGGGAGCATTTGAGCTAAAACATGTACCGCGGCGGTTACCCAACATAAATACCGTAGCCTAAAGCCCGTGCCGAAACTCACTGACTCGCCACTACAAGTCTCTCGTACAGTTGCGCGAACGTCAGCTCTCCCTGACCGACATCGAGAGCGTACCAATCGATATCAACAACAACGTTGCCGCCCTTTTTCACTTTTATGCTCACAAATTTAGAAAAATTTCCGCTGCTGACAGGAAAAATCTGCACTGCTGACAGGATGATCCTGTCAGCAGTAGAAAAAAATAGCACAACTGACAGGACGATCCTGTCAGCAGTAGAAAAAAAATGCACTGCTGACAAGATCATCTTGTCAGTAGTGCAGATATTTTTAATTTTTTCTACTGCTGACAGGATCATCCTGTCAGTAGCCACTTCCTTATTTATGCATTTCGCGTTACGAGTTTAACGTTAATTTTACGATTTTCGGCACTGTCGTAACTCTTTGGTCATAGTTACAGGAAGCGGAATTTCTTGTTTTTTTTTTCTGGGAACAGACCAAAATCAATGCGCGCGCGGACGTCATCCATAAAAATTACTTGGTGCAGCCTAAATGTAGAAAGAAAGAATAAAGAAAGAAAAACAAATGTCCGGTCGGGTCTGTAATGGTGGCCACACTAGGTACCAGTTAGTCCAAATGTACGATGCACTAGTTGCTGAACGTTGTCCTCTTCTGTCCGATCTGATCTGACCTAACCGAACATGTCGTAGTAGGCCATGACAACGTGAGCCAAAACGGTTGACGCCAGCACGCTGCCGCCAATGGTAGCAATACGCGCCCCGGAGCCTGTCAAATGACACGGAAGGTTATACGTCAAATATAGTCAAAGGAAAGAAAGCTTAAATGTCCACCTTGGTGCATATATTAAACACATAAATCATTTGGTAACTGATGAAAATGATTTTCCATAGATTGACCTTAATTTCCAAATCTTCAAACTGACCCTTGAAACCCAATCAGGACAGCCCCGTATTCTTACCATCATCGGCTTTCGTTGATGCAGTGTCTGTTGTGCCGCCAGGAGGCATCATGGTGTCACTCTGCACTGAGGTAGTCAGACCGCCAGGAGGCACTGTGTGGTCAGGCTGCATTGTGGTGGTCGGACCGCCACGAGGCGAACCTAGGTCAAACTGCATTTCAGTTGTCAAGCCGCCAGGAGGTGTTTTCAGAGCAGGTCGTCTTGCGGTGGTCCCACCACCAGGGTGTGTGGTTGGGTCAGAATGTCCGTCGGTGGTCACATAGCCAGGGTGCGTTGTTAGGCCAGGCTGTCCTTTGGTAGTTAAACCGCCAGGAGGCTTAGTAACGTCAGACTGCCATTCGGTGGTCACACCGCTAGGAGACGTGGCTAGGTCAGACTGCCCTTCTGTGGTCACACCGCCAGGAGGCGTGGCTAGGTTAGACTGTCCTTCTTTGGTCACACCGCCAGGAGGCGTGGCTAGGCCAGACTGGCGTTCGGTGGTCACACCACCAGGGGGCGTGGCTAGGTCAGACTGTTCTTCGGTAGTAACACCACTAGGAAGGGTGGCCAGGTCAGACTGTCCTTCGGTGGTCAGACCACCAGGAGGCGTTGCTAGATCAGGGTGTTTCTCGGTGGTCACACCGCCAGGAGACGTGGCTAGGTCAGACTGTCCTTCAGTGGTCACACCGCCGGGAGGCGTGGCTAAGTCAGACTGTCCTTCACTGGTCTCACCGCCAGGAGACGTGGTTAGTCCAGGGTGCTTTTCGGTGGTCACACCGCCAGGAGGCGTGGCTAGTTCGGTCTGTTCACCGATGGTCAGAGTCACAGGAGGTGTTATGTTGTCATGCAATTCTACGGAGGTCAGAACCTCATTGACTGTTGTAACATCAGCAGCCTCTACTGTGGTTATCATGTCATCTGTAGCAAAGTCAAAAGACATATACATTTCAAGTTTTGAGGCAGCGGCCACTCCATGCCAATGCCCTATTTTTCATTATTTAGATGATTTGAAGTCTTCAGGGTTAATTTAAAAAAAAAACACAAAAAAACACAGCTACACCCTGTATCACTAGGCTCTACCAGCTTTCGCGGGTCGCTGGGAAAATAGTAGAAATTTGCCAAAATAGAGTCAATTGTATGAAGGGAGTCGGCTATGGAGATAGGGTCCAATATTGCAACCCTAGAGGCTGTCTTATCCCGGTGCGCCTTTTGATGTTCAGTTATCACTATCTAATAGGTGCCAAGTAGCTAAATGATCCTTTTATTGCTCTGCGAGCAGACCGTGACAGAACAGACGAGCCCAGGATATGTGACAGGAAGTGCATTGTCCGTCATCAGTATTCGTTTGTCTATCAAAACAACACTCTAACACGTAGGGTTGGCCAAAAAAAGGACATATCTCATTGATTTTTGTTACAATAGTCGTACCTTGAAGAACTTGTTACATGTTTGCTAACCTTTGCTGATCGACAAGGCGGAATAAGGGCTGTAATGTTTCACAAATAGTGCACTATATGTATCTGCTGACTTCCAGTAGTCCAAAAACGTATCTGCTACAATTCTTTATTACTATTTTTCAGAAATTTTAGAAATGAAAGGTTACAATTTTGCTTTTGTATGTGAGTAGCTACCTGTCAATGGTTTTTTATTACATTTATAAACTGAACTTGATTCAGAGAAAAGAAAAAAAAAGCAATTTTATCAAGCAGTTTTAGAGAATTGAATTTTATGAAATGTTCCAAGTTACAGTTCTTGGTAAAAATCATATAACGTATGCCCAAAGAAGTAGTATACTCAACAAGTAGAATGTATCTTCATATGAATTTATTAGTATTTAGCTTATGCATGAAGGGGATTGATAATGACCTCAAGTTTTTTTTTCTTCAAATTATTCATTCATATGCTTATTTCATATTTGGTGATGTGCCTTTCTTTCTCACTTTCAGAAATATGAACGCATGGAACGCATGGATATTAAAGGTGTTCCCAATCCGTCCAGTGTTATGGTGGCCACCAAAATGCAAAAGCACAAAAAGATTTTTAATCATTTATTTCCTGGACAGATTGTCTCAATTTGATATTTTGTTCTGTAAAAAATGTCCCAGTTGTTGAACAACACAGGCACCAACTAGGACAGTATTTCACAATAATCATTACCTTCGTCGAGAAGTTTATGCATAGGGTAGCGTTTGTGTGTGTGTGTGTGTGTGTATGAGTATGTTGAAAACTCAAGAAGGGTTTGATGGATGGTCATGATTTTTGGTAAGTAGATAGCTTAAGTGATGATATGCATGATTAAATACTTATTATGCAAATCAGTATCTAATTTGCAATTAATGAAGAAAGTTTATATCTAGAAGACGATCAACTGGAATGATTTATGATTGTTGAGAAGTTATAAGGCATAAAGGTTAAAATCATTTGGCGAAAATATGCGGTCGTGGGACTCTTTGATAGGAATTCCTTTGATACTTCCGGCATTAGCATTTCAAGAACATATGCATGAGATATAAAAACAGGAACTTCTGCTGTAGTACAGTTGAAAGCCAAAAGGGGGCCAAAAATTGCACCTCGTTTTGCTAACCACATACTAAGTATGTAGTGCCTCACTTCTCGTCCAAGAAATCACATTACCTCTGAAGGAGAACTGAAACCCTTGAGCCGTTATACTTCCGTCTGATGTAAAGCTCACGAACATCTTGTTAGATGTACTGGTGATGGGGTCGACTGACACGACTAATAAGTCACCTGTAAAGCTGGACATCAAAATAAATCGTAACGATTCATGTTACCGGCAAAAAGTATTAAAACATTTAATTCTGACGCTAGCAATTGGCATAATGATACATCATCAGGATATCACAAATTGCATCATCCAAACTGCTTTGCTGTATAAAAAAACTGTTTTGCCGTCCAGGACAATTACCTCTGCAACTGTGGATCACTACCACTGTCTCCATCGTAGATGGTCAATATGTCAATACCGTCCTCGGTGTTGAAGCTGTCGAGCGTGAGACGAACATGTCGACCTTCAGGTACGGTAATCGTCCACGTACAATACGCATCGTTGTTGTAGTAATTAGGATAGTTTGGTGATCTCACAGTACCTTCTGGGGGAGCCGTCAGGTTACCTCCACATCCAGCGTCTATTGGTGGGAGAAAATATAAGAACGTGGAACACTAAAAATCGGTTATCTTGTGATCAGAGTACAAGAAGAGCCTTGGAGTCTTGTTGAACTGTTCGAAGATGCGGACGACGCCTTGGATGTTTTTATTCCACTTTTCAATACAGTGGCTGACTTTCATGCTCCTGTTGGACGTTTCACAGTTCGTGCTCATTCCGTGACTTGGCTGGACCTAGAGCTGAGGGATGCTATGGCCATGTGGAGCAAAGTTAAGTCAGCAGCTAAACAGTACGTTCTGCACTCTGGCAGGGAAGTCTCAGAATCTATGTGGTTAAGCTAAACTGAAGGAAGAAGAAAAGCTACTCCAAACCATGTATGGAAGTTAACTAATCAATAATTAGGTCGATTAACTGCAACAGTCCTACCTGTGTGGAAATTATGGTTAGTACACAGACGGTTAATAAGGCGGCGTCCATCTCCATTTCGGCAGCCCTGGGGCACACAACTTTGTGCAAGCACAGCAGGCTGTCAGTCCACGCGTAATGGTGTGTGTTTAAGCTATAATACTCCTTCCCGAATGCTGAGTGCTAAGCAGAGAAAGCAGTATGTACCATTTTTTGAGTCTTTTGTATAACCCGCCCGGTATTTAAACTACCGTATGCAAGGCGATCACTCCACCCCCTAGGCCACTGTACCGGTTTTTAGTACATAGTGTAGCCTAGTCATATTGCCAATTACTTCAATGAATACGTCACGACTAAAACCTAGACTCAAGGATAATCCTACAGCTGTCACTGATGCTATTGATCAGCAGATTATGTCTGAAATGTCATGCAGCTCTCAGTTCCACTCAGACAGTACTGATTACATACTCAAGACTGTTTGATATTCCTTTACATCAATATGTGGTATTGATCAATAGGAGAACAAGTTTCTAAGATTATCAGCTGTGTATATTGCATCGCCAGTGAGACATATTTGATATCTATCATTTAAGGGCAGCTGTTTGCTTGACCAATGGAAGAGAGCTCATGCTCATGCATTTTACAAGCATACTTAGAGCAAACTCAGGCCAAGTGCGACTCAGCGGAGTACATTTTGGACTGTGGTAATGTATAGTAATGGCATTTTTTTCAGATCCATAATATACTTGAATGTGGCGTCCCCCAGGAAAGTTGTCTGGGTCCTCTTATTTTCACACTGTTTACTTACCTTTGTCAGTTTCAAACATCACAACTGAAATGTACGCAGATGACACATCGATGTATAAAAGAGCTAGGTCTATAGCTGACATAGTTGCTGTTTTTCAGCATGACCTCAATAAGATTTTAGAATGGGTGAAAATCAACAAACTTGTCATGAATGTTTTTAAGACTAAGTGGATGCTTTTCGGATCGCCCCAAAGACTGGCTCCTCTGCCTCCAGCTCACTTAGCTTGGTTATCGGCGTTCTGCTGAGGCTGCATGTGGATTATCACCATTACTATTATTATTGATAATAATTATCCATTGTATATCAATTTTCTGTTTGTTTGTTTGTTCCTTTTTTGTTTGTTTGTATGTCATGTATTTACATTACATAAAATAGATATCATTATCAATAATAATTATTCATTATATATTAATTTTCTGTTTGTTTGTTTGTTCATTTGTATGTTTGTTTGTATGTCATGTATTAACATTACATAGATTGAATAAATAGATTTTACTGGTGTCTGTTATGACCGCACTGGAGCACACAAAAGCTTTAAGTATAATCATAACTTCTACAACTAGATTTCCACGAACACATTATCTTCGCCAAATAATCCAGTCTTAATATGGATAGTGATTGATATTTGTTTACATGCTTTAATATCACCCCTTGAAAATTTGATCATACACCATGCCGTTTGGAAGTTATGAGGGGGGAATCTAGATAGGGTTAAAATCATTTGGTAGCACAGGACTAGTATACAATGTAAGTGGTCATGAAAAAATCTGGGGATATTAATATCATATGGGTTTGAAATTGCAGTGTCGTAAGTTGAAAGTGATGACGAAATGGTACAGTCAATATATATGAATAGACTAAATCGTTATCGTCACATGTTTCAGAGTCCCAATATAAAATGCAGCAAACATTCCTTACTAATTATGCCAATTGGATCCTGATTTGCATAATTAGTCGTTGATTATGTAAAGCATCATCTGAGCTATCTAAATACCAAACCTCAAGAAGATCTGTCGACCCCTTCTCAAGTTATTCATGTCCGAAGGTCAAATTGAAAACACCCACTGCAGTTCCAAACAAGCCGCTAGGGGACCCAAACTTACACAACTTACTTCCTGTGACATGAACTATCTACCACTCAAAAATCATGACCATGGCACTTGCAGAAAATATGCACATGGCACATATAGATATATGTCTGAGGTTCAAACGGAACTTATATCGTCAGGTGAGGATTAAGTGTGTAATCAAAACACATACGGAGTTGACAGATGAATCCAAGAAGGTGACTGCACGGCATATCATTCCATTCACCAAAACAGTAATTCTGAACTTCGGCGCAGTCTTCGTCACCGCCAGCATCGTTCGGTTCACCGGGGTTCCAGTTGGCATAGCCGGATGATGCAAGGGTTTGGCCATCTTCAAATACCCACTGACCTTCGACGTTGGTGTCAGTCAATCCAATCCATTGTTGATGTGAATGTGTACCTCCAAGATCGTTGATGAAAGAGTTCGTCGCTCTGTCCTTCGGCATAGCCAACAATGCCCTGTCTAAGGCACACGTCTGTCTGGCGTCATCGTACGTCTTTGGCTCAGCAAAGTGCTTGTAGCAAACTCCGTTAAAACCAACGTAGGCTGCTATTGGACACACTGTAGAAGAAAACATCGAGGAAATGTAAAACTTTACATATTGAATAGTGGATTGATTATAAGTGAACAGCTGTTGCGATGGGTGCACCAAATATTCAATACGTTATTACACATTAACAGCAATGTTAGCTATACTCTTACATGGGCTACATAATTGGGCGATATCACAACAATAGAATTGAACGGCTATTGCGACCTCCACAGCAGACACTGAGTACTTCCGAAAATACATACTAATCCATAAACAATATCTTCGGTTATAAGTGCGGACAAACATATATACAATCACAAAAACCGGCTGACCATTTATGAGGCTATTGACCTCGGCAGCTCTCTCTCTATGGACTATACCACTGTACAGCACCAATGAGGTGTCGGTGTTTAATAGTGCAGTACCTGAAACTTTACCTAATGAGCACAAAATCGCCGGCTTTCTTCGGAATCTGAATATGTACCCGCATACTAAAATCCATACAAATCCGACAATAGTATCCTTACAGACGGTAACACACAAACACTACAAAAAACAGTACCTCCTTTTCTGATCAAATGATATATCATTTCATTGTAATCATATTTTGAATCACGATCACATTTGAGAACACGACGTTCGTTTAATAAAATCATGGTCACTCACGCCTGCAGTCTAACTCATCCTCTGCTTGCGGACAGTCTTCATTCACTCCATCGCACCAATTGTCATTAGGGATGCAAGAGCCGTCAAAACACTGACGTTCATTCAGCCCGCAGCCAGCTTGGGAAAAGAAAGGCAGGTATATGGAAATGTAACATAGACTTCAGGCATATATGATAGTATAAGCTCGCATTCATGGTCGCCTCCGAATGCACATTATAAGACAATTAAACTAAAATGGCAACGGCGATATATTTTCTTCTTCACCGGGAGTGGCAATGGTGGTAAACACTAAATCAAACTGGGCCCACTGTACCTCAGCCCTTTATTTGGGGTTAGATATTACGCCAGTCTTGTCATATGGCTTTGACATAGCTCAAGAAAGCATTAGGCTGGTCCTCGATTTTAGTTTCCAAAATGTTTTTTTTTTAAGATTTTGCTCCCAAAAACGATTATTTACAGCTTTTAGGGAGTTCTATTATTCAGACAAACATCGATAAGGACTCGCTCAAAATGTCAATGAAAATGTTATTTTTTTATTTATTTTCTTCGACTTAGAACTAAAAAAAGAACTATTCGTTTTGGGGATTTTTTTTTAACTTCTGATTTGAAGGTTAGCTGATCTTGAAAGAAATTGAAAAAAATTAAATTTTTGGGGCATATTTTTACACTTAATTAGAGTAGCTCAAAATAAAGAGAATTAGATAAAAATCTCAAAATCTCGAATTAACCGTTAAAATCATTTTGGGCCGTCAAGGTTGATTCTACATGGAGCCCGTCCTTAACGATGTTTGAACGCATGTTACGACGCACGGACAGGGAGAGTGATAATTGACACTTGCGTAAAATATCCTTGTAATATTCAAGATCACCAACAATGAAGCAATTAGCTTCGTTACATGTGTCCACAACAAAGTGCCCGAATAGATGTACTGTCCAGAATATTGTTAACATGCAATGACCGCAGGAACAAGGGATTGACGGAGAGTCGTGATTTGTGGTATGTAGATAGCTATCATTGACGTAGTTAATCATTCAAATCAGCTGATGAATCAATGCGGAAATTCTATAGATTTACTGCTTTTAATGATACGACTTAAAACATATCACATATGTAACTGAGAAAGACAGGAACATCGATGGATATCAATTATTCTAATGTGAAAGCCTAGTTTGAATAATTGACGAGAAAATATTATAATACCATATTGGTAAAATTTCTACTGGTGGCGTAAGCATGCCCAGAACATGAGATATCAGAACCGACATTTCAGCTGCAGTACCATTGAAAGCCACAAGGACCTAGAAAAATCGCACTTCGTTTTGCTAACCACAAACATACCAGGTATAGAGCGCCTCAATTCTCTTCTCTTTGTCCAGGAAAGTACCTTACCTTCGTAAGAGATCTGGAACCCCTTAGCCGTTAAACTTCCGTCCGATGTAAAGCTCATGAACATCTTGTTAGATGTACTGGTGATGGGGTCGACTGACAATTCGCCTGTTAAGCTGGAGATCAACATAAGTCGTGACTATCTATTATACCCTGAGAGTATTGAAACATTGAATTCCAAAGCTAGCACCTTGATTTCGGAAGCTAGCAATTGACATAAGACATCATTAGAACTACTGACAGCATCATCCGAACTGCATTGTTGTCAGTACCTTCTGTAACAGTCCTTCCCTTGATTTCTGTCACTGTCTCCATCGTAGATGGTCAAAATGTCCAAACGGTCCTCGATGTTGAAGCTGTCAAACGTGAGACGAACATGTTGCCCTTCTGACACGATGATCGTCCACTCACAGGTCTCATTGTTGCCGTAGTCATTGGGATAGTTCGGTGAAGTCACAGTACCTCCTGGGGGTGCCGTCAGGGTAAGTCCACATCTAAAGTCTAAGGAGAGGATAATTTAGTTCAACCTTTCAATTTAGCTTCTAGATAATTAAAATTGTTAATCTGTCCCTTCTATGCTTTCATTGATCATTTTTACAACTGCCTTGTCTCAATCCTCAATGTTTTTTGTAGTGAGATTAATTTTTCTTTAAATATCAAAGATCCTTCTAAATCTTACTAATTTGATGTTATATGTGTTTTTACCCCAGCTGTGGCGATGTATCTAATGCATGTAAATTACCCTGTACCTGAACCTGCAAATGGTTCAGGTACATGGCAGGATCTCAACTTAACCCTATCTAGACTTAGGGCTAAACGTGCCCGCAACTTTGACGTCCCATAACGTCTGCACGACGAGTGCTAGGATTAACGAACTTAGTGACTTTTCCTAGAATTTAGTTTGCAACAATCCTATAGTAATAGTATAAGCTTATCATTGTGTTGCCATGGCAGCGGGTTTCTCACAGGCATATTCTATGAAATTCATTAATTTCGGTTTAAACAATGAGGTTTCAAGGCTTTTTTGCTCTACCACATTTGTTTTCCTACAGTATTAAGATCATATGTAATACATTATTAGGTGAGCCAGAAAACTCTCCTCTTGGGTGGTCAGTGCATTTAAGATTAATGTCACAGGTGACCGAAACATGAATAGCGTGATTTTTCCTTAGTTTGCTTCATAGAAAAGTAAACTTTTAGATTATAATTCTTTTCCTTCAATCAAATGTATCACCATCAATGTTTTAGTAGGGTACTGTCTTGTTCAGACTACTCTGGCATTTGTTTACAATTGCTATTTTTGCTGTTTACTACTAACAGTGTATGTAAGCTTTTCCTTGGATAATTTTTTCTAATGTTTAGAATAAATGGAAGGCACCGTTTTGCTTACCACATACCAAATACCAAGTGCCTCACTTCTCTTCTCTCTTTCCAGGAGATAACATTACCTCTGTAAGAGAACCGAAACCCCTGAGCCGTTAAACTTTCGTCTGATGTAAACCTCACGAACATCTTGTTGGTTGTACTGATGATGGGGTCGATTGTCACGACTGACAAGTCACCTGTTAAGCTGGAGATCAACATAAATCGTAACTATTCATGTTACCCTGAAAGTATCGATGCTGCGAATTCTGCAGATAACTATTGGCATAACAATTTATCATCAGAATTACTGATTGCATCATCCAAACTGCTTTGCTTTAGAAAAAACATGTTTGGCGGTCTACGTTATTACCTCTGCAACTGTGGATCACTATCGCTGTGTCCATCGTAGATGGTCAATATGTCAATACCGTCCTCGGCATTGAAGCTGTCGAGCGTGAGACGAACGAATCGTCCTTCTGGCACGGTGATCGTCCACGTACAATTCTCATTGTTGCCGTAGTCATTTGGATAGTTTGGTGATGTCAAAGTACCTTCTGGAGGAGCCGTCAGGGTAAATCCACATCCTGGGTCTGTTGGTAGGAGAAAATATAAGAACGCGGAACACTAAAAATGGGATATCTTGTGATCAGAGTATACTCCTCTTTTACTGCGATCACAAATTAACCCATTGCTGAGTCTTATTGAACTGTTCGAAGATGCGGACGACGACTTGGATGCTTTTATTCCACTTTTCAACACAGTGGCTGGCTTTCATGCTCCTCTTGGACGTTTCACAGTCCGTGCTCACTCCGTGCCTTGGCTGAGCGCAGAGCTGTGGTTCTGTCTGCAATCTGACATGGAAGTCTACAAGAAACTCAGAAACTACGTTGGTAAGCTAAACATAAATAACAATAAACACTACTTTAGATCTAAGATGACTGATATTCGAAGGATCCAAAACATGGATGGAAGATAACTAATCCATTATCCGAAGTATCGCCTCGAAGACTGGCTCTTCTGGCTTCCAGCTAACTTAGCGTGGATATCGGCGTTCTGCTGCAATTTTCTGTTTGTATGTACATTACTTGTTTTGCTTTGTCTGTAACGCATTGACAATCACTGAGCTGAAGAACCCTGGATAACGGTGTCAATCCTAATAGAATAGGATATCTTTTGTTAATTCGTAACATAAGATGCCAATTTTTATGGCTTCCGTTACGACCCCACCGGACCACACACAAGCTTTAAAGTATAATCAAAACTTCTACAATAATGGACCAATTGCGGTTAAAAAACAAATTGTACGAAGTTGTAAGAGACATATGCAAGCAAACCGTAGGTAGGATTTTTTTTCAAAGATGAAATATTTTGATATGGCACATATAGATATCTTCCGAGGTTCAAATGGAACTTATACCGTCGGGTTTGGGTTAAAGTATGCAATCGAAACACATACGGAGTTGACAGACGAATCCAAGATGGCGGCTGCACGGCATATCATTCCATTCACCAAAACAGTTATTCTGAACTTCGGCGCAGTCTTCGTCACCGCCAGCATCGTTCGGCTCACCGGGGTTCCAGTTGCTATAGCCGGATGATGCAAGTGTTTGACTGTCTTCAAATACCCACTGACCTTCGTCGTTGGTGTCAGTCAATCCAATCCATCGTTGATGTGAATGTGTACCTCCAAGACCGTTGATGAAAGAGTTCGTCGCTCTGTTTTTAGGCATAGCCAACAGTGCCCTGTCTGTCATACACGTCTGTTTGGCCTCATGGTAAGTCTTTGGTTCAGCAAAGTACTTGTAGCAAACTCCATTAAAACTGACGTAGGCTGCTATTGGACATACTGTAGAAGAAGAAATGGATAAATGTAACACTACACGTGTTGAATAGTGGATTGATAATAATTGACACTTCGCTGTTGCGATGGGTGCACCAAATATTCAGTACGTTACTACACATTGACAGCAATGTCAGCTGCACTCCTTCATCGGCTAGATAATTGTGGGATATCACAACAATAGAATTGAACAGATATTGCGACTTCCACAACACATATTGAGTACGTCAATACTTTCCAACATACATACTAATCCATTACTACTATCCGTTAATAGTGCGGACAATAATATATATATTTATTTATTTATTGCACTTCTCCATAAAAATGAAAGGCATGACGGAACAGGTGTACCCCCGCAGGGGTCACCTTTTCAAGGCCGCCATGCTGAAAAATACAAAATTATACACAAAATCATGTGAATGATGTGCCCGCGCCACATTTTCACATCCTATACCTCCTGAACGATGTGTGCTAAGACTACCAAACTTGGTTACTTTTCCTAGAATTTAGTTTGCAACAATTTTAAAGTATTTGTATAAGTTCGTCATTTTTGGTGTTGCCATGGCAACGAGTTTCTGACGGGCATATTTTTAAAAATTTACTAATTTCAGTTTAAACAATGAGATTTCAAGGCTTTCTTGCTCTGCCACATTTGTTTTCCTACATCATTAAGATCCTATGTAATCAAATGTAACTTTCATTATTGAATATTCATAAATTATGCTACTTTGATGACGTCATCGGTCAAAATCCACGATGGCGGACAACACCATTGTCTACGTATAAACAGGCTTTTTACCCTTCAAATTCGCCCATACCTGCTATGTTTTCAGCAAAAAACAAATTAACGTTTCTAGTCTAATTTCAATTTTTGTGGGGGTAGTAAGTAACAAAAATTGTATTTCTGAAAACTTTCAAGATCGCCTATCCAAGATGGCGGATCCCAATTGATAGCTTGAGGCATATGACGTCATTCTATGACGTCATTTTGACGTCAAAGCAGTTACCATTGGTAACAGAAGTCATACTTCAATATCAATGAAATACCATTTTTTGTTAAATGATCGGTTAATACCATCAGGTATTATGGGATAAAAAATGACATTAGTGACGTCATAATTTCTTCATAATACGTCATAACAGTACCAAAATTGCAGGAATTATAAATGTTTACATTTTCAGCACTCTCTAAAGATTTGGTGATGATACCCAATACCTTTTGGGAGTTATGAGGGGGGCGAATGACCCCCCCCCCCCCCGTCCAAGAAGTCTAAAAAAAAGCCCGGTCTAGATAGGGTTAAGTCAACTCAACAAGATATACAATACAAAGGTAGAGATGAATTAAAGAAACAGCACAAGATTCACAATGAGGTAGTGATTTGAACGTTACAAATTAGCGAGGCCTAGTAGCCAGACAAGTTGAGCAACTGCACGCTAGTGACCCTGTACAGGGTTGTTCTAAGTTGAAGGATTTGCAAAACCTATTACCCATGGATGAAACGAGTTTCTTCTTGAAGATAGCCACATCGGCAGGGCTCGAAGCACATGCTCCAAGCCCTCTTGTTACATTATCAAGGTTGTTCTAAATCGAGATGAGGCGAGGTGTGAACGAGGATGCAAATGTTGATGTTTTTACTCTAGGTGGAACTAACAGGTATGTAGTAAGACTACGGGGTGTTCTTGAAGTAAAGTTAGCCAGCCTCGCTACATTTCCGAGTCGAACACCTTTGCATGGGACTTAACAAATGTTACAACATCGGATATATCCCTTCTGTAAGACAGAGGCAGCAAGCCTAGGCTAGACAGTTTTGACTTGTAGTCGAGGTGACCCACGGAAGGCCCAAGAATGCATTTCAGACACCCTCAAGAAGGGCTGTGAGCTTACGTGACGTAGGGCTACAAAGTGGCGAGCAATATTCCAGTACACTTCTGACGATGGAAAGGTACAAGGCTTTCCGAATGTCAGAATTGGAATTGAAGCCTATGGTACGTAAAACCAAGCAATGAATTTGCTTTAGCTACCGTACTGACAACGTGGTTGTGCCACTTAAGGTTAGATTTTGCGGTGACACCAAGGTTAGACATGTTGTCCACTACAGTTAAAGATGAACCTGGCATGTAATAGTTGTAAGTGATAGGACACTTGGAACGAGTAAATCACCTTTCGATGATGACTTTCCATACAAGCACAAAAACCAGGTGGGCATTGATGAGACTATTGACCACGGCAGCTGTCTATGGGCTATACCACTGTACTCTCATCAAGGGGGTGTCGAACTTTAATAGTGCAGTACCTGAAACTTTCACTAAGGGGCACAGAATTGCCAGCTTTCTTCGGATTCTGAATATGTACCCACATACTAAAACCCATATAAATCCAAATCCAGTATCCTGAGTTACAGACGATATACATGTAGCACACAATCATTACCAAAAGCAATACCTTTTGCTATGATCAAATGATATATCATTACATTGTGATCATTATATTTCAAATCACGACCACATTTGAGAACACGACGTCTTTTTAACAAAATCATGGTCGCTCACCCTTGCAGTCCAACTCATCCTCTGCTTGCGGACAGTCTTCATTCACTCCATCGCACCAATTGTCATTAGGGATGCAAGAGCCGTCAAAACACTGGCGTTCATTTAGCCCGCAGCCAGCTTGGGAAAGGAAAGGCAGGTATATGGAAATGTAACATAGCCTATAGACATATATGATATTATAAGCTCGCATTCATGGTCGTCTCCGAATGCACATTATAAGATAATTAAATTAAAAAGGCAACGGTGATATATTTTCTTGGGTGGCAATCACTGAATCAAACTGGGCCCACTGTACATCAGCCCTTTATTTGGGGTTAGATAATACGTCAGTCTTGTCATATGGCTTTGACATAGCTCAAGAAAGCATTAGGCTGGTCTTCGATGTTAGTTTCCAAAATGGCTTTTTTTTTTATTTTGCTCCCAAAAACAGCTTTTTGGGAGTTCTACTATTCAGAGAAACATCGATAAAGACTCGCTCAAAATGTCAATGAAAATGTTATTTTTTTAATTATTTTCTTCGACTTAGAACTAAAAAATACCTATTCGTTTTGGGATTTTTTGATTTCTGATTTAAAGTTTAGCTGATGTTGAAAAAAATTGAAAAAAATCAAATTTTTGGGACATATTTTTGCACTAAATTAGAGTAACTCCAAAAAGAGAGTTTAATAAAAATCCCAAAATCTCGAATTAACCGTTAAAATCTTTTTGAGCCGTCAATGGGGTAAGGTGGATTCTACATGGAGTCCGTCCTTAAAGATGTTTGAACGCATGTTACGACGCACGGATAGGGAATGTGATAATTGACACTTGCGTAAAATATCCTTGTAATATTCAAGGTCACCAACAATGAAGCAAGTAGCTTTGTTACATGTGTCCACAACAAAGTGCCCGAATAGATGTACTGTTCAGAAGATTGTTAACATGCAATGACCGCAGGAACAAGGGATTGACGGAGAGTCGTGATTTGTGGTATGTAGATAGCTATCATTGACGTAGTTAATCATTCAAATCAGCTGATGAATCAATGCGGAAATTCCATAGATTTAATGCGTTTAATGATACGACTTAAAACATATCACACATGTAACTGAGAAAGACAGGAACATCGATGGATATCAATTATTCTAATGTGAAAGCCTAGTTTGAATAATTGACGAAAAATATTATGATACCATATTGGTTAAATTTGTACTGGTGGCGTAAGCAAACCAAAACATGAGATATAAGAACCGACATTTCAGCTGCAGTACCATTGAAAGCCACAAGGACCTAGAAAAATCGCACTTCGTTTTGCTAACCACAAACATACCAGGTATAGAGCGCCTCAATTCTCTTCTCTTTGTCGAGGAAAGTACCTTACCTTCGTAAAAGATCTGGAACCCCTTAGCCGTTAAACTTCCGTCCGATGTAAAGCTCACGGACATCTTGTTAGATGTACTGGTGATGGGGTCGACTGACAATTCGCCTGTAAAGCTGGAGATCAACATAAATTATGACTATTTATAATACCCTGAGAGTATTGAAACATTGAATTCCGAAGCTAGCACCTTGATTTCGGAAGCTAGCAATTGACATAATGATTCATCATTAGAACTACTGACAGCATCATCCGAACTGCATTGTTGTTAGTACCTTCTGAAACAGTCATTCCTTTGAGTTTTGTCACTGTCTCCATCGTAGATTGTCAAAATGTCAAAACGGTCCTCGGTGTTGAAACTGTCAAGCGTGAGACGAACATGTCGCCCCTCTGACACGATGATCGTCCACTCACAGGTCTCATTGTTGCCGTAGTCATTGGGATAGTTCGGTGAAGTCACAGTACCTCCTGGGGGAGCCGTCAGGGTAAGTCCACATCTAAAGTCTAAGGAGAGGATAATTTAGGTCGACCTTTCAATTTAGCTTCTAGATAATTAAAATTGTTAAACAGTCCCTTCTATGCTTTCATTGATCATTTTTACAACTGCAAGGTCCAAGCCTCAATATTTTTTGTAGTGAGATTAATTTTTTTATATTAATTTCAAAGATCCTTCTAAATCTTACTAAGCTGATGTTGTATGTGTCTTAACCCCAGCTGTGGCGATGTATCTAATGCATGTTAATTACCCTGTACCTGAACCTGCAAATGGTTCAGGTACATGGCAGGATCTCAACTTAACCCTACCCAGACTTAGGGCTTAACGTGCCCGCGGCAACTTTGACGTCCTATACTGTCTGCACGACGAGTGATGGGACTAACGAACTTAATGACTTTTCCTAGAATTTAGTTTGCAACAATCTTATAGTAATAGTATGTTTTCATTATTTATGTTGCCATGGCAACGGGTTTCTCACAGGCATATTTGATGAAATTCATTAATTTCGGTTTAAACAATGAGGTTTCAAGGCTTATTTGCTCTACCAAATTTGTTTTCCTACGGTATGAAGATCATATGTAAAAGAATTACGTGTTTATTTGGAAAAATAATTATTAGGTGAACTAGAAACTCTCCTCTTAGGTGGTCAGTGCATTTAAGATTAATGTTACAGGCAACCAAAACATGAATATTGTGATTTTTTAAATTATTTTGCCTCATAGAAAAGTAAACTTTTAGTTTATGATTTTTTTCCTTCAATCAAATTAATCACCATCAATGTTTTGGTAAGGTATTTAAAATAATTCAAATATAGTTACATTACATTACTGCTGCTGACATACTCTCTTGTTCAGACTACTCTGACATTTGTTTACAATTGCTATTTTTGTTGTGTACTACTAACAGCGTATGTAAGCTTTTCCTTGGATAAGTTTGTGCTAATGTTTAATATAAATGGAAGGCACCGTTTTGCTTACCATATACCAAATACTAAGTGCCTCACTTCTCTTGTCTCTTTACAGGAGAGAACATTACCTCTGTAAGAGAACTGAAACCCCTGAGCCGTTATACTTCCGTCTGATGTAAACCTCACGAACATCTTGTTGGTTGTACTAGTGATGGGGTCGATTGTCACGACTGACAAGTCACCTGTTAAGCTGAATATCAACATAAATCGTAACTATACATGTTACCCTGAATTCTGTAGATAGCAATTGGCATAAGAATTTATAATCAGAATTACTAATTGCGTCATCCAAACTGCTTTGCTGTTTGAAAACATGTCTGGCCGTCGACATCATTACCTTTGTAACTGTTTATCACTATCACTGTGTCCATCGTAGATGGTCAATATGTCAATACCGTCCTCGGTATTGAAGCTGTCGAGCGTTAGACGAACGAATCGTCCTTCTGGCACGGTGATCGTCCACGTACAATTCTCATCGTTGTTGTAGTCATCTGGATAATTTGGTGATGTCACAGTACCTTCTGGAGGAGCCGTCAGGGTAAACCCACATCCTGGGTCTGTTGGTAGGAGAAAATATGAGAACGCGGACCACTAAAAATTGGTTATCTTGTGATCAGTGTATACTCCTCTTTTACTGCGATCACAAATTAACCCATTGCTGAGTCTTATTGAACTGTTAGAAGATGCGGATTACGACTTGGATGTTTTTATTCCACTTTTCAACGCAGTGGTTGATTTCCATGCTCCTGATGGACGTTTCACAGTCCGTGCTCACTCCGTGCCTTGGCTGAGCGCAGAGCTGTGGTTCTGTCTGCAACCCGACATGGAAGTCTACAAGAAACTCAGAAACTATGTTGTTAAGCTAAACATAAAGAACACTGGACACTACTTTAAATCTAAGATGACTGATATTCGAAGGATCCAAAACATGGATGGAAGATAACTAATCCATTATCCCAAGTATCGCCTCGAAGACTGGCTCTTCTGGCTTCCAGCTACCTTAGCTTGGTTATCGGCGTTCTGCTGGGGCTGCGTGTGGGTCAGCACAATTATAAGTATTCATATTATTGTATATCAATTTTCTGTTTGTATGTAAATTACTTGTTTTGCTTTGTCTGTAACGCATTGACAATCATTGAGCTGAAGAGCCCTGGATAACGTTGTCAATGACAGGAAATAAAATGAATGAAATAGATAAATAGATAAATAAATAAATAGATGGTTGGATAAAGAAATGAAATGATATATATGTGGGTATGGTGAACCTCCTGATGACAGAACTTGGTACTGTAGCAGAACCTCTGGTTATCATATCTGAAAAACGGTTCCAGCAATAGGATGCAAATTACATGGTAGATCTTCGGGAAGGTAGATTTAAGGAAGAAGTGGTACAGGTTTGGGCCCCCTAGAAGCTTACTATCGACCTAAAGGACGTTATGTGATAGCAATACTTAATAATAAATGCCTGTAATAGAATAGCATTTCTTTTGTTAATTCGTAACATAAGATGCCAAATTTTCTGGCTTCCGTTACGACCCCACCGGACCACACACAAGCTTTAAAGTATAATCAAAACTTCTACAATGATGAACCAATTGCGGTTAAAAAAACAAATTGTACGAAGTTGTAAGAGACATATGCAAACAAAACGTAGGTAGGATTTTTTTTCAAAGACGAAATATTTTGATATGGCACATATAGATATCTTCCGAGGTTCAAAAGGAACTTATACCGTCGGGTTAGGGTTAAAGTATGCAATCGAAACACATACGGAGTTGACAGACGAATCCAAGATGGTGGCTGCACGGCATATCATTCCATTCACCAAAACAGTTATTCTGAACTTCGGCGCAGTCTTCGTCACCGCCAGCATCGTTCGGCTCACCGGGGTTCCAGTTGCTATAGCCGGATGATTTAAGTGTTTGACCGTCTTCAAATACCCACTGACCTTCGTCGTCGGTGTCAATCAATCCAATCCATCGTTGATGTGAATATGTACCTCCAAGACCGTTGATGAAAGAGTTCGTCGCTCTGTTTTTAGGCAAAGCCAACAGTGCTCTGTCTGTCATACACGTCTGTTCGGCCTCATGGTAAGTCGTTGGTTCAGCAAAGTACTTGTAGCAAACTCCATTAAAACCAACGTAGCCTGCTTTTGGACAAACTGTAGAAGAAAACATCGAGGAAATGTAAAACTTTACATATTGAATAGTGGATTGATAATAATTGACACAGTGAACAGCTGTTGCGATGGGTGCACCAAATATTCAATACGTTATTACACATTAACAGCAATGTTAGCTGTACTCTTACATGGGCTAGATAATTGTGCGACTTCCATAACAATAGAATTGAACGGCTATTGCGACTTCCACAGCAGACACTGAGTATATCCGAAAATACATACTAATTCATAAAGAATATCTTCGGTTATAAGTGCGGACAAACATATATACAATCACAAAAACCGGCTGACCATTTATGAGGCTATTGACCTCGGCAGCTCTCTCTCTATGGACTATACCACTGTACAGCATCAATGAGGTGTCGGTGTTTAATAGTGCAGTACCTGAAACTTTATCTAATGAGCACAAAATCGCCGGCTTTCTTCGGAATCTGAATATCTACCCGCATACTAAAATCCATACAAATCCGACAACAGTATCCTTACAGACGGTAACACACAAACACTACAGAAAACAGTATTTCCTTTCTGATCAAATCATATATCATTTCATTGTAATCATATTTTGAATCACGATCACATTTGAGAACACGACGTCCTTTTAATAAAATCATGGTCACTCACGCCTGCAGTCTAACTCATCCTCTGATTGCGGACAGTCTTCATTCACTCCATCGCACCAATTGTCATTAGGGATGCAAGAGCCGTCAAAACACTGACGTTCATTCAGCCCGCAGCCAGCTTGGGAAAGGAAAGGCGTGTATATGGAAATGTAACATAGCCTTCAGGCATATATGACAGTATAAGCTCGCATTCATGGTCGTCTCCGAATGAACATAATAAGATAATTAAACTAAAAAGGCAACGGTGATATATTTTCTTCTTCACCGGGAGTGGGGATGGTGGTAATCACTGAATCAAACTGGGCCCACTGTACATCAGCCCTTTATTTGGGGTTAGATATTACGTCATTCTTGTCATATGGATTTGACATAGCTCCAGAAAGCATTAGGCTGGTCCTCGATGTTAGTTTCCAAAATGGTTTTTTATAGATTTTGCTCCCAAAAACGATTATTTACAGCTTTTAGGGAGTTCTATTATTCAGAGAAACTTCGATAAGGACTCGCTCAAAATGTCAATGAAAATGCTATTTTTTTTTATTTTTTTTATTCGACTTAGAACTAAAAAAAGACTATCCGTCTTTGTGATTTTTTTAAATTCTGATTTTAAGTTTAGCTGATGTTAAAAAAGAATGAAGAAAATCAAATTTTTGGGACATATTTTTGCACTAAATTAGAATAACTCCAAATAGAGAGTTAAATATAAATCCCAAAATCTCGAATTAACCGTTAAAATCATTTTGAGCCGTCAATGGGGTAAGGTGGATTCTACATGGAGCCCGTCCTTAACGATGTTTGAACGCATGTTTCGACGCACGGATAGGGAGAATGATAATTGATACTTGCGTAAAATATCCTTGTAATATTCAAGGTCACCAACAATGAAGCAAGTAGCTTCGTTACATGTTAAATGTCTATAAGAAAGTGCCCGAATAGATGTACTTTCCAGAAGACTGTTAACATGGAATGACCGCAGGAACAAGGGATTGACGGACAGTCGCAATTTTTGGTATGTAGATAGCTATTATTGACGTAGCTAATCAAGCAAATCAGCTGATGAATCAATGCGGAAATTCTATAGATTTACTGCATTTAATGATCCGACTTAAAGCATATCACATAATGTAACTGAGAAAGACAGGAACATCGATGGATACCAATTATTCTAATGTGAAAGCCTAGTTTGAATAATTGATGAGAAAATATCATAATACCATATTGGTAATATTTGTACTGGTGGCGTAAGCATGCCCAGAACATGAGATATCAGAACCGACATTTCAGCTGCAGTACCACTGAAAGCCACAAGGACCTAGAAAAATCGCACTTCGTTTAACTAACCACAAACATACCAGGTATAGAGCGCCTCAATTCTCTTCTCTTTGTCCAGGAAAGTACCCTACCTTCGTAAGAGATCTGGAGCCCCCGAGCCGTTAAACTTCCGTCCGATGTAAAGCTCATGAACATCTTGTTAGATGTACTGGTGATGGGGTCGACTGACAACTCGCCTGTTAAGCTGGAGATCAACATAAATCGTGACTATCTATTATACCCTGAGAATATTGAAACCTTGAATTCCGAAGCTAGGACCTTGATTTCCGAACATCAAGCTAGAAATTGACATAAGGATTCATCATTAGAACTACTGACAGCATTGTTGTCAGTACCTTCTGTAACAGTCATTCCCTTGAGTTCTGTCACTGTCTCCATCGTAGATGGTCAAAATGTCAAAACGGTCCTCGGTGTTGAAGCTGTCAAGCGTGAGACGAACATGTCGTCCTTCTGACACGATGATCGTCCACTCACAAGTCTCATTGTTGCCGTAGTCATTGGGAAAGTTTGGTGAAGTCACAATACCCCCTGGGGGAGCCGTCAGGGTAAGTCCACATCTAAAGTCTATAAGAGAGGATAATTTAGTTCAACCTTTCAATTTAGCTTCTAGATAATTAAAATTGTTAATCTGTCCCTTCTATGCTTTCATTGATCATTTTTACAACTGCCTTGTCTCACATTGCAAGCTCCAATCCTCAATATTTTTTGTAGTGAGATTAATTTGTTTTATTAATATCAAAGATCCTTCTAAATCTTACTAAGCTGATGTTGTATGTGTCTTAACCCCAGCTGTGGCGATGTATGTAATGCATGTAAATTACCCTGTACCTGAACCTGCAAATGGTTCAGGTACATGGCAGAATCTCAAATTCAGCCTATCCAGACTTAGGGCTAAATGTGCCCGCAACTTTGACGTCCTATAACGTCTGCACGACGAGTGCTAGGATTAACGAACTTAGTGACTTTTCCTAGAATTTAGTTGGAAACAATCCTATAGTAATAGTATAAGCCTTTCATTATTTGTGTTGCCATGGCAACGGGTATCTCACAGACATATTTTACGAAATTCATTAATTTCGGTTTAAACAATGAGGTTTGAATGCTTTTTTGCTCTACCACATTTGTTTACAGTATTAAGATCATATGTAATACATTATTAGGTGAACCAGAAAACTCTCCTCTTGGGTGGCCAGTGCATTTAAGATTAATGTCAAAGTTAACCAAAACATGAATAGTGCGATTTTTCCTTTATTTGCGTCATAGAAAAGTAAACTTTTAGTTTATGATTCTTTTCCTTCAATCAAATTTATCACCATCAATGGTTTGGTAGGGTACTGTCTTGTTCAGACTACTCTGACATTTGTTTACAATTGCTATTTTTGCTGTTTACTACTAACAGTGTATATAAGCTTTTCCTTGGATAATTTTTTCTAATGTTTAATATAAATGGAAGGCACCGTTATGCTAACCACATACCAAATACCAAGTGCCTCACTTCTCTTCTCTCTTTCCGGGAGAGGACATTACCTCTGTAAGAGAACTGAAACCCCTGAGCCGTTATACTTCCGTCTGATGTAAACCTCACGAACATCTTGTTGGTTGTACTGATGATGGGGCCGATTGTCACGGCTGACAAGTCACCTGTTAAGCTGGAGATCAACATTAATCGTAACTATTCATGTTACCCTGAAAGTATCGATGCTGCGAATTCTGCAGATAACAATTGGCATAACAATTTATCATCAGAATTACTGATTGCATCATCCAAACTGCTTTGCCTTAGAATAAATAAACATGTTTGGCCGTCTACGTCATTACCTCTGCAACTGTGGATCACTATCACTGTGTCCATCGTAGATGGTCAATATGTCAATACCGTCCTCGGTATTGAAGCTGTCGAGAGTGAGACGAACGAATCGTCCTTCTGGCACGGTGATCGTCCACGTACAATTCTCATCGTTGTTGTAGTCATTTGGATAGTTTGGTGATGTCACAGTACCTTCTGGGGGAGCCGTCAGGGTAAATCCACATCCTGGGTCTGTTGGTAGGAGAAACTATGAGAACGCGGAACACTAAAAATGGGTTATCATGTGATCAGAGTATAATCTTCTTATACTGTGATCGCAAGATAACCCATTTCGGAGTCTTGTTGAACTGTTCGAAGATGCGGACGATGCCTTGGATGTTTTTATTCCACTTTTCAACACAGTGGCTGACTTTCATGCTCCTGTTGGACGTTTCACAGCCCGTGCTCACTCCGTGCTTTGGCTGAGCGCAGAGCTGTGGTTCTGTCTGCAATCTGACATGGAAGTCTACAAGAAACTCAGAAACTACGTTGGTAAGCTAAACATAAATAACAATAAACACTACTTTAGATCTAAGATGACTGATATTCGAAGGATCCAAAACATGGATGGAAGTAACTAATCCATTATCCCAAGTATCGCCTCGAAGACTGGCTCTTCTGACTTCTAGCTCACTAAGCTTGAATATCGGCGTTCTGCTGCAATGTTCTGTTTGTATGTACATTACTTGTTTTGCTTTGTCTGTAACGCATTGACAATCACTGAGCTGAAGAACCCTGGATAACGATGTCAATGACAGAAAATAAAATGAATAAAATAGATAAATAAATAAATAGATAAATAAATAAATAAATAGATAGATAGATAGATAGATAGATAGATAGATAGATAGATAGATAGATAGATAGATAACGAAATGAAATGATATATATGTGGGTATGGTGAACCTCCTGATGACAGAACTTGGTACTGTAGCAGAACCTCTGGTTATCATATCATATCATATCTGAAAAACGGTTCCAGCAATTGGATGCAAATTACATGGTAGATCTTGGGAAGGTAGATTTAAGGAAGAAGTGGTACAGGTTTGGGCCCCCTAGAAGCTAACTATCGACCTAAAGGACGTTATGTGATAGCAATACTTAATAATAAATGCCTGTAATAGAATAGGATCTCTTTTGTTAATTCGTAATATAAGATGCCAGATTTTCTGGCTTCCGTTACGACCCAACCGGACCACACACAAGCTTTAAAGTATAATCAAAACTTCTACAATAATGGACCAATTGCGGTTAAAAGAACAAATTGTACGAAGTTGTAAGAGACATATGCAAACAAATTGTAGGTAGGATTTTTTTTCAAAGATGAAATATTTTGATATGGCACATAATAATATCTGCCGAGGTTTGAATGGAACTTATACCGTCGAATTAGGGTTAAGTATGCAATCGAAAAACATACGGAGTTGACAGACGAATCCAAGAAGGTGGCTACACGGCACATCATTCCATTCATCAAAACAGTAATCCTGAACTTCGGCGCAGTCTTCGTCACCGCCAAAATCATTCGGCTCACCTGGGTTCCAGTTGCTATAGCCGGATGATTTAAGTGTTTGACCGTCTTCATATACCCACTGACCTTCGTTGTTGGCGTCAGTCAACCCGATCCATCGTTTTATATTTGAATGTGTACCTCCAAGATCGTGGATGATAGAGTTGGTCGCTCTGTCTTTAGGCATAGCCAATAGTGCCCTGTCTGTCATACACGTCTGTCTGGCAATATAGTATGTCTTTGGTTCAGCAAAGTACTTGTAGCAAACTCCATTGAACCTTACGTAGCCTGCTATTGGACATACTGTATAAAAAGAAATGGACAAAATTGAACACTACACGTGTTGAATAGTGAATGGATAATAATTGACACAGGGAACAGCCGTTGCGAAGGGTGCGCCGAATATACAGTACGTTATTACACATTTACATCAATATTGGTTGTACTCTTACATGGGCTAGATTACATTTGGCGATAGTACAACAATGAAATTAAACAGCTTTTGTGACTTCCAATGCGAACATACTAACCCATAAACTATATCTTCGGTTTTAAGTGTGGACAAACATGTATACAATCACACAAACCGGATGACCATTGATGAGGCTATTGACCTCAGTAGCTGTCTATGGACTATGCCACTCTACTATCATTAAGGGGGTGTCGGCTTTTGATAGTACACTACCTGAGACTTGAACTAATGGACACAAAATCACCAGCTTTCTTCGGAATCTGAAGATCTACCCGCATGCTAAAATCTATCCAAATCCAACAACAATATCTTTATAGACGGTAACACACAAACACTACAAAGAACAGTACCTCCTCCTCTGATCGGAAGATGTATCATTACATTGTGATCCTGATGTTGAAATCACGCCCACATTTGAGAACAAGACGTTTATATAACAAAATCATGGTCACTCACCCTTGCAGTCCAACTCATCCTCTCCTCGTCGACAGTCTTCTTTCACTCCATCGCACCAATTGTAATTAGGGATGCAAGGGCCGTCAAAACACTGGCGTTCATTCTGCTTGCAGCCAGCTTAAGAAGGGAACGACAGGTATATGGAAAGGTAACGTAGCCTTCAGGCACATATGCTAATGTAATCTCGCATATTATGCCCGTCTCCGAATGCAAATTAGAAGGTAATTAAACTAAAAAGGCAACGGTGATATATTTTCTTCTTCACCGGGAGTGGGAATGGTGGTAAACATTGACTGAAACTTAGCCCACTGTACATCAGCCAATCATTTGGGGTTAGATATTAGATCAGTCTTGTCATATGGATTTGACATAGCTCCAGAAAGCATTAGGCTAGATGTTAGTCTCCAAAATGGCTTTTTAAGATTTTGCTCCCAAATACGATTATTTTCAGCTTTCAGGGAGTTACGTTCTTTTATTCAGACAAACATCGATAAGGACAGGCTAAAAATGTCAATGAAAATATTAGTTCTTTATCTATTTTTTCGTCGACTAAGAAAAAAAATCGTTCTAGGGATTTTTTTCTATTTCTGATTTTAAGGTAAGTTGATGTTGACAAAAATGTAAAAAAAAGTTCAACTCAAAATGGAGAGCATGTTATAAAATCCTAAAATCTTGAAATAACCGTTGAAATGATTATGAGCCGTCAATGAGGTAAGATGGATTCTACATGAAGCCTGTCCTTAACAATGTTTGAACGCATGTCACGCTGCAAGGATAGGGGGAGTGGTGATTTACACTTACATAAAATATTCTTGTAATATTCAAGGTCACCAACAATGAACCAGTCAGCTTCGTTACATGCTACATGCCCACAACCATGTGCCCAAATACATGTACTGTCAAAAAAACTATTAAAACCCTTGAGCTGCCGCTCCCGGTTTATAGAAGAATTTAATTGCACGACAATTGTACATGGTACAAAGTATGGCAAGAATTCGTAAACATAATACAAAGAAGAAGTATAGAATAAAACTTAAAATCCTAATTACTAATGCAATACAATAAGGGCTAGTAAATATTTTGATATAGCATCCTAATTACAAATACAATACAATAAGGGCTAGCATACATTTTTATATAGCGTAGCAATTATGATCGAGTTGGTTTAATCATTAGTTTCGGTATTTTTCTTAATGTGAAAGCAGTCGTTAAGATATTTACCTATTTTCGTATTGCGGGGATCGTTGCATTTAAATATATACTCAAAACGGTTGGTAGTATCGATACTCTTAAAATTTGTTCTTGTTTAGAAACATGTGAATAACTTATTACGTAAAACCCGGGATGCAGAAACTTCTGAAGATTGACGCTTTCGGTCACTACCGGTTTATGGTATTCCCAGGAAGTGATGAAATCCTCCGGCAATTTAACTTCTAGTTTCTACTAATTTTCTCTAAACGTTAAATTACAGGCGGATTCAATTACTTCCAAAGTGCCAAAATTGTCAATCTGAAAACGTCTTTTGGAAGCTGACACCTTCCACAATCTCACTGCCGAGTTTGTTTCAAATTGGTAGATGTAGTCGTTAACGCAAGTTAGAAAGCGATTTGTAGGGAAATGGCCGATACGGATCTGAGTTTTAACGCGATTCACGTATTTTGATTGGTCGGGGTGTAAATGCAGTGTTGAAAAATTCGACATCGGTTGCGAAGTTGACAATGGTCGTGTTTTTGACGGTACAGAGGTATGACGGTACAGTGATATGTGTTGTGTACTATACTTTTACATAGTCTCACAATGGTAAATGCTATGTTGTACCAGCCTTATAGCCGTGTAGTCAGTTTAGCACCTAGGGAAATCCGTAGTCATAAAGTCACATACAGTTGTGTATTTCTTTTCTTATATGTGATACTGATATTGTCAGAATTCTCAAAACTTTATGGTCCATGTGCTAGTGGTTCTATGTGTGCTATAGTGGATTGTTAGGAAGCAGTGTGGAAAATATATGTTTTATTGTTTTCGTGTGTTTATTACCTTCGCCGGGAAGATTATGCCTTCGCGGTAAGGTTATGTTATCGTTACGCCAGCTGTTGGTTGGGTCCGTATGTATGTCAAGATCATAACTCGAGAATCTTCCTGATTTTTGGTAGGTGACTGGCGGTTGTGAAAATGGAGGTTAAGTTCGAAAATGGTTTACCTTGCATTTTCCTACAGTGCCCCAGTGGACTTTTTATGTTAGTGTGTTTTTATGTGACAACATAACTCGAGGAACTGTTGAATATATAGATTTATTAAAGGGGATGGTCAATCTCGATGATGGGCCTCCTAGGGGGTACTTTGGGTACTGCAGTGTAGCTTCAAAGTTTGCGGTCAAATTTTCTGCATGTGCTACGGTCATGATTTTTGTGTGGTAGACAGGCCATGCCACATGAAGTAAGTTGTATACGTCTGGGCCATCTGGCGGCTTGTTTGGAGCTGCAGCGGGTGTTTTTATATTATTTATTTTGACCTTTGGACATGAATAACTAGAATCATGGTCAACGGATCGTCATCATTGATTGTACGTAGATAGCTTGATTAATTTTTTTACATAATCGAATGCTCATTATGCAAATCAGGAGCTAACTTGCATAAGTAGTAAGGAAAGTTTATAAATTTGCTGCCTTTCAAAATATGACCCTCAAACATGTGACATTTATAGCTGAAAAAGAGAAAGGTATCGATAGATACCAATGATGCTAATAGCTACCTATTTTGCATGATTAATTAGAAAATACTTATTGAAAATACCGCAATGGTTAATGATTGGAATATCATTCCTATATCATGATAACAGCACCCCTTGTTCTAAAGGGCCTGAAGAAGCTGGCACTGAGAAGCTGTAATGGTGAGAAAATCTGGCAGCTTAAGTTAAGTTTTAATTTTTTCACATGTTACGTAAAAAGGACCAAAGGCTAGGGTTGGCAGTAAAAACTTGCATTAACCGTAGGAACATGGGATCGACGGACAGATATTTTTGGTATGTAGATAGCTATTTTTGACGTAGTTAATCATGGAACTCGTTAGCTGATTTGCATAATCAATGAGGAAATTCTATAGATTCACTGCGTTTGATGATGCGACTTTAAACATATCAGATATGGAACTGAAAAAGACAGGAACATCGATGGATATCAATTATTCAAATATGAAGACCTAGTTTGAATAATTGATGAGAAAATATCATGATACCATAGTGGGAAATTTTATACTTGTGGCATTAGCACGTCCAGAATGTGATCCATCAGAACCGACATTTCTGCTGCAGTACCATTGAAAAGCAAGAAAGACCTAAAATCACACTTCGTTTTGTTAATCATATACATTTCAAACAATGGTGGCAGGGGTAAAAAAGAAAGGGGTAAAAAATCGATTTGGCTCAAATGGATTTGAACAAGTTCAAAGCAACGGAGCAAGACTTCAAACTCTACAATCATTCATTCGATAGACAATATATCTGATTACCATTTGCCGTTTATTTTATTAGCTTGCTGCTAAAATTTTAATATATTGTATATTGTATATGACTCCAATTCACATTTTTGGTCAAATGTGAAAAATGACCTAATTTGGAGGACAACCACGTGACAACAAAATAAGACGCAAAACTTTGCAAACATGCATTTGATAGCAGTTATAAATAACCATGTAGCTATGGTACAAATTTCAAGCCAAACGAATCACCATCTTTGCACTTACAGCGCTTCAAAGTTGAGCAAAAATCACGTTTTTTGACATCCCTAAAACACTGCATTCTTTAGAGGCTGCCCAAGCACTTTAAATTGTCTTATAGAAAATTTCAAAGGTATCTTTAGAAAGCGGGAAAGTGGGTATTTTTAGGTCTGTTTAATTTTTTTCGTAATATTTAAGCGTTTGTTCGTTATCGTTTCCAAATTTTGAAAATTGTGAGATGGTAAAACCATGGAAAATTGCCCCAAAATCTGTTTGGCCCGTTGCCATGGCAACAATCGGTGTTGAGCAAAAATAAAGCTATTCTAGGGTTTGTGGCCCAATTACTTTAACTGTGCAAAATATGAGCCAAATCAATTTTGGACCCCTGCTATCGTTTGATCCTTAGAGACATTTGCTCATAATTCTTCGTGTCAAAGAAAACACCTTACCTTCGTATGAGAACTGGAACCCCTGAGCCGTTATACTTCCGTCAGATGTAAACCTCACGAACATCTTGTTAGATTTACTGGTGACTGACACGTCTAACAATTCACCTGTTAAGCTGGATATCAACATAAATCGTAACTATTTATGTTACCCATTGAGTGTTGAAATCTTGAATTTGGAAGTTGGCAATTGACATGATCATTCATCATTAGAACTGCTAACAACATCATCCGAACGGCTCTGTTGTCGTTACCTTCTGTAACAGTCCTTGTCTTGAGTACTGTCGCTGTCTCCATCGTAGATGGTCAAAATGTCAAAACGGTCTTCAGTTTTGAAGCTGTCAAAGGTGAGACGAACATGTCGTCCTTCTGGCACGGTGATCGTCCACTCACAAGTCTCATTGTTGCCGTAGTCATTGGGAAAGTTCGGTGAAGTCTCAGTACCTCCTGGGGGAGCCGTCAGGGCAAGTCTACATCTATAGTCTAAGGAGAGGATAATTGAGTTCGACGTTTCAGTTCAGCTACCAGATAATCGAAGTTGTTATTCTGTCCCCCTATACTTTCTTTGATCATTTCACAATCATTGTCACAAGGATGTTTTGATTCCTTCTATCTGCTTTGTCATACATTGCAAAGTCCAATCTTCGATATTTCTTTGTCGTGAGATTCATTTCATTTATAAATTTCATTGATTCTGCTTAAGCTTTCTAACATGATGCTGTTTGTGTATTGACCCCATCTGTGGCGATGTATCTAATCTGGAAGACTGGGCCAAGGAGAGACCTTGTGTTTGGCTGCAAGATCGGAGAGATGTGGACTACACGTGGCATGGGGCCACTGGGGTGTGGAGGCCAGGAGAAACCTCACGTTTTGAAAAGTGTTGACCTAAGCCTGGAGCTGTAAGTGTGAAGAAGAGGATTCTTCATTGTTGGCAGCTGGAATTCAAGGCCAAGGGTGGTTCTGCGTGGAGCAGGTAGCTGTAAGTGTGAAGAAGGGGATTTCTCACTGTTGGCAGCTGGAATTCAAGGCCAGGGGTGGTCTTGAGGGCAGCTAGCGGACGCTATGCTGTGTTTGTGACGGAGGTCAGAGCCGGGACCTGAGGGCAGAAGCGAGCGGGGAACCCGTGGAATCGTGGTAACTGCCTTGGTTGCTGAAGACATCCATTGTGTGCTTGCAAAAGGGGCAGATAGTGGACGCTATGCTGTCTGTGGCGGATGTCGGGGCCAGGACCTGAGGGCAGAAGCGAGCGGGGGACCCGTGGCATCGTGGTAACTGCCTTGGTTGGTGAAGACCGTCCGTTGTGTGAACAGTTCGATTGTCAAGTTATCCCAAGGACTGGAATATTACTAGAAGTAGGACAGTCAGGCGGGTTAAGTTGATGAGCTGTTTGAGGACTGGACTGTAGCGGTTAACAGCTGGTAGCTTTTACCTTGTTCGTCTAACTTGGTTTCATAGTAGACCTTAGTGTAGATTGTAGATACAGTAGTAGATTGCGTGACCTAGTTTCATTTCTGTTTATATAAGTTGTGTTTATGTAACCCATCCTAGAACTGAGAAGCCACAAACGCTAGTGACCAGCTAACATCTGGTCTTGCTTAGGGTGGAATTTCTTGTAACCCAGTCTTCCACGTTCCTCCGGACATCCTGCCGACAACGCCATTATTACGATTCTAACGCGAATCGAAGGTTCATTCCAACATCAGGAGATACGCAAGGATCTTTGTAGACTACATTTATTCAACTCATAGCACAGACACCCTTCTCGGGCCCATCTCTGGTCAACTTCCTGTGTAACTGATCCCAGACCTCTCCCAGCCAAGGGCTCTATGCCCCCTGGGTCCTGGGTCATCCTGGGTCATACCATTATCTGGTGTCGGGGGTGACACCTATCATGACAGCATGTTCCTTAAATTTTTCAGGTACATGGTAGGATCTTGACATGAACTGATTCTGTGCGTAAAAATAAAACCCAAATGACAAGTGGCCACCTTTTTGTAGACTAATATAAGATATGGAAAAGGTTATGCTATAGGGAAACTGAAATAGATTTAGTTACTCTGTGAAATCTGATCTCTTGACAACAATGGGGAAGTTTTGATTTCATACGACGCTATTGTCTCAGCATTAAAAGCATACACAACCCCAGAAGCGGGCGTCATTTTATAAAAGACCATATGTTTATGGAATGCAAAATCAACCAAATGTTTGTAAATCATTCCCAGATGAACAAATAGATGACACATCTATAATTCAGGAATTAAGTAGTTCACCTTCATGCAAACCCAGAGGGTGTGGTGTCTGATGGAAATCATCCAGTAATCATTTATTGCCCATACTATAGGTATGGGCGATACATATTGTCTTTGGTCATGTTTCTTTCTTCTTTTCCTCCACCTGTCAAATCTTCAAAGCGATCAATCTCGGTCGTCCCTGGGCCAAATGTGCTGAACTTTGGTATACAGGTAGAGTTGGCACATACCCCCGGGCGTTTTTTTTTTTTTTCTTTTTCTTATAAATGCCTTTAAGATGATTGTATTGATGGTTTCGTGGCCATTTTAGACCAAAACCGTACATTTGTGCCTCCTTTGCTCTGGAATTACATCCAAATGACCTGAAATTTGCTGTGGGGTACATTGAACAAATATTCAAAGAATCCCAATCGCACTTTCGGCATGTAACACTTCAAAATACGATTTTAGAGGGTATTTTGGGGAGAACATCGACTATTTTCCTCATATGTGGTCACTGACTTTTAGGTCACATCTTTATTTATCAGGCCAGGTGGACTAATTCGGTCAGCTAATGAGAGAGCGCGTTGTAACATACACACGGTTTATCAAACTCAACCTGATTGGTTAAATAGTCGATGTTATTAGGGACACTACTAGTACTCTGACAGGTGCAGACAGGCACAACTTCACTACTTCCTGACTTCCATCCTTGTGTTGTTATTGTTGTGTCCTACTCAAGTTATGTGCAATTGAGAAGGTTCAAAACTTTTCTGGTGGTATTCTTCGACACACACGGTGTTTTTCTTATTTAAACCTCCTTGACGACTGCTAGCTTTGCATGACGTTTAACTCCAGCAAGGTTTGGACGATTGCACAATGATATGTTTTGTTCACCTGGCGAAGTGTTGAAGGTATAAGTCGGTAAAGCAACGTCCACGGCGGTGTAAACACGGTAAAACATTTGTGCAACGTGCTGGCGGCGGGCGTGTTGTTTTTAAAGAAATTTGCCACTGAAAATGCGTAAAATGGCTTGAGTAGGGCCTACATAGCGTACCAGTATAACCGAACAATACGTCAGCGGCTGTACAACACTCAAAGCTATGGTAATTTGGCTGAAGATACACGGTGGCTGTCTGTAATTTGCTCGAACATTTACGACGAACAACACGACCTAAAGGTGAGTGACCGTAAGCCCCGAGCACGTGCACCTGGCTTGGCGCATAATTATTAAACGGGGGGACTTTTGGAGGGACATGGTTGTGTATCCTGTTACAGTACAGGTCACGAAATGCGCGCCAAAAATGTGCGGTACGTTTAGCAGAAATTTGTGAAACTTTTGCAAAACCTACTGTTTCGAAGAACTGTTCGCTGCGTAATGAAAAATTGTCTGGACTCTCAGATTGCGGAAATTATTCAGCAGACGAAATCTACATCTTCAGCAACAAGATACTAGTTGTTTACATTCTGAAATTTGCATTATACGTGTTGGTCCACACACCACTGGAAAAGTCCATTATTGTATGAGAGTGACTTTCTTAAGAATTCAATTTTGGGCTGGGTTGACTATGATAAAGGTCAATTTTTTGGTGAAGATGGTTTATAATGGTCCAGTATGAATATGGGTGCCTGGAAGAGCCCATCCATGCATGGTGTTTCAAATTGGGAGGGATCCATTTCTGACTGGTCTTCCAATCAATTATCTATTGAGATACCAACATTGCAGACATACAACAAACGTTAACCTCGATGCCACAGTTGCATTTTACATGGGGAGTGAAATGAGTGATACATGTTGCATTTGCTCCTGCAAATAATGCCTTTCTAGTAATATATCAGATAATAACGCAAAGTTATCTTGTTGATATGAAAGTCTGCCAAGACTTCTGCTCTCATTGCAACCACATTGACGTCAAGATGACGTCAAAGAATAACGGTAAATGTATTCAGCTATACCTTGTGACCGTTGCAATGGCCTAATTGGTTAAGAGTTCGCCTTGCATAAGGTAGGTTGTGAGTTCGATCCCCGGCCGCTGTAGTGTTTGCATATAGTTATCTGGCCCAGGGCCACTGAAACGGAGACTGGAGCTGCTTTTAACTTGGACTTTTAGTACCCAGGGTTTCTCCATCTTGGATAGGCAATATATGAAAATTTGCGAAAAAACTTTTTATGTAACTTATAACCCCTAAACACAATGAATATTGACTAGAAACGTTGATTCCAATATTTTGCATTAGCCCTATCTAGACTGGGCTTCTTGGGGATACCTTGGACATAATCCGAATTATATGATGTATTATCACATAACCATATGGCGTCGACCAATCAGAAGCCTCCATTACCCATGTGTAATGAGGCTATAGCACACCACTTAATAACGTCATAACATAACAAACACTTTAAGACGCCAAAACACAATCGTTCCATTTTGTAGAGGGATATCTTTTTTGATGATTCTTTTTGTTAACCTTGTTTGAAAAATCTTTATCGTCTTGAAATTCACAAAACCGTCTTAAAATGCATTAAAACGGAACAACTTTTAATTCAAGTTAAATTTAAGCGGAAGGGAAAAAAAAGTAATGTTTTTCACATCTCCAACGTAACTGGAAGCGTCCGCAAGGCAAAAGAGAATCCGCCATGGAAAGACATTCATCATCGATCGTTATGGACGGAGTACCACAGATTTTCGCCGGAGAACTGTCGGACGCCGACTTATAGTCAGTTTGCGGGTCTTGGGATGCTGGGGAAGACGCCGAGGAATAAGCTGCAGCAGTTGAGGGGCGAGAAGCAGCGGGCAATGCATATTTCCCTTAGCTTATATTGGCAGCTGACAAAGATATCGCCCATGAATTCGCCGATATCTCCTAAGCACTAAAAGCCCCCCTCTCAGTCTACATAGGGTTAAACACATACTAGGTAGTTACGATTTTGAAGAGGAAAAAGCCCGTTAAACCTAAACTAATGATATTGCCCGCCACTTTGATTTTTACCGATGGCGTCATCAACTAGGCAGAATTTATTAATATTAAATCATAAAAGATACATAATGTAGGAAAAAAAGAGCGAAGTGATCAACTTATGTTCAAAAATGATGTTTGCTTAATAAATTATTGAAAAGCAACCCCCCACCGTCTTGATAGGGTTAACCCTATGAAGACTGAGATTTTGGCGGATTTGTGGGACTTGGCTCATTCGCCTCCTTTTAAATTACAAACGGTATGATGTATTATCACCAAATTTGCAGGGGTGATATACATGTAAATATTAATCAACCCTTTAAGGACGTTATGACGAAATATGTCGTAATCCTGATATCATTGGTGTGCTGTTAATGGCTAAAACGGCCTAAATGGGGACCTTACGGAACAATTAGCAATTAAAATTAAAATGTATTAAGCCATCCCTTGGAATCCACCATCTTAGATCGGCAATATCAAAATTGTGAATATTTGTTTAAAATTTTTGACCCCCCCACAAAAAAAATCAATAAACTAAAAACGTTAATCCAAAGGTTAATCTAAATGTGTTTTATTGACAAAAGAGTAGATGGCAACAAATTTCAAGGGGAGAAAGCCTGTTTATACCTTAACTGATAATTTATGCCGCTATCTTAGATTTTGACAAAAGACGTCGTCAATCTAGCATTATTTTCAATAACATATCAGGAAAATCAAATTAGATTACATTTGAGGTTAAGTAGAAAGAGAGCAATTGTATCAGAGCAGAAAACTATAAAACTCCCAAAATTAATGAATCTTATACAGTATGCTTTTAGAAACCCCTTTCCCATGGCAACAAGAAAAACAATGAATTTAGAATTGTTGCCAACCAACTTCTAGGATAAGTCCTGTAGCACACGTCGTTTAGCAGGTATGTAGCGTCAATGTTGCCCCCCCCCCCCTAAGTCTGCCTAGGGCCTAGAGTAGAAATTGATCAAATATTCACACGCATACGCAAAAGAATTGTTTTCAAAATCGAACTTAGATTTCCTTAGAGCTCCCCATTATTGTGAGTGCCACTTTTCCCAGTCTTGTCAGTATGGGTTTCAAAAAGAAAATCAAAATCCATTTTTTACCCAAAAAGACTGAAAAAGTATACAGAAGCACATTGCCAAGGGATTTTTAAGCTCAACCCAAAGTTTTCTAAGAGCTGTCAAGTTGAAGTTCGTCCAATGGCTTTTCGCGATATGATATGTTACACCTGGCTGTAATTAGTTTGAAAGGTACTCGGTGTTTATTAGAATATTGATGCTTGATTATACAACTGATACCTTGTACAAGTTCAAGGTCATCTTCCCAATACAATTGCGTGTTTTGATTCTATAATATATCATCAGGCCTTTAAGATAAATGTCACAGGGACCAAAACCTAAATATTGTGATTTGTCTTTAGTTTATTTCAGAGAAAAATGAATTTCCGATTCATATAATTTTTTTTCCTTCAATCATATCTATTACCGTTAATATTTTGGTAAGGTACTTAATCATTCAAATAAATCTATGTCAAATTCCTGCTATATAAACACTGTCTTTTTTTACTCTGACATGTGTGTGCCCCGGCTATTTTTGCTGTGCACCACCAACAGTGTTCGAAAGCTTTTCCTTGGATAAGTTTTTGCTAATGTTAAATTCAAATGGAAGGCCGCGTTTTGCTAGCCATATTCCAAATATCAAATGCCTCACATCTCTCCTCTCTATCCAAAAAAGAACCTCACCTTTGTAAGAGAGCTGAAACCCAGTACGCCTGACATTATCATCAGATGTAAACCTCATAAACATCTTGTTAGATGTACTGATGACTGACACGACTGTCACGAAGTCACCTGTAAAGCTGGAAATCAAAAGAGATCGTAACTATTCATGTTGTCCAGAAAGGATTGATGCCATGAATTATGCACATAGCAATTGACATTACAATTAATCATCGGAACTACTGATTGCATCATCAAAAAACTGCTTTGCCGTTTAATGAAAAAAAAAGTCCGTTCAGGCTAATTACCTCTCCAACTGTGGAAAACTATCACTGTCTCCATCGTAGATGGTCAAAAAGTCAAAACCGTTCTCGGTGCTGAAGCTGTCAAGCGTGAGACGAACGAATCTTCCTTCTGGCACGGTGATCGTCCACTCACAAATGCTATCGTCGCCGTAGAAATCGGGATAGTTCGGCGATGTCACAGTACCTTCTGGGGGAGCCGTCAGGGCACCTCCACATCGTAAGACTAAGGAGAGAATTCATGAGTTCGACCATTTTCAACGCAGCTACTAGACAATTTGAATTGTTACTTTGCCCCTTATATGGTTGTTATCATTTTCTAATCATTGTCACAAGGATCTTTTGATTCCGTGTAACTGCATCGTCGCTCAATGTAATATCTGATCCACAATATTTATTTGTGGTAAGATTTATTATATATCATCCATACTACAGTATGGGTGAAATATTCCGTTCTGGTCAGGTTTCTTTTTTTACATCTTTTTTATTAACTTTATTCTGTTTTCTTTGTACGGGGCAGGAGCACTCAGTCATTTACACACTGCTACAGGCGTGACTGAACATAAGCATGGAAATAAGGTAAATTTACGATCAAAATGGTTATATGAACAGCTGAGCGTCAAATCCAAATCATATACCGTAAATCAAAGTCGATGTCGCAGGCCGGGTCTAGAGGTCAAAGGTCAACAGTGATGTTTTAGTAGCTTTTAAAAGTCAGGCCTCACCTGGACACCCTTACTGTAGCCGGCAAATTATTTCATGTAAATGCATCCCTGTGCGCAAATTTTCTACGGCCAGATTCTAGTCTGCCTGTAGGAAGTTGCAATGATTCGTTTGAATTATGCATTGTTGCATAGATGGAGATGTTTTGTCAAATAATTGCAGATATTATGGCACCTGTTGGTGGATTGATCTAAAGACAGTTTGAAGGAGGTGCATTTACCGGCGAGACGTGAGGGAATTACAAACTGATGCAGACACCTGTATATTATCCACAGGTGATGTACGTGACAGGACAAGCCGTGCTGCTCGGTTTTGAAGTTTCTGGAGATTGTCAAAGAGACATCCCAGAGCTGTCCCATACAGTATCCCACTATTAAATCTTTGGAAGAACCATGTAGTTAAACAGCATAAACAGCGTCTTAGGTTGCAAAATGGAAACTTAACGTCTAACCACACCTATCCTAGATACCACAGCACTGCATAGTTTGTTGATAGACAGGGGTCAAATCAAACACCTTTGTTGATAGACAGTGGTCAAACCAAACACCTAAAACATAAACACCACTTCCAAGGATGTTCCTGAAAGTGCAATATTAAGTTGTTCATTACCTAGACGCAGCCTTCTTATGCTGCCAAAAAGCATTGCATTTTTTTTTTTTACTTTCAAGTGTCAGTATATTTTTAACCAGCCATCTCTCTATTGCGGAGGTCAGCATTTTTAAGCCTTAAAAGGCTCTATCTATGTTAGTTACAGGTTTTGATGCATAGAAAAGTGTCATGTCATCAGCATTGAGTACTATGTCACCATGGGTAATGAAATTTGGCATGTGGTTTATATACAAAATGAATGATAGCGGTCCAATAAGGGAACCTTGTGGGTCGTCTTCAGCTATTCAGAGGTAGTCACTAGTGGTTAGTGTCCACGACCGTTGCCTAAAATATGTCTAATAGGTATGAGTGAAACCACAAATTCATTATCTTGTATAAAATTCATCTATAATTTGTAAAGAAGAATCTTAAGGGACACTGTGTCGAAGGCCTTTCTTTAGGTCCAGAAAAACGTCGTTGCGGTGGAATGTTTCGGTCTGAATTCTGATTGAATACTTCTTTAAATATCCCCATGCAGGCGTTTTTTTTTCTTCATAAAAGCCTTTAAAATGATTTTATTTAGTTTTTGAGGCGTTTTTTTTTTCTTAACAAAAACGTATATCTTGGCCTCTGGTATGAAAACCAACTGACCTAAAATTTAGAAGAGTTGTCCATTGGGTATATATATTATCCTCTCAGAGGAAGGGAATACATTTTTAGCTGGTGTTCTTCTTCTTCTTTCTTCTTCTTTCTTCTTCTTTCATCATCTTTCTTCTTCTGTCGAAAACTAAGTAGATGTAGGGAGGTACATGTAGCTCTAATAATGATATTGCAGTCAATTAAATTTCCCTTATGGAACTAGCTATAGATGTCATATTTGGACGTCACCTCGGTAAATGCTACTGATATTATATTTTCACATAGATACTTTGAAACATCTTTGTCAGGCTGATTTGAAAGTACAAATTTGAACTCAAGGTTGATTTTCTAAAAACAAAAAGCTGTTTTAATAATGTTACTTAAAAAAAACAGTGGAAAAATATTTGAATCTCGTTTACCAGTATTATGCTAATCTTCTCCCGCCATCGTTCCCAGTTTGAGACAGTATGGGATTTTTACGTGTTTATATGTAGTTATGGAGGTCAATCCAACTTTCAAACTAAAGTGGGGCCACAGTGGGAGGCCATTCCTAAATTAGTTCATGGTTCTGGCCCCTGGGCACGGACAGAACATTTTTAAGCTGAGAACAAGTTATTTTTGTGAAATATGCCTGTTAGAAACCCGTTGCGATGGCAACCAAAATAAATATACTTCTACTGTTATTACAAAATTGTTGCCAACAAAAATGTAGGAAAGGTCACCAAGTTTGATGGTCCTAGAACACGTCGTTTGGTACATACGTCGTCAAAGTTGGGCGGGCACTTTTAGCACACACCCCTGGTCTATATAGGGTTAAATACAGTACCTTTTTTCGTTTTGTACTACTAACAGTGTCTTAAAGCTTTTCCTTGGAAAACTTTGTGCTCATGTTTAAGTGAAATGAAATATCTCGTTTTGCTAGCCACATACCAAATATCAAGTGCCTCACTTCTCTTCTCTCTGTCCAAGAAAGGACCTTACCTATGTAGGAGAACTTGAACCCCTGAGCCGTCGTATGTCTGTCTGATATAAACCTTAGGAACATCCTGTTAGATGTACTGAAGACTGTGACGACTGACAGTCCACCTGTTAGACTGGAGATCAAAATAACTAGTTACTTTTCATATTACCCAGAAAGTATTAAAACCTCGAATGCTGAAATGCTCATAATGATTCATCATTTAAACTTCATGTAATGAATTGTTCGGCCGTAAAGGTCAATTACCTCTGCAACTGTGTATCACTATCACTATCTCCATCGTAGATGGTCAAAATGTCAATACCGTCCTCCGTGTTAAAGCTGTCGAGCGTGAGACGAATGAATAGTCCTTCTGGCACGGTGATCGTCCACGTACAGTTCTCATCGTTGCTGTAGCCATTTGGATAGTACGGTGATGTCACAGTACCTTCCAGGGCCGTCAGGGTAAAGCCACATCCGGAGTCTAATAGTAGGGGAAAACATGTAAGAACGCGGAACACTAAAAATGGGTTATCTTGTGATGAAAAGTACTTAAGGAGCCTCGGCGGCTTGTTCAATTGTTTGAAGATGTGGACGACGCCTTGGATGTTTTTATTCCACTTTTTAAAACAGTGGCTGACTTTCATGCTCCTGTTCGCCGCTTCTCAGTCCGTGCTCACTCCTTGCCTTAGCTCACGCAGAGATGGGGATGCCATGGGGATGCCATGGTCATGCGAGACAAAGCTAAGTCAGCAGCTGAGCCTTACGGTCTGCACTCTGACAGGGAAGTCTACCAGAAACTAAGAAACTATGTGGTTAAGCTAAACAGAAAGAAAAAGAAACACTACTTCAAAATTAAAATGACTGAAAATTCGAAGGATTCAAAACTTTGTATTGGAATTAACTAATCAATTATCGGGGCGATTAATTGCAACAGTCCTACCAGTGTGGAAATTAATGGTCAGTACATAGTCAAATTGTCAACTAATTCAAAGAATAGTTCACGACTAAGACCTACACTCAAGAAAAAACCTGCATCTGTCATTTATATGACAATTTTTTTTCAGAACCATAATGTACTTGGCGTCCCCCAGGAAAGTTGTCTGTGCCCTCTTATTTTCACACAATTTACTTACCTTTGTCAGTTTCAAACAGCACAACTGAAATGTACGCAGATGACACATCAATGTATAAAGGTGCTAGGTCTATAGCTGAGATAGTTGCTGTTTTTCAGCCTAATCTCAATAAGATTTTAGAATGGATAAAAATCAACAACTTGTCATGAATGTTTGTTTAAGACTAAGTGGATGCTTTTCGGATCGCCCCAAGTCCTGGCTCTTCTGTCTTCCAGCTAAACTGGATTAAGATCTGCTGGGGCTGCCAGTGGATCATCACCATTATTCATTGTATATCAAGTTTCTGATTGTATACGACTTTATGTACATTACTTGTTTTGCATTATCTGTCACACAGGGCTCCACAGCAAATAGATCAATAAATCGATAAATCAATGGATCAATCAATAAATAAATCAATGAATCAATGAATCAATAAATGGATGGATAGATAGATGGATGGATAGATAGATAGGTAAATAGATAGAAAGATAGATAGATAGATGGATAAACTAGAAAGGCCGTCATTTGCCCCTGAGCAAATACAGCATGTTTAGCCATACTCCTCCCCATGCAAGAAGTGGGCTGTCCCAAAATAACACCTGGGCAAATCGAAATATTATCTGCATGTGGAAAGGTAACATTTGCGAGAGCATCATACTCCCTCCCGATGCAAAAAAATCACCCGTACAAAAAGATTCTCTCTACGTTCTTCGAGACCCCAAGAGCTTCTTACTGCAAAGGCTTGCGTGTGTTCCTGCAATATGACCTCAGGTAACCTAAAATAGAACACATATTCTTTGGCCAGTAGCAAATGGAACGCGGGGATCCTTAGATAGAACATGGATTCCTTGGCCAGCAGCAAATAGAACATGGAACGGGGATACCACTTTTGGCCTGTTTTTGGTCTGAAAATGGATCCAAAAGTCCCCAAAATGAAGCATTTTGAAGTGATGTACACCAGAAATGTGATTGAAGTCCTGTAGGGACATGTTCAAAGCACCCTTGTACCGAATTTCAGGTCACTTGCTTGCAATACCAGGGCACAGGAGCCCAAAATATAAAAATTGCCTAGAAATGCCCCCAAAAAACTCCATAAAAATGATTTTAAGGCCTGTTTCAACAAAATTAAAAAAAATTCGTCTGGGGGTATTTGCCATCTTCACCTACATGCCAAAATGGCGGAGTAGAATCCATTTGAAGATTTGGCAGGAGGAGGAGGAGAAGAAGAAGAACGTGAACAAAAACAATATGTTGAGCCATACTAGGTATGGCTAAACATAATAAATGAATAAATAAATAAAAATAAAAATAAAAATAAAAATAAATAAATAAATAAATAAATAAATAAATAAATAGATAGATAGATAGATAGATAGATAGATAGATAGATAGATAGATAGATAGATAGATAGATAGATAGATAGATAGATAGATAGATAGATAAATAAATAAATTGATATATATGTGGGCGGGCATGATGAACCTCCTGGTGGCCGAACTTGGTACTGTAGCAGAACCTCTGGTTATCATATTGGATGCAAATTACATGGTAGACCTTGATTTAAGGAAAAAGTGGTGTAGGTTTGGGCCCCCTATGAGCTTGCTATAGAACTAAATGACGTTATATGATAGCAATAATAACAGATTCCTGTCATTTAATAGGATTTCTTGTGTTATCAAATAACATAAGATGCCAAATTTGCTGGCATCAGTTACGACCCCACCGGATCACACACAAGCTTTAAATTAATCATAACTTCTACAATAATAAGTCGACTGCGACAAAGATTTTATGAAGTTGTAATAGAAGAATGCAAACAGACATTTTGTAGGATTTTTTTCGAAGATGAAATATTTTGATAAGGCACTTAAAGATATATAAGGTTCAAATGTATCTCACACGGCCGGGGTAGGATTAAAGTGTGTAATCAAAACACATACGGAGTTGACAGACGAATCCACTGAGGCTGCTGCACGGTTGATCATTCCATTTACCAAAACAGTAATTCTGAACTTCGGCGCAGTCTTGGACAGCGCCACCATCGTTCGGCTCACCGGGGTTCCAGTTGCTATAGCCGGATGATGCAAGTGTTTGACCGTCTTCATATACCCACTGACCTTCGTCGTTGGTGTCAGACAATCCGATCCATCGTTTTAGATGTGAATGTGTACCTCCAAGATCGTGGATGAAATAGTTGGTCGCTCTGTCCTTAGGCATAGCCAAAAGTGCCCTGTCTGTCATACACGTATGTCTGGCCTCATGATAAGTCTTTGGCTCAGCAAAGTACTTGTAGCAAACTCCATTAAAACTGATGTAGCCTGCTATTGGACATACTGTAGAAGAAGAAATGGAGAAAATTTAACACCGCACGTTTCGAATAGTGTATTGATAATAACTGACGCAGTGAACAGCTGTTGCGATAGGTACACCACACATTTACAGCAATGTGAACTGTACATACACTCCTACACAGGTTCGATAATTGAGCTATATCACTACAATAGATTTTTACGGCAGATATTGAATACGTCAATACCTTCCAACATACGAAAATACATACAAATCCATTAACAATATCTTCGGATATCTATCGGATGAGGCTATTAACCTCGGCAGCTGTCTATAGGCTATACCTATCTACTATCATTAATTAACCCTCATCCGACCGTATGGAGTCCGTTTGGACCCCAGGCGTGTATTAATATGTGGCAAATCAACATTTTTCGTCTAAGAAAAAAATCCTTCCGTGAGTTTGTTTGTGTACATGTCTTAAAACTTCTGAGAAATTTTACCAGGATTGGTCTATTTTGTGGGAGTTATACCCTAAAGATTGCATGTTTTCCGCTGAGGTCGAAACGGACCCTGAATGATTATGCACTGTTAAGGGACTGTTTTGCACTGTCCAATAACAGAAATTTGTCACCATTGCAATTATAGCAAAAATTTATTGTTGCTTAAAAAAGTAAAATACCGACTTTTTCAGAATAAATGTAGCATTTTAGTGCATAATGTGATTTTTACTCATTTTGCAAAAAAATATAATAATGAGGCAAATGCGCACTAACTGTTTTCATTTGAAACATGTCAGAACATCCTAACAATACATAAACAGAAATCCCAAAAATGGTCAACAGAAAATATATTTGTGATGATAATTGACAAGGGTGTAATTATGTGGCTGTCCAGGTGGCAGATTATTATGAATAATAATATCGAAATTATGAATCTTTCACATAAATTCTAATATCCCTTATTCAAAAACATTCTAATGCATTTGGAAATTATATCATTGTATATCAGCGAAATGATAGGGCACTGAAACTGTTGAAAGAAGGGGAGTATTGCATTGATTATTGACACCAGAACTTTTCAAAATATTTTTTGTAGATTATTGAAATATATAGTATATGTACAACATATTACAAAAAGATCCACTAGAAATATATTCAGGGGGCAAAAAAAATGGGGTTGGTTTGGACCTCATACGGCCAGATTCGTCGCAAAAACGTCTCGGTCGGATGAGGGTTATGAGGCTGTCGGTCTGTAATAGTGCAGTACCTGAAACTTTAACTTTAACTGGCACAAAAGCAGATGATAACACACAGACACTTCCAAAAAAATGTCTCCTTCTCTGGTCGAATTGTAATCATAACATTTAAAAAAATCATGGTCGCTTACCCGCGTCTTCATTCACTCCATCGCACCAATTGTCATTAGGGACGCAAGAGCCGTCGAAACACTGACGTTCATTCAGCTCGCAGCCAGCTTGGGAAAGGAAAGGAAAGGAAAGGCAGGTATATGTAAAGGTAATGAAGCCTCCGGGCATATATGATAATACACTCGCATTCATGCTCGTTTCCGAATGTGCATTATAAGACAATGAAACTAGAAAGGCAAAATTTGCAAGCAAATACAGCATGTTTCACCTATAAAGAATGGACTGTTCTGAAATAATACCAGGGCAAATTGAAACATTAAGAACATAATTCTACCCAAACATGATGGATTGAAAAGTCATACCATTCCGAAATAGAGATTTCCCAAATTGACCTCCTATGCAAGAACATGTTCTTCCACAGGCAACCCTATACATAATGGACCATTTCGAAATACTTTGATAAAAAATGGATCACCCCAGTCCAAAACTGAGTGTGAAAAATAGCTCCTCCCTGCAGGAATGGATTCTTCCAGAGTCATCTTCACACAATATGGACCAGTCCAAAAGCACATGCACTAATAAACAAATGGACTTTTGCATAAGCTCCCATGTCCAAAATATATTCTCTAAAATGTCTCTCGTTTATCAGCATGTCCAGAACATGAGATATTTCGGCTGCAGTACAATTCTCGTAGAAAAAAAAATTCGAGGTTGTAACGACTGAGGTTGTCGGAGATGGAAAAAAAACTAGCGTATAATCGAGCCAATTATAAAGAAAATTCTGGTTCTTAGTTTCCTGTAATTATCCATAACGTGTGACATGTCAACATCACCCACAGAAAGCTACAATAGTCATTTTCAGCTTTTCAGCCATTAGTATTTAATGTCATCAATTTGAAGCACATTTTGAGAAATGTGGACTCAAACCCAGACCCTTTGAAACCCTTTTGACACTTTTTTTAAGAACCGGGGTGTGCACCGTCTACACTGCAAGAAATGGCCTCGGATGCTAACGGATCCGGCGGGTCCGCAATCGTGCATCATGGCGGAAGCTGACGTTTCCGAGCGAATCCGGAGAAATTCCGGTTCACTGCTCGGACACCGAGTTGCAACGCAGATCCGACCGATTCCAATGCCGTATCAGCCTGAATCCGCGATGCTCGTCGGATACTTGAGGATTTTGCGCGGATTCTTCGTTTTTAGATATTTGCCGATATGGCAGAGATGTTCGGATTGTTGTTTTTTTGTCGGTAGTTGCTTCTGATCCTGACAAATAAATACACACTGCATGGAATGACCTCGGATCCTGGCGAATCCAGCGTATTCCGCAATTAAGCATCATATAGCAGATACGGAACGTTTCCGATTGGATCCGATACCTGCGGTATTCTAGACGTCAATATGGCAAAGATTCGACTGTAAAACCTGTAACAAAAGACCTTTTTTCGGGCTCTGTCAGATCGGGGGTGCTAGATCATCGGTTCCGCCTGCATCCACTAACAGATTTTTTTTTAAATTGTTGTACGTATCCGTCAGGATCTGTGGCAATTCCGTGCAGTGCACGGCCCCGTATCCGTCGAAAATCCTTATTTCCGAATTCCTTCGGATTTTTGGTTCCGGATCACGGTGCGCCGTAATTGGATCTGTGACGGACTCATTGTTGGATCTGCCTGTATCCACCTGTATCCGCCATTTTCTTTTAACAAAATACAAAAACAATCCTGTACGTATCCGTCAGGATCTGTGGCATTTCCGTACAGTGTACGACTGCGTATCCGGCGAAAAGCGTTATTTTCGGATTCCTTCGGATCTTCGGTTCCGGATCACCGGATTCCGTATCGGTCGGATCTGTAACGGATTCGTTATTGGATCCACCTGTATCCGTCTGTATCCGCCGGAAATACAGAAAAATCCCTGTACGTATTTGCCAGGATCCGAGGCCATTTCGTGCAGTGCAAGCGCCTTAATTTTCTTCTCTTTGCCCAACAAAGCCTCTTACCTTTGTAGGAGAACTGGAACCCATGAGCCGTTATACTGCCGTCTGATGTAAACCTCAAGAACATCCTGTTAGATGTACTGGTGATTAGGCCGAGAGACAGTTGCTTACCTGTTAAACTGGAGATCAACAAAATCGTAACTATTTAATATGTTACCCAGAGAGTATTGAAACCTTGAATTCAAAAGCTAACATGATTCATTATAGAACTACTCACAGCATCATCCGAACTGCTCTGTTGTCATTACCTTCTGTAACAGTAATTCCCTTGTGCACTGTCACTGTCTAAATCGTGGATGTTTAAAACGTCATTTGAGATATCGGTGTTGAAGCTGTCAACCGTGAGATGAACGTATCTTCCTTTTGGCACGGTGATCGTCCACTCACAATTCTCTTTGATACCGTAGCCATTGGGATAGTTCGGTGACGTCACAGTACCTTCAGGAGGAGCCATCAATGTACCTCCACATCCAGGATCACTCGTCGAAGCCCCTAGGTCTAAGGAGAGGATAAATGACATCGGCGATCTTTAATTGAGCTTAATAAATGATTTTATATTTTTCGTCATTTCTACTACGATTGTCATGACGTGAGCTTCCTACTGTGTAAGTTATAATCCTCGTCGATCGTCGATTCGTCAACCCATGATTTAGCTGTTGTATTTTCTCACGAATTATGTAAATATTCCTCAAATACATATGTCAAATGTTTGTGGTTCCTATCATGAATTTTTCTCATTAATCATTTAAATTAGATTTATCACTCAACCTATTTACATATGAAAAACCATGACCATCCGTCGACCTCTCATTGAGTTAGTCTCTTTCAAAATCTGAAAACAAATCCTGCCCCTGCGCTGCAGCCAAACAAAAGCTGCGAAAGGGCCAAACCTACAGCGCTTATATACACCACTTAAAAATAATACTACCATGGCATGTCTAAAACAACGTTAATGGATATCAAAACCTGAATGTCCGCTAGGGGCCTAAATTCTAATCGTTTCCAAGCCTCACCAAAACGTACCAAATATTAAAACAATACATCCAGGAATTCTCAAGATATGCTGTTCATACACACATCCGCATCCACACACACACACATCAACAAACAAATACATACATTTATATACATAATAACATACAAACACTACCGAATACATAACTTTCTTGGCGAAGGTAATAACGTCTATACCTCTTCAAGAACACGCTTACCTTTCTCGCCTCGTTGAAAGCACCAGAGTGACTCAATAATTGTACTATCAAAGCAGCATTCAAGCTGAAGGCATTCATCTTCAGTCACACCTGGCCAGCCGCAAGCCTGCCGCATCATGGGTTCGACACTGCATGTTTTCTCTATGGTAATGTACATACATTGTAATAGAAATATTACGGTTTCATGGCCCACCAAAAATCTTGTTTTCCCTTGACATAATCTGTCAATTATTCGTTTGTACAGTTATAAACTCGAAGATTGATAATGCAAATTAGTCCATTATTTGCATAATTGGTATCTACCTGCCATCAAAATTAAACACATACCAAATATCGACACAACCCACCGAGATACTCTTGACTTATGCGATTAACAGACACCAACACACATACCAATCCTGACCCAACTTAAAGACCATGCCTGTACTATAAAATCACCCAATAAATTCGGCTAACGTAAACAACCAGAATCAGTCTGCTACTGACTGTCGTGGTGTTCACATCGGTGGAGGTCTTGCTAAGAAAGTGACTAACACAAGTTACTCTTCGATGCATTGTTAAAATGTAACAGACAGCAGATAAGGAACTAAAGATGCATCTAAAGAAGTTAGCCTCACCTAACCCATAATATAAAGTAATGACAACCTGGCTTGCCATGCTCTTACTGGTAATGTGAGATATGGCTGGCAGTTACATGCACAGTTCTATCCTTACATAGACCCTGTCTGTACTGGGCTGATAAATTGATACCATATTACAGGCCACATTTCTAGATACACAACTATCCGTGCTAATTCTACTATGAGGAAGATATTTTCAAGGTATAGATACATAGATACAATTAGAGACTTTGATAATACTTAGATTTGAAAATTGATTATCTATTTCGGCCATTCAGCATGGTTTGACAATGTTTCATTGAAAACAAGTAGAGAAAATTATTTGAATTTAACCAGTATTATATGCAAATCCGTTCCTGTCATTGTTTTCAGCTTGTAGACAGTCTGGGATTTTTATGAGTTTAATTTATTTATCTTTTATCTTTTATTTATTTATTTTTCGCACTTAAAAATATACATATTTAAGAAAGAAATACAAAGACAATAAAACAGTGCAAGGCAGGCCAAATAGCTTCTGATTATGTAAAGGCCTTCCTTTATCAAATCATAACATTTTTAGCTGATCAGTTATACGAAAGAAATAAGTTGGATGATAAACAAAATGAAACAATATAGTCATCATGAGAACAATGTAATAAATAATTTTCCATAACTTGATAAATAATACATGAATATGAATGTAGAGTAATCGAGAAGTATAAAACAAAGTAAAAACAGTGAACTATTATTAAACAATTTAAATAATACTAATAAACAGTGGACTACTATTAAGAAAAAGAAACGGAAACCAAATTAGGAAAATGTAGGCTTACTTATGAAGTCAAATTTAGCGTGGGACTTGAAGAGCAAGAGTGGGGCTCATTTTTAAAGTCATTAAAAGCTGTTCTAGACGTTGGGACCGCTGAACATAATTGTAAATTGACGCTGGTTGGATTTTACATTAATTGGTCTTAGATAATGGCTTTATCTTGTGAGGTGGCTGTGAATGTCTGAGTTTGTTGATAAAATGCCATGGTAAATTTCAGGCAGCTGGTTTTGGGCATTTATGTTTTATCTTATACATTAGTATACTACTTTGTAGTCCATTTATGTCATATATTGTCGGAAATTTTAGGTTTTCAAACAACGATGCACTAGGGAAAGTGAAAGAGACTTTTGAGGCTATTCTCACGTAGCGTTTCTTAAGTAACAAGAGTGGTTTATGTGATGTAGAATGCGTACTCGCCCATACTATATTACAGTAGGTTAGTTGGGGATAAATATAACTATAATACGTAATAAACGTTTTAGGAGACAAGAGATTTCCTACTTTCCGTATAATCCCTATGTTCTTTGTACAAGTGTTATTAATGTGATTCTTCCATATTAAGTTGTCTTCAATTAAGACTCCTAGAAAGCGAGTGTGAGACAGTTGACTAATAAGATTGTTATCTAGAATTATATGGATGTCTTCCTTCGAGTATTTCTTATTCTTGTCAGCAAAAATGATCAAATTTGCTTTTTGACATTCAAGGACAACTTGTTTGCTTTAAGCCATTGATTTACTTTGTCTAGTATTTCATTCATACTGGTTAGTATGGTGACGAGATTCTTGTAGACATGAATACATTTGTGTCGTCTGCGAATAGAAGAGCAAATAACTTATGCGATACATCTCCTAAATCGTTCTAATAGAGTATAGAATATATCAAGTATAGACCCTAGCGGAACGCCACATAAAATGATATTAAGACGTGAGTTGCAAGTGCCTTTTGTAAAGTATTGTTTTCTGTTCAAAAGGTAATCTTCGAGCCAGTCGTGAACTGTATTCTGTGAGCCGTAGAACTGTAATTTTTCAAGTAGTATTTTGTGATCAACTGTCAAAAGCTTTTGACAGATCTAGAAATATACCTACAGTGAACTCATTCTTACCTGAGGCTTCAGTTATTTTGTCAATTAAGCATAAAAGGGGCATGTATGTAGAATATCTTTTACGAAATCCATATCGATGAGAATAAAGAATGCTATTTGTTTCTAAGTGGTTTAAAATTCTTTTGTAGACTAATTTTTCAAATATTTTTGAAAATGAAGGAAGGATGAATATGGGCCTATAATTAGAAAAGATGTCTGGCTCTCCAGTTTTATATAACGGAATTACGTTTGCTGTTTTCAGTTCGGTCGGTACTGATCCTGTTGATAACGACAATATAAATAAGAAAAAAAATATGAATAAGTGGTTCTAAAAAGGAAATATTTTGCTTTGATAGAAGTGCACTTATATCATTATGACCTGGGGCTGCATTTTTTTTTCAAATTTAAGATGATATCATGAATCTCCGAAGAAGTTGGCTTTTCAAAAGAGCTGAGTTGAGGGTATGAGGGATTCAGGTAGTCCATGGGAGAACAATCATTCTTGTCAATTTTGTTTGCAAGGGAAGGTCCCATATTTGTAAAACAAGTGCTTTTCAAAAAAGCGGGCGTTTTGTCTACGTTTATGAGTGTGAATTGTCTTTTCCCTTTTCTTGAAGTAAAATCTGACAAAGAAAGTCACTCAAGGGCTGTTGAGTCTATAAGAAAAATTGTCATTTTGGGAAAGGAGTACTGTTTTAAGAGGGAAAGGCAGATTGGGGAAAGCAATTTTGAAGTTACGGCACTTAACTCAAGTGCTTTTGAAAAAGCTGGTCTTGGTCTACAACTTGTACTTATTTCTAAAATGCACAATAGGCTCATTATAAAAGCTATCAATGTAATTATGTACGTAGGACGCAATAAAACATACAATTTGAAAAAGCACCATTGAATCATCAGCACTAAGGTGATTAAGTGAAATAGAAGTTCATAACAGCTAAGGTTCTATCTTAAATGAATACCAAATGTCAAACAAGTTTTCAAACCAATTAACAGCTACCTCACCCCTATTATTCTGGTTTCCGCATTTACAACAATTCTTCCTTATTTTCCTGGATAATTTTGCTACAATTCATGAAAATCTCCATATTTTTGTGCCGAGCGGCGTCACTTTCCACGTCCTTGTTGTCTGAATGAAGTCGGTATTGAACAATGGAGCATTTTCTTTTGTAACAAAGGATCGCTGTTTTGCAAACAACATCAAGAGCCTCTGTTTACATCGGGAATAGAAGTTTAGTAGCGAGTGTTTGGCAAGAATCATCTGACCGCGCATAGAAGCCGCTGCACGGTATTTTCCATTACAATGAACAGAAAATTCGAATGCCGGGTTTGGAATCTATAAAGTCCTGTTCATAAGACGAATGCCTTGTATATATTAAATGAATATTTAAGAATATTTAAAAATAACAGAAATAAAATATTTACTTATTTATCAATAAAACATTAAAATATGATATTCATAAATATGACATTGATAGATTAGTATAATATTAATACATATTTTTGATATTTGATATCTAAAAAGAAAAAAAAAATCCATGCACGGACTCGAACCCGGATCTTCCGGATCCGAAGTACTACAACGTTACCAGTTGAGCTAAGTTGTAATGAGTACTAATCGCCATTGTGCATAATGCTTTAACCTCACTACATGGTATCATTTATGTCGATTTTTGGTCGTTTTCTTGATCATTTTTTTTTCCTTTTCAATCTTGTGGTATAGATGTAATATGGTAATTTTTCAGGATATCAAAGTCCGAAACCACAATGCAATGATATTTCCGAATAGTTCTAGCAGTTACATGCGGTCGCCCTCCTATGTGTCATGCAAATCAAGCCTGCCAGGTTTTTCTTGCTCCCTTGCCATATAAGGCAACGGCTATACAACCATTTTGGAAGGTCTTGCCATATAATGTCTTATTGTGTGTGACACAGTGTTGAACCATGCAGACGACTGCAAGGTAAGATCCGTCTTATTGCGTTTTGTCGGGAAGGCGACAAAACGCAAAAAAATCGTTAAAACTGTCAAATATGTCTTGAGGATTATCTATAACAGACTTGCCGTCACGAAATTTTTCAGGAATAGTAATACTTCGCTTTTCCCTATTAAGAAGTTCATTCATTGTTTTCCATGTTTTAGATAATATCAGAATACGCGGCTTTAAACTTTTCATCATAATAATTTCTTTTAGACAAACGAATAAGAGAGATGTACTTGTTCCGATAAGTTTTGTACGTTTTAAAGAAGGCTGGAGTTATACGTTTTAAGTACGCCTTAAACAGTGTTTTTTTTTTTTTTAGTTAACGATTTCCGCAGGCCATTCGTAAACCAAGGTTTGTTGTCATTCAATTTACGATTTGCTTTACATGTTGTTACAGGAAAACTTTTCAGAGTTGGTCATAACTTTGTCAATTAATGCTGCTGACTTATTTGTTACTCTAGTCGGCTTTGAAATGGTTGGGTACGTATTACAGGAAAAAAGTGTCTAGAAAATCATCTGCTAGCTGATGATTACAATTCTTAAGTAGATCAATGTTTAGATCTCCTAGCAGATGTTTTATCCTCATTATAATGATGTCCAAAGTTACAGAAAGGTGACTATTTTTTTTTATGTCAGTGGCAGGAGGTTTTGCAGCCCAAAATTAGGTTTTTTTGGGGAACATGATGAAAATGTTGGAATTTCAATGAAAAGGGATTCAATGTCATCTTCTGAGTTTATATTGAGGTCTTTTCTTTCTACAAATTCCAAACAAAGAGGGACACTCCCCCACCCACTCTAGTTGACCTGCAGTGGTGAAGTGAAACGTAATTTTGCAAGTCATACAGCTGTAGAGTAGCTTCAGTAAGCCAAGTCTCTGGGAGTTTATGTAGTTATGGTGGCCAATTCATCCCTCAAGTTGTTGGGAAGGCCACATACTTCCGTATTGCGTTACCAAGGGTAAGCCAAGATCCTCTTTAAGCAGGAAGTAAACCCTGACCTAACTAGGATTAGAGACTATAAAAGGATGCACTGTACCACTCTTTGTCATTCTGATGAAGACTTTTTAATTAACAAAAAGATCGAAACCGTTAAATTGTTTTGTCCCAGCCGTCATCCTTCTGACACCCAATGGACCAAACCGCAACCCGAGGATACTTTCACAAGAACATAAAAAATCTGCAGTGTTTAAATATTTCATGCAGGTGTGAGTTCTGATAAATCCTATTTGTTCCGGTTTCGGTAACTAGTCATCAAACATTATCCATTGACACGTGTAAGATAAGATAATAATATATTCAGGAGCTTGTGTGGTAGTAGATATGGATGAAAGGAAATCATTAACACAGAAGTTACGGAATCAGAACTTACCGCATACTGGTACGTCACATCGCTCCCATTCAGTGCTGGGATCCTCAGGGAAGCACCAAACTCCGGTCCAGTCGCCAGTATTCCGGCAGTAGTTCTCCTCCAGTCCGGATGACGGAAACCGAACAGTCGTGTAAAGGTGTCTGTGGGGTGTCTGACTGTCCCAGCGTTGGCATGTCTTGCCTGTTTCGGTCACGGAGACGTTTCCTCGGTAGGATGTCCCGCTTTCAAACTGGCATTCTGGTAGAGAATTAAAGGCGAAAGCACTATTAACCATATCTAGACGGGGGGGGAGGGATAAAAGTGCCCGCGCCAGCTTTGACATCGTATAACTGCCAAACGACGTATGCTAGGACTACCAAACGTGTTGACTTGTCCTAAAATTTAGTTGGCAACGATATCACGACAATAGTATAAGTTTGTCATTTTTCGTGTTACCATGGCAACGGGTTTCTGACAGGCATTTTATGCAAAAATCACTAATTTTGGCTTAAACGATTATGTTTCTTATGTTTCTTGCTCAACCACACTAGTTTCCTACAGGTGTTACATAATATTTTGGTGGACGTACCAACTAATAAGTATCTAATACCAGCTCAGAAAAGGACAAGAAATAGCCATGCCTTTAAGTATCAGACTTTTTAACCTAGGATTGATGTGTTTAAAAATTCGTATTTTCCTAGAACGATCGTAGAGTGGAACTCGTTACAACCAAGTACAGTGGAATCATCCTCATTAGATAGCTTTAAACAATGCATGCAGTTAGATATGCGAAGGTTAGACAAGACAGGTCGTTCGGTGTAATATAACCAGCTGCTGCCGCGCCGCGTGCCTGCGAAGCTGGTGTGTTACGCCGAATGGCGGTTATACCGGCTATATAGATACAGATACAGAATATGTAATTTTATGTAACTTTCATGATTTAGTATTCATAAATTATGGTCATTTGATGACGTCATCGCTCAAAATCCAAGATGATTCATTTTTTAGGTATAAACTGGATTATTTGCCTTCAAATTCTGTACAACCTGGTATTTTCTGAACCAGAAACTTTCAGATTAACGTTTACAGTCTATTTTCATTGTGATTTGAGGTCATTCTAAGTGGAAAAAATATATTTTGAAAATTTCAGAAGGGCCGATCCAAGATGGCGGATCCCGAGGATTATAACACATGACGTCATTCTTTGACGTCATTTTGACTTCAACGTAGTTACCATCGACGACATGTGTCTTGGCATACCTTAGATTGATAATGCACACTGTTTTGTTTAATACCTTAGATATCACGGGAATTCCCTATTTACCCAATAAAATCATATCGATGACGTCATAATTACCTCATATTACGTCATAGCGTCACCAACATTACAGGAATTATAAAACTTTACGTGTACATCACTCCTTGCAAATTTGGTGATGATATACATCACACTTTTCGGAAATTATGAGGCGGCCGAATGGAGCCAGGATACTGCACTCTGCCACAAGACATCATGTGCAGACGTTTAAAATCCCTACTTCTTTCCCTTAAGATCTTTTGCACAACCTGGAGACTTTTGGGGTTAGAAGGAACAGGAATGGTCTAAATGTTCCCAATTTGTTCAGTTCATCATTCATTAGGTGGCGTAAGGACAGATGTGATTTTTGAATAATATGGATGGTTACAGGAGGAGACCGGGGTCAAAGGTAGAATTAATATACTCTCAGTTTTCTCGTATTTGAGCTGAACAACCCGCTCTTTCTTTGCATAGCAATTGAACGCGCATAGCAACGGTAAAACAAAGAGTACCATAGTAACCGACCACCGTGTATGCCATATTCGCCATCCTTAACATGCTTATATCCTACATACATGAAATTCCAGACATCGTTCACTCTGTTGGGTAAAGGCGGCCCTGGAAGTATTATTCCATACATGTAAGATTATGTCCTGTAACTAACGATAGCCTTGTCGCACTACAATGAAACTTGACACAGTTTTAGAACTACCAAAAAAACATTGAATAAAGGTGACTTCAGTTTTTCTATTGCTAGATTTTGGGTTAGAAATACACATTTTGGCTAAAAAAACAGTATGTATTGTGTAGGCTTACGCGCCCAGGCGGTAACACCACCTTTCATCATAATATTTCACAATAAAAGAGATAACCCCATACAAATTATTTTTGTCCGAGGCTACTTTGCTTAAAATGACGATAACATTTTTTTTCGGGGGGGGGGGGGGGGCAAAAACATCGGTAAAGGCTATTTTTGGGTCGTTTTTTATTGAAAATTCGCCCCAGTTAAAAATTTAAAAATCTATACAAATTAGCCTCCGACAATTTTGATAAGAAAGCTATAATAAGTAATATTTAATTACTCAAATGATTAATTCTGTTGTTTTGAGCTAGACGTAAAGCCGTAAAAGTCATAACCCGATCCCACACAAGCAGCTCGTTGTCTCCCACGATATCCAAGACTTGTGACGTAACGGCCGTTCCCTTTGAACACCAAATCGAGCATATAGACCCTCTGTTCTATTTGGAACACCTCCGTCAAAACAGCGCTTGTAGGCGGCTCATGCAAAATTTGTGGAGGAGACAACTTCCAAACCATTTGATTGAAACATTTAGAATGTAATACAATCCAAAACTACTATGCCCACTACTAGCACCAAACTATGCACAGCCTCATTACTCGAAAGGGTACCTACTGGCGGAACTTCAAGGTGAATATTCAAGGTGAATAAATCATGGCCTATAAAACAATTTTGTACTTATAAGTACACCTGAGATGAGATATATGATAATAGACCTTGCGCTCCCCGAAATGCTCCGTAGTGGAATATTTCGAACCGTGTTCGAGTTCGGCCGCGCCGCTGGCAAGGCACGCGGCCGAACTCGAACACGAACTTTAAAGCCTGGGCTGCCTTAACCCAACAGAGAACTCGTCATCAAGCTTACCGATTTGTGTGTATGCTAAAGTGAAAAAGACGAGTAGCAGATGTAGAAGTAGATATAGATGAAAGTGGATTATAACCACAAAAGTTACAAACATTAACTCTAGAGTAAGGTTATAGAATCAGCCCTTACCACACACTATGTTACACAGCTCCCATCTCGTGCTTGGGTCCGTGGTGAAGCACCAAACTCCAGATGAGCCGTCCGGATTCCGGCAGTAGTTCTGGTCCAGTCCGGATGACGGAAAAACATCGGGTCTAATGTAGTGCTCATGAGGTGTCTGGCTGTCCCAGCGTTGACATGTCTTGCCTGTTTCGGTCACAGAGAGCTTTCCTCGGTATGATATCGAAGTTTCTATCCGGCACAATTCTAATGGATTACATGGGGAAATACAGTATTGTGCTTCCAGAGCGGAACATGCACAAAAAAAAAATCAAAACTAGTGACAACTACATGATTGACATGCAAATCAAGTCATAAGTTGCATGATGTACATTGTGCACATTATGTTTAAGCCAGCCATATGCCCCCGATGACATACATCTAACTCTCTCTTCACTTATCCTCTTTGTAACACTCTTTAAAACACAAATGCACCTCACATGAACTGCTAGCCTACCCCAAACCGGTGGTAAAACAGGACGTAAAATGTGAATGATCCTTATGAATACATTTTCCTATTAAAATATGTTCTTAAGATTGATGTGTCCAAATTTCATCTGACCACTTTCGAGCAACTAGTGGTGGAACGCCGTGAGTCAGAGCCCATAAAAATCACCTTATGTCCTCTCCGTTAACTGACTGTATTTATAGATTTAGATAACTTTTCAGATTTATTTAGATTAAGACTTAGATTAAGTAATATTTCAGATTGATTTATGCAACTAAATTGTAATCATAATACTCTGGAGGCAATTTGCAAAATAGCACCTGTGATTAATGCCGGATTTCATACTTTTGAGATTTACAAGATTAAAAGTTAAACCTTTCAAATCAGGGCCTCGTTTTCATATATATATGAGATACTGCTACTATGGCCCTTTTGATTAAGACAAGAAATGTAAATCATGCAAATCAGGGCCTTATTATGAAAATGTATGAGACACTGCAACTGCATCCTTCTTGACTAAGATAACAATGTCATATTTTCCATAGCTTATGTAATTTGAGAGGAGAAGATGATTCAATAATACAATTCATGCAAATGAGAAACTCTTTGGTATAATCAATGAAACTGATATTTTGAAAAATGTTTGTCGTAAAGGTCATAAAACTCTAATCATATATACAATTAACGTCCTCATCTGCGTTAATCTTCTCCATTCAAATTGCAAATGACGCCCCGTTTTGCATAATCCCATGATTGTCATGGTAATGTCAAACCATCTTCACCTTTACCTAATTTGCAACGTAGTTGATATCAGTAATTCCTATCATCGAATTATCGAATTATAGAATACCATTATCCTAGTTTTATTTACCACATACCAAAACAAGAGTTCCGCGACCTAATATCTCCATGAACTATTCTGTTTATGCAAATAACTTACACATTTACATAATATATGCTTGGTCATGAACACCTTTAACCAACTTACACATGTCGCAATATTAACATACCTATCATCTACCATTAAGATAAATCGTGGCGCTTTTGCATCAATTATGGAAATTATGTATTTATTTGCATGATTGTTATCTCTTGATGTTCTACTTACCATAAACTACATATGTTACATGTATTTGAGTCATATTACGGAAAAAAACTGTAAACATAGATTTTACTCATTAATTCTGCAAATCAAGTCCCAATTAGTATAGTTTGCATTTCATTGATTACACCTCAGTCCAACCTACCTGCATACTTAATATCATGGAAAACCGCCGTTCCTTTGTTCAATTATTCTCCTTATATGATTCTCACAATAGCGCCCCTGCAGTTGTAGAGCAAGCCGCAAGGGGGCCCAAACCTACACCACTTCGCACATACACACACAAACACACTCAGACGCACACACAGAAAGACACACCCAAAACTATATCTCCATTTTTCATGGAGATAACAAGCAGCGACCTTTTATTGTAAAAAGGCGTGTTAATTACCTCTGTAGGAGAAATGGAACCCCTGAGCCGTGACAGTATCATCAGAAGTAAACCTCATGAACATCCTGTTATATGTACTGGTGATGGGATCCACTGACATTGCACTTGTTAACCTGAAAATAAAGATTAATCATTCTTAGCTTCGTATATGTCAACATTGAAGACTTCTTAGGCTAGCAATTCACATACATTTGTTTTAAATATTCAGAATTACTAAAATATACTGTATTAAATATCTGGCCACTGATGTCATTACCTCTGCAACTGTGGAGCACTGGCATTGCTTCCATCATAGATGGTCAAAAAGTCATAACCGATCTCGAGGTTGAAGCTGTGAAATATAAGACGAACGTAGCGTCCTTCTGGCACGGTGATCGTCCACTCACAATACTCATCGTTGTCGTAGTCATTGGGAAAGTTCGATGATGTCACTGTACCTACAGGGGGAGCTGTCAGGGTTTCTGCACATTCAGGATCAGGAGCACTTGTTGGTGTCCATATGACTGAGGAGATGATTAATGTAGTTTGATTACTGTATATAGGAGATTCCTTATACACAACTGGGTATTGATCTCACCTGCTAACATTTCGATGTCTATCAGACACCTTCTTCAGAGCTTCTGACTGAAGTACTGTTTCTCACCGCTTTAAGTAGCCGCTATAAGTAGCCGAAACGTTAGCAGGTGGGATCAATCACTGGTTATGTATAAAGAATCTCCTCTATCATATATTCTACCAACTTGATGAAATTATTTTCGGGAGTTTGATTACTGGATTTGCCAAACTACGTGTTATTTTTCTTAGATTTTACAGAGTCATTGGGTTGTTATGAAAAGCCAGATGTATTTTTAGTCTGACGCCTTATTTTGCATCCTGATTTCCAAAACAGATATTGTCTTAAAATGTCAGTCATTTGGTCAATGATAATGATACAATATTCAACAAAAAAGGAACAGACAAAATTGCCTGCGTTTTCGGAATTTACAAACATTACTAGAAGTTGAATACCACCCTTGCCAAGCTGCTGTCTAATGTAGCAATGCTGCACTACGCGCTCCTTAGCGGAACATATTGGGCATTAATGCTGTATTCCCTCTGCTCCCTTTGAAACAGAGCATTAATGCCAGCATACACCCCTGTCCATTAATCGTCATTTATTACTCAGTCTTCTTGGACTGCATGGGAAGTGGAAACCCTTTTCCCCTGGCAGGTGGTCACACCAAATTAACCCTCTGCCCCAAAACAACAGTCCACCCTTGCCAAAAAAAACAGTTGTTGCAGGGTGCTAATGTATAGGTCAAGCATGACTAAAGGCCGTGACAGAAAGCACTAATGCTGGAAAGAAGCCAACTAATTGGTTCAAGCCTTGGTCCAAGGCATGGTTGCAAGGACATTGAGGGCAGCCATAATTATTATGAAATTACCATGGCAGTGTGCACTAACCAAGCATTAGTACTGTATATGTATTTCTTGCATTAATGCTACATTAGACAACCGTTTAGCAAGGGCACCATTGTGACTACAGCAATTATCCATTTACACCATAGGCACGACACTTTCTTGAACAGACAAGTTACTAGCTTCTGCTTAACTGTAAATAGTTGTATTTTCTATATTTTTTGTGTTGATGATGAATTGGCGTTCATGGTTTTTAAAGTGACCTATTTATTTCGAAGTCAATTCTTTCCAGCGGAAACTGGCAAGAATTAACTATAGCCGGGGAAACCAAAAAAGAAATGTGGACCCGTGTTACATGAATGTTGCAAACGTTACCAATGATAGATGCCATCAGGTTCAAAATCTTATACATTTGTCGTTTCGTTCATAGACCTAAACACGTGCCTAATTTCATTGCAACGCAAATATACAATTTTGAGTTAAACTACTAAACCGTACAATTTTGAGTTACACTACTAAACCGTAATCATTGATTTATACATGTGCTTCAAAACACGTTAGTGGTGAAGGTATAAAAGCGGACTTGCTTGCTGTGATAAAAAGCCTCATAATTACCAGAGTAAGAGAACTGGAATCCAGCATCCACCACTGACTCGTCAGATGTAAACCTCACGAACACCTGGTTAGATGTAGTTGTGATGTTGTCGACTGAGGCGTAACCCGTTAATCTAGATATGAAGATAGATTGTGTTTGGCTCTTTTCACGATACCCGGAAAATATTGAAGTCTTGAATAAAAAGGCTAGCAATTCTTATCATGGATCAGCCATGCGTATCCCTGGTACAAATCTAGATATGTATATTGACCGTTCAGACCATTACCGCTGCAACTGTGTAGCACTATCACTGCCTCCATCGTAGATGGTCAAAAAGTCATAACCGTTCTCGAGGTTGAAGCTGATGAAGTGTAGGTTGACTGTGTTTCCTTCTGGGACGGTGATCGTCCACTCACAAGTCTCATCGATGTTGTAGTCACCTGGATGGTTCGGTGACGTCACATTACCTTCAGGAGGAGCCATTAGGTTCCCTCCACAGATCGCTGTCAATTTATCTGCGGAGATGATTAAATGGCATCAACCGTCCTAGATGCAGTTTTTTGACCAGATTTGTTAAAGACCCCAGTAAAACTATATAAAGGCTGGATAATGTAAACTGTAGGCTTCAGTGTGCTGCTGGCAGCCGTGCAGTGCACATCAGTGGCGGCCTGCCTGTGACAGTTTACCAAATACAAGTCACTCTTGAACTTGTGTTTGAAATAACAACTGCAGATATTAGAAATTAAAGTATGGCTACACATCAAGAAGGACACTTAGCCCAGATATAAAGTAATGACAACAATGGCTTGTGATTTAGTTTGAGACATTGGCTGGCAGTTATCATAGTGTGTAGTTCTACAGAGCCCCAGTCTAAACTAGTTTCTTAGACTACAGGTAGACGCCTAAATCACAAGTCATATTTCTGGACACACAACTACCAAAGCTAATGTTGGAATTCCGGAAAGACTTTTTTTCAAGTTGGAAATGTCTAATGCAGTTAGATATTTTCTATTACTTGCCCTGGGTAAGGAAATCTTGGTCTTTAAGCGATATTCAAATATTTCAAATCTTTGATATAACAGTGATTGCCAATGGTGTTTTGACTGTTATCAAAAGTCATGCGACTTTCATTTCGAGGCCTTTTCTTTACATTGTAAGGTCCAATCCTCAATATTTCTTGGTGATAACATGATTTTTGAACGTTCTTGTCGTTTGTTCAATGATACCTGATTCAAGGAAAATTCTGCCAAAGTAAGGTTGTACATGCTGAACCAATAAATAGATAAAATAAATACCATAGCGGTAGGGACGTCCATGTTTAGAATATCTTTTTTTTGATTATGCATCTGCATTCATCGAATTTAGAAACACCACAGGAACCTGCGTATTACCATCGGGAATCCAGCAGTGTCATTCGTCAAACCTTACCCGCGGTCGTTCTCGAATAGCTATAAGTTACTAGTTATATACAACACGATCCCAAGTCGTATTTTGTACTTTTCGCCTTTTTCTTGAGGTTGATGGTAATCTTAGGTTTTTTTCTTCCATGATAGTGATTAATCCATCTTTATTTTGTCAGAATGTACAATGGCCAGTACAAAGATAAAAAAAGAAAAAAAAATGCATAAAGACGTACAATATGAATATTGCCAGCAGTACCATGAATAGACGCCAATGGGCCAGAACCTTGTATCTTTAATAAGTCAAGGCCGAAATATATGCCAAATTTCACACCAATCCAGATACAACATCTTGGGTTATACGGCTAAACCACAAGCACCGTTGCAAACAAATCCTATTAAGAGCACGTTATATAATGGATAAAGCAAACATGCTCGCTGTGATAAAAAGCTTCATGATCACCAGTGTAGGAGAACTTGAACCCCGAAGCCGTCACTGTCTCGTCAGATGTAAACCTCACGAACACCTGGTCAGATGAACTGATGATGGGGCTGTCTGGAAACAACGTTAAGCTGGAAATCAAAATAAACCGTTATCGGCACTGTTTATTTCATCCAGAGAGATATTTAAGGTTTGATTCCTAAAGCAAGTAATTTAAATCATGAATTGCTCTCTACTCTGTGAAAAAAATAATTCGTTCAGACTATTACCTCTGCAACACTGGAGCATTGTCACTGTCTCCATCGTAGATTGTCAAAACGTCATAACCGGTCTCGATGATGAAGCTGTCAAACGTGAGACGAACGTAGCCTCCTTCCGGCACAGTAATCGTCCACTCACAATTTTCATTGTTGCCGTAGTCATTGGGATGGTTCGGTGACGTCACGTTACCATCAGGGGGAGCCGTCAGGTTACCTCCACATCTAGGAGCACTGGTCGGTGTCCCTGGATTTAAATAGGAAGCCTGCACTATAAAACCACCCGATATATTCTTTTAATTTAATATATTTAATATTAAAATATTTTAATTTTGACCAGTATTATATGCAAATCTTCCTGGGGCATTATTTTCAGCTTGTAGGCAGTCTGGGATTTTTATAAGTTTATGTAGTAATAGGGGCCAATTCACCCCTCAAACTGCTGGGAAGGTCACAGTGGGGAGTATTTCGTTATTACGTTACCCAGGGTAAACCTGGATCCTCTTTAAGGAGATGATAAAAAATTTAATTACAATCTATCCATAGCGTCTTGTGGTCTGCTAGTCAAACGCAAACACACACATACACACACACACACACACACATACACACACACACACACACACACACACACACACACACACACACACGAACAAACAAATATAGACACACAAACAAACGCACCCAAAACAATATCTCCTGTCACGAAGGTAATAGTGATTGCCAGAGTGATGGCCCACCGTCGGAAGCCACGCCCGATCTCCATGTTGGGGTCAGCTACCAACTAAAAAAGAACAATACTGCGGTTTGTTCCTCAGTTTGCATTAGATGTAGAATCAACATTTGCCATGTCTTCTGTTTGTTACACGAACATGCGACCATGTGATTGTCAGATGAAAAAAAATAGCAACTATGTTTTATTTATCACCTGGGCATATCCTGCTATGCAGTAAAATGACGAACTATCTTGCACGAGATGCGTGCGAATCAAGTAGAGTCGTGCATGCGTGAGCATAGAATGCTGTATGATTTAAACCAACGATACACCAATCTGCAGCGTTTAATTTTTTTTGTTTTCTAGCCCAAACAAGTTTTGATTGGTTGCTAGTACTTTTTATTTCTTAGCGTGTTCCGCGTCACAGGAAAAGGTGACCTAATGCCAATAAGAACTTACGAAAACTGTTTGTAGCCTGGGGCTACATATTTTAGCGGCACAAATGCTATAAAGCCCGACCCTGTTCATTCTACGTGATTTATGATAATCAATGTTCCCCTCGACTGTGCTTCTACAAAATTTCCACAACAATCGTTTTCCTACAAAATATTTTACCAATTTCTTTGCTTGGACTCAAAAATGAAGTTTCGTAAAGGCTAACGTAGCGCTACAAATTATAGTCCAATTTATTTAAAACGTCAGTTATCTTTAAACTGCGCAGACAGAGCCATATTTCTAAGCAATGGGAAGAAATATATGTTCTTCTAAAAAAGAATGCATGGTCTTTAAACTTTTCTCCGCCTGCATTACGACGTGCAAGTATGAATTTGTACCGATATGAGGTCTATGATGAAGAATTGTGCTATAGGGTTACCCATTATCGTCCACTTCAGTCTTTCTCCTCCTAACGCTATACTTGAAGAACATATATCAGAAAAAAGGCACATAAATTGTCCAACCTAGTAATTGAAGAAAATAATGTTGTGCAGTAAATTTTAACAACGCTGAGTGGTATATACAGTGCACGTGATGAACGCAAGGCAATAATGTTTTGACGTGTAAAAATGCAGCGTAGGTAAGGGGGTCGCCGGGTTGTATCAAACCTTCCTAAAACTACTAAAAGTTTCAAATCTCGATTCGCCACAGATAGTTTGAATATCGAAGAAAGGTTTAACGACAGCTACATTTAAAATATACTATCTACTGTGCGAGGTAGAAAACATGATGAAGTACGTGGTGTCAAATTACATATGTAATACGTCATGCATGACGCCTCAAGGTAATTATAACTTGCTGTTACTGGTTCAGGAGTTCTGTTGTGTTGCTAGAGGCAAACCTAATTCGTTGCTTTGTACATTGGAGAGTTATAACTAAGGAGCATACTTTTGTCGTTATTTGTTGATCATGAGAAATGGCATAATGTACCTCGACATGTATGCGCATGTTAATTAGTAGCACTATCTAACCCCCCACCCCACCCCCCACCCCAAAAAAAACTAGGTAACTCCACCACTATTTTCAACAAATGGACATTCCAACAATTCCCGTAATTCAAAACTGAACCTTACTTGAAGAAGAACTGTAATATATTGCATAAAGTAAGCTGAAAACAAACTTACCTAGTTCCAGCGGGGACAACCCTACTCTCTCAAAAATGAACGGATGTGGTCTGAACACGCAACCTTCTTTGTCTGATAGTTTGGTTCAGCCTATCACTGAGCCTGATTTAGATGCACTCGGTAAGTTCGATGCATTCCACCCTTGAGCCACCCAATCAGCGTTTTCGTTTCTTAAACTGCACCAGCACGAGGCTTCTGGGTATCTACGAAGCTGCCTGTGAATAATTTAGTCAGGAATTGCACGAAGAACTGCGCGAGCCATCTCAACGCCCATAAAGTTCTGATTAAATTGTTTGATGGTCACATGTTTGGTGCTGAGCAATCAGAAAGGTAATCTAAGCAGCTACGAAGCTGCGCTAGAGATGAATAATTTAGTCAGGTATTTTGAAATTGTCCATATGGAAACTTTCTGGAGTCTTTTCGGCATATAGATCAATTGTTTTGAACCTAGGTGACTTCTGAACTAAAGGAAACAATGAGAAAATCGTAAAATACTTGACTATGTGCCATTTTCAAATTTTCCCTACACAAGATTAAGACAGAAAAAGCAAATTGTCGCGACAAATTCGTTGAAGAGCTGTGCAACCTATGATAACGGCAATACCATTCTAATGAAATAGTTTGACAGTGACGTGTTTTGCGCTGCACAGTCAGACAGTTGCCAGGTAGAAATCCTATTTTTAGCGAGGCTGAAGGGCAAGGGGGCCCGTAAGGGGCGCTTGAAATGTGCGTGGATTGGAACAGTGAAGGGGAAACTAACATGTTCCTTCATATGTCGGTATGTTGGCTTGAATAAAGTTCTAAACGGGAACTATGCAGCTACAGCGTCTTTTCTAAAGATACGGCGTAGGTTTGTACGGTTGGCTTGAGGTTGCCCACTACTTTGCCTATAATTTCTATTTTTAATTTGTCTTAAACTTTAAAAGTCTTTTTGTATACAAAATGTTCAACAAAAAGTGAAGAAAATATTACATAAAAGACAGAAGCGCTTGAGGCAATATTCGATATTTTATTCAAAGCTCATATTTATTTGAAATGGCGATTTTCAAGTTATGATTGATTCCAGAGGGACTAGATCTAGAAGCCTTGTCCCTTCAGCCACTGATGACTGCGACGACATTGTTGTGGTCGACGTCCATCCCGGCGTTAAAGTCGGAAAGTCCACCTGAAAATACAAACAAGAACGCAACAGTTCAGTTCAGTTCATCCTCTGTGAGGTGACACAAAACATCGGAACAGTATATCTGCTTGGAGATTAGATGTTGAGAGTGGCCGCTGGATTTGGGGGGAAAGAAACATGAAAATGGCTCCGTCCCTGAGAAGTCGCCAAAAAATCAATGTCTCCACATGTCCCTGTTGAGAATGACGGATCTGAGTGAAGAGTCCGACTCTGACAAATTGAACGTGTTCCTTTTGAATTAGTAACTGTTAACTACGTTTCTCAAGTTTAGGCTTATCCTTTTACTTTCATTGATATTTTTCATAAGAAAATAGTAAAATGCAAATGATTTCATTCTATGTCTGACCACTCTGCTAATTATGTGAGACAAGATGTTGATTTAATACCATGCAGAAGATATGAGTTGATATATACATCATTTTATAAACATCATACAATGTCTTGTAGCCTTCATGGGAGTAAGGAAAGGTTGATAAAGATAATAAACTTGGGACATGTGTTAGTCATTTTAATAATTAAAGGTGATAATCATTATGTAAAGTTGATATAGATTTTGAATTCATTTGCATAATTCACGAGGAGAAACTCACAACAAAGCGATTTCAAATTCTAGATATCTCACGGAGGACGGAGAATTGAATAATGGAAAGTTCTACATTGTACAACGTTAACACGGACAATTTGGAAGGAAAAATCATCACATGTGTACACACCTATGTTCAAGTCCCATCTTGCTGCCTTGTATGTGCCCGTGAAAGACGAGACGGGGCCAAACAGTCCATCAATGTATGTCAACATCCGCACAGTCTGACAGCCGCCGTTGTCACTGCCGTACGCACACGCAGGAACGCCCCCTGTCCGACCTGACAGGCGCTGCACATCTCTCACCATACCACTCTGCAAAGTCACATTGCTCTGGTCGATATGGTACGCAATCTGCGAAAATGATTAACAGGGGATAAATGTGGAGCTAAAACCTTGGCTTGCGAAGTTTTTGCTAATATTTCTTTCGGTTATTATTTACCAAAACGTACTTGGTTTGTCCTTTCCATTTCACATGGTACACATGATGTATGCATAACACTAGAGAACTCTCGAATCAGCATCTTTCAGTCATATATACATAGCACGTCCCCGGAACGTACTGCGCCTGCGCGAAACGCTTCTATGTAATGTGCATAGGCTTCAGAAAAACGTACCATATAAGGTCGTGTTCGCATATATAAGGATCAGTAAACGTTGCATTATAATTTTTCCTGTCGCATAACATATCTTTTTCGACACAAAAAGTGGAAGCTTTAGACGGGCTATTATCTTCATATATGCGAACATGACCTTATATGGTACGTTTTTCTGAAGCCCTATGCACATTACATACAAGCGTTCTGCGCAGGCGCCATACGTTCCTGTGACGTGCTTATATACATCGTGTTAATCTATCGTATCAATATACTAAAAGCTGTATATATACTACATTCTAAGACAGATAATTAGTCATACTCTGTCACTAAAATGAAGACTTACCAGAAGCACTTGGTGTACTTCCACGCCCTCCGGTAGGTGGAGCACCCAGTTGACCGGCTCGTACGAGCTCAGCACCAGTACCAGAGGTTTGGAGACCTTGCCGGAAGTGACGTACACGTTCATATCAGCTGCTTGTATGGGACCCTGCTGGAAAACGCTGAAATTTGAGAATCATAAGAACATGTGGTTAGTTCACCGAGAAGGTTATGTTTCGCATAGTGTTCGTGCGTGCGTGCGTGCGTGCGTGTGTGTGTGTTTGTGTGTGTGTGTGTGTGTGTGTGTGTGTGTGTGTGTGTGTGTGTGTGTGTGTGTACAGGATGACTCGAGAATGTCAATATGCATTGTCTTCATATCTGTAGATAAGTACAGTAGGTCGTCTTTATACATCGAGATTATTAGATTTTCGTGCCCATGGAGCTTGCTATGGTACTGCACATGAACGTTTGATATCCTGTATTCTGGACATGCTATGGTCATGATTTTTGAGTGGTAAATAGCTCTTGGGAGGGGGAGTAAGTTGGGCCCCCTAGTGGCTTTTTTAAACTACAGGAGCCAAATAAGCTTTACATTTTGACAGATAATAACTCAAGAAGGGGTTAATGGAATTTTGGAATGTAGATAGCTTAAGTGATGATTGACAGAACCATATGCTAATCATGCATATCAGAAGCTAATTATATAATCAATGAAGAAAGTTTATTTAAAAAATCAGTTTGTTCATACCTGATATGTCCGATTCCTTCGTACACGCCTAGAACGTGCACTTCGTACTGATTGTTGTCATCAGCGACACAGCTGTAGGTTTCTCTGGGTGCGGCATTCTCGAAGGCCTCGGCTTGGGCGGTTAGAGCACCACGCCTGATCTCACAGCTACCCACAATCGCTAAAAATTAGAAAAAAAATTAGAAAAAAAATGGGAAAAAAATTATTAAAAAAAATTGAAAAGAAATTTAGGAAAAAAAGTTTCGGAAAAAAAATTAGAAAAACAAATGGTTCTTGTTGGATGTCAATGTGAGAATGTAGGCACATTGGCGCACCAAATTTGTCGTGTGCTTTGGCACACTTTTTGATATGTTAGCCCAAGTGGCTCGGTGGGCGTCACTCCACCGCCAGGGAAGGTCGTGTTAAGTATTTTTGCCAATGGCACATGCACAACGTCGGGTCATGGTGAGTATCGAACCCGGGACCTATTGGTTGTGATTCCAACGCTCCTACCGTTACGTTTCGCCACTCCGGCGCCCAAAATTGCAGATTGTGAGAAACACACAAAGTTAGTAACCAACGTTAACTGTGAGAAAAATGAATGCTTGATCTTAGGAGGGTATCATTCGTAAAAGCAAGAATTTCATTAGCATCATTTCAAACAGCACAATAAAAGTCCATAATATCGCAGTGTAAAGTGTCGAATCTGCATAAAATGAGTTTCCACAACCAACACTGTAACTCATTTGCTCTAAATATAATTTCTTCTATAGTATGTACTTGTGGCAAAATGGCCTCCAACGTTTTAGCGTAATATGTCCTGTTATGTCTTGAAATTCATTAGCAGTGCTGATTAGCAAAACAAAGGCTGAAACATTATTATTTTATCGTTGAAAAGATTCATTACTGTTGTAGGATTTGTCTTCCTTTCACTTTTCCTTATCACATCTTGCCATCGGCAAGATCTTGGCTGACGTAGAAATTCTCAGTTTTGCATGAAATCATAGCCATGATGTTTACTTAAGTAGGCATGAGTACCTCTGGTAGTTTTCACTTGAACACTCACAGAACCCGTCCACACATTATTATTTTATCGTTGAAGAGATTCACTACTGTTTTAGGATTTGTTTTCCTTTTACTTTTTCTTATCACATCTTGCCATCGGCAAGATCTTGGCTGACGTAGAAATTCTCAGTTTTGCATGAAATCATAGTCACGATGTTTACTTACGTAGGCATGAGTATCTCTGGTAGTTTTCACTTGAGCACTCGCAGTAACCCTCCACACATGTAGCCCCGGTAGCGTAAGACCCCACGCAGTACCCGGTGATCCCTATGCAGGGGACCCTTTCTACCGTCGGATCAAGAACGTCCACAACCGCCGGAGCTGACAGGAATAAAAAAATAAAAAAAACACTTTAAGAAAGGGTTACCCGGAAACAGATCGACTAAGGTATAGCCAAAAACGAATTCCCTAGTGACGCGTTCGTGGAATCCCTTGAATATTTGCGAATCAATCGTAGTACTATACAAAACGCTCCGCTCTTGAGATGTCGCCAAAAACTAAGTAGCCAGTTCTCTATACCACGTATTCTTTATCAGTGCCATATATGATATTGTAGGAATTGCATAATAGCATTTAAATTCAAAGGTATGACTAGAATGAAAACCAAACACACAAAGCTTAAATTTTTGCGTGCCGCGGGTCTGACCCGATTCTACATTCAGGTTTTATGTAAAAGAGAACAAGCTTACCAGCAAAAGCAACTCCAGCTAGAGCCAACACCACTAGAGGAAGCATCTAATGATAACCGATGAGCGAGAAAAGAAATATAAGGGAAAATCAATGTACACCAATACCAAGTAACCATACCACCAGGTGCCAATATTTTAGGAATTTTTTTTTCATTTGTGTCTGCCGTAAGTTAACTCACTCTCATTGTGAACAACTGCTAATTCTAGTGGTAAAACTTTATTTGACTTAAAAGGACTTACTGCATTCAATGTTCTTAAGACTGCCTGTCTAGTTGATTTTTTCTGTAATATACTAGATAGTGTAGCAAGAACACTCCAAGGCACTTCAACACTTGATAAAGCATATTTTGTGCACTAGAGTCTCAATTACCTAAGCAACTCTAGTGCAAGATTTGGACGACGCTGAAAGTAGATTCTATAGGCATTTCTTCAGATAGTATACTATTTGATTTTTATGTACGCCACAACATACATAATTCAATGATATTAATAGTTTCAATATTAAAAGTACGTAGACTAGTACTCAGAGAAGCTACTAGAGAGATATAGGATTTTAAGTTACCTTCAAGTTGAAAGCTGTCTGTTGGGTACTCCTGGCTTCCGTGCTGCTTGCAAGTGCGAGTGTTAGTGGGGCCTATCCTGTGTTCACCCTCCTCAGGTCATGACATAGTACCGTGAATGGAGAAATGTTCGCGGCGATTTAATTTCGCGGTATAGGGAAAATGTAGTGTTAGCGGTGATTTTGAGTTCGCGCCTGAAAAATAGTAGCGCTACAGTCACACGTTGGAACGGCTTTTCGAGGTTGTTTCAAGTTCGCGGTAAAGAGATCACCGCGAAAACCGTGAACATAAAACCACCGCGAACATTTATGCATTTACAGTATCAGGCTACACCTGTTTGTTTCTCACAATAATTTATTCATCACCTCTTTGATATCGATATCTAACTGAGCACGTTATCAGAAAGTAATGTTTTCATAGCACGTTGTATAAATAGATAAGACTCATATAGCCCTTTGATTAAATACACGAGAAGCAGAATTTAAACGGCACCTGCCTTTTTCCGGAAACTTCCCACGATAATTGGATGTTCGAACGTTTGTTATATCTAAATACAGGAGTTGTTATTGCAGTTATCAGATCATGTATAGAGGTACTTTAAACCCAGTAATATTGATGTCATTGCTTGCTGCAGTTTATTCCTATAATCTAATGTGTCTTATTATTAATATTTTTAATTCTTGAGAATACGAACATAAATATCGCTTGCTTAGTAACAAGATTTGGATGAAAATAACGTTCTTGCTTTTGATTCAAACCCGAAGCGACTACTTCCAGAACGTGTGCCTATCACCCACGACCTTCACACAACCGACACACAACTCAAAACACAGAAGAACCGTAGAAGCCATACTGAAGCCAGCACTGGCACCAATTTGACCTCTCTGGTTGTTCTTTTTTATTAAAAACTAAACGGACCCCTGTTTTAGACAACGCTGGGTATGTCAATATCGATTCAAACTGTTGGGAATCAGCCATGTATTTGTTGTGAAATTGTTGTGAAATTGTTGTGACATATTCGCTGCGAAAGATACAAAAGAAACATGTAGGCGTGACCTAAAGTGATCAGCAGGCTACTCCCAACCCTCCGCCGACCGTGGGTAGTGGTCGGGGGTAAGGTCGGCTAAAGGTCCAAAATGTGTGAGAGGGGACTAAAGCCCCCCTCTCACTGGACCCGCGGCACGCAGGCGGCGTCGCTGCGGCCGATCGAATTGACAAAGCACTCAACGAATTTCATCGACAAAAAACGAATCTTTTTAAGTTTTGTGTGTTTTGTTGTCTTTTTGGTTAACTTGTGCGTTTTGAATAATATTCCCATAATAACGTCAAGGGTAACACAAATCCAGTTCAGGACGCATCGACGCCGCCAGCGTGCCGCGGGTCCAGTGAGAGGGGGCTTAGCACACTAGCCCTGCAGGCACGTGTCAACAGATAATTATGAATAAGTCAGCATGAAACGACATGCCAAACATTAGACAAAGTTGGATAAAAATGTCCAAATGATCTTATTACGTTGAGTGGCCATGGCCATGTGTTGTACCGTGTCCAACAACAATGACTACTTTAAGATAGCAGAAATTTAAGAACATTTCAGGCACCTCAATTGATAACTAAATATATATCATATATAGATACATAGTCTCGAAGGTTCAACTGCATCACAGGCCACCCACCACTGGTAATAGTTTACTCATACGAAATCTAGTCAGTTGGCGTAATACAAGCTCTAATCATGGGCGATAGGCCATCGAGTTTTTGTTGAAATCGCTGTTGCTTTGTCCTTGCTTTGTGCAATGACAAATACTCACAAACACGCACTGTGTACTCGGTCCGCAGAATCATACACTTAACACGCACTGCGTACTCGGTCCACAGAATCATACACTAAACACCCACTGGGTAGTCGGTCCGCAGAATCATACACTAAACAGTACACGCACTGGGTACTCAGTGTACTAAATCAAATGATAAACACGCACTGGGTACTCAGTGTACTAAATAAAATAGTAAACACGCACTGGGTACTCAGTCTACTAAATAAGATAATGATAAGTTTATTGCAAATTCATGCCCGAAGGCTAAATGCAAATAAACACGCACTGAGTACTCGGTCCGCTGCGTCGTTCTTGTCAGAGGGAATGTTTGCGCAAAGGCCGACGGGAGTAGAACAGGGTTCGCAGTTTGCGCGAATGCGTTCGCGAAGCCGCTGTTCGACCTAAAACTGCCGGGGGGCTTACTCACTAACTCCATAAAAATTACAGGGTAGGAAAAGCTACCCGTGGACAGCGTTACCACTTCATGTGGACAGCGATTTTGGTGACTTAGAACCACGTTCGACGGCGCTGCTTAGGGAAATAGGCTACTACCCACTAAATACGCGGCCCGACGTACTCGGTGAATGCGGCCTGACTAACGTAATCGTCACGAGCAAACGACACCCATCGCTTACATCAACAACACTCCGTCTCCTTATTGGCAACTATCTTTGCCATCTCTGTATTCAGTTTTCTTTTCAGACGGTACCAATCACACGTTAGAGTGTAACAAATCTCTGGACCTCGCCGTGCCGAATAGTGGTTCCATTTTCGAACGAGGCGGGAAATCTGTGTCTTGCGTCTGATTGGCTATCAATGATGTCATTGCCGCACTGCTGGTAACGCTGTCCCCCGGAAATCGGACTTTTTAAAATGCCGCATATCTGCTTTAAAATTAAGTATTGTATCCTAAGAAATTCTGCATGGCTAGTATGTAACCCCTAGATTATAAGTATTATCAACGTGTTTAATTTCATGGCGATTTTTCGCCGAAAATAAGGGCTTTTGAAACTGCATTTCCTACCTATCTATTCTTGTTCTTAACACTACCCAAAGCGTTCGGCTCTCGGCAATCTTCGGGTGACTTCGCGGCATCCGTTCGTATGGTTCTTTGGAATAGACGGCAGATCGGGCGTTGTGGTTGTTACAGTGAGTGTACGATTCTCGGGAATCTTTCAGTGGATCGAGTACACAGGTAGTGTGGATCGGGCGTTGTGGTTGTTACAATTAGTGTACGATTCTCCGGAATCTTTCAGGGCCTTTCAGTGGATCAAGTACACAGGTAGTGTGGATCGGGCGTTGTGGTTGTTACAGTTAGTGTACGATTATCTTTCTGTGGATCGATTACACAGTGCGTGTTTGAGTAAGTTCTCGGGAATCTTTCAGTAGGCCGAGTACACAGTCAGTACGTTAGTAGTCTACGATTCACCGAAATTCTTTCGTTTGTTTGTTACTTAGCAGATCATCGGAGTTTATACATATACGGCACAGTAATACCGATTTTAACAAAAATTCGATGGCCTACCGCCTATGCTCTAATATGTCTTTTTAAAGATCGTTAACATAGTATAGATGCACCCAGACCAAAAAAAGAAACAACCATACTTTGATAAAGACAGGGGCTCTTAACTCATTTTTAAACAATTCTTATAATTTTATTCAAAGCTAAGAATCATAATTTTCTTTCATCGTTTCAAACGGGGATCTTCATGTTATGCCTGATCCCTGAAGGACTAGAGCTAGAAGCCGTTTCCCTTCAGCCACTGAGCGCGCGCGGCGACGTCATTTCCGTAGTCGTCCCCGGTAGTACCGACGTCCATCCCGGCGTATGACTGAACGTTACCGCAGCCGGCGTTGTACCCGGAAAGTCCACCTGAAAAATTCAAAGAAATTTGTAACATCTAGTATGGTATATCAAGAGCCTGACATTGCAAATCTCACCCTCAAGGCATAACATGGGGTCGTTTGGCGTAGGAACAATATGATGGGCCCAGAACACAGCGGTCCCGGGTTCAAATCCTTTGACGCCATCGATGTAGTGGTGTTGAGAAAGGCACTTTGCACGACTTTCCCCACTCTAGCTAGGTGTAAGAATGGGTATATTGTTCTCTGTACGTGGCACTGTTAGAATAAGTTATAAAAAAACTGAGTGCAGTGCCACGACGTCCTTGTCTGTCCAAAAGCAACAAAAAAAAAATATATATATATATATATGAAAAATGTAAAGGTGGCCTGAACAACTTACTAATAGGTTTTATTGTGATTGAGGAAGTTTCAAAATCTGGACGAACCCTTGAGTGCCATTTCGGCGGTCCAGTCCGGGTGCCTGCGCTTCACACAGTTGATGGTGTCGATGAGGATCTGAGTTCCCTGCTTGATGTGAGTCGTACTGTACGGACCGCCCTCAGTGCTGTGGTAGCGAATGTCCACCTACGGGTAAAACACGGCACAAATAAAGAAAATGGCAAACATTTGTTTTTGAAATGTTTTTGCTACTGATCGAAATTGTATGCTAATCAAATGTTACATTTGTGCAGGTCTGTAGGGGGTGTAGTCCCGGCTGGGCCTAGAAGACACAAATTTATCACGGTGGACTGCCGGATATCTGATGGGTACCTGTCGGTGTTCTAGACGATAAGGTAAAGGCATCTATTTGTTACCGGGTCCCGGGTCGATTTTAACTCCGAGTTTAAAAATTACCGGGTCCAGACCGTACCCCAAAATAGCTCGGTAGCCGCAAGTGCAAAAAAGGAACTGCCCGCAAAAGACCCAGCGAGGCCCCTTTTCCAATTGCAACCGTAGCATTAGAAGATCATTGGCCTTAGCCACACACCTACACACAGACACACAAATTACACACGTGTGGCATACATATATATAAGTTTGTATTTAAGGTTGTTCTAACTAAAAACGGCAAGACAGTACAGTCCCCGTACAGGGCAAAACTGTCGCTGACGGTACAGTGCATTGAACAAACATACAATCAGAGATGACAGACTACGTATTGCCCTCTCGCACATGACACAGTAACTGCACTGCTCTCTGTGCCAAACGTTCAAAAACTGTGGTGTAAAAGCACATACACACAAACACACACACACACACACACACACACACAGACACACACAAAAACACACACACATACACACACTCACATACATACATGTACACATACACACACCACACTCACAAACATACATGTACACATACATACACACACACACGCACACACACATAGATACATGTACACACACACACACACACGCACACACACACACACTCACATACATACATGTACACATATACGCACACACACACACGCACACACACATACATACATGTATATATACACGCACATACACGCGCACGTACACTTACAGATAAAGAGAGACAAATGTACACATAGACACAGATACCCAAGCTCAAATAAACACTTACTCACTTCGGACTTAGTTGAAGAACTTTTGTTCCCTCCAGAGATGACAAGAAAATACCGAAAATGGGAAGATACGTCGTGCTGTAGCCTTAATTACTTGTAGAAGTGACACTCGTGAGGTAGCCATGAGTGTAGCTGTAGTAGACTAAGTGAAACTATTAATGTAGTTCGGTAGTGGTAGCGTTGGGTGTAGTTGCCATTTTGATCAGGGATTCTGTGCCACCTGAAGGCACGGATCATGACGGACACGGAACGGGACATGATAGTGATACCAGCCTACCGCACCATGAAAATGAAGAAAAAAAAATAGAAAAAAAAACGTACCTGCATGAGCCCGTATCCGTTCCCATGATCCCCTGTTCCGTCCGCGGCCAGAGCTGCGCCTGCGCGTGACTCGCGGCTGATAATGGCGGCGATGACGGCGGCGTCCATGTTCTTGGCGTTGGCGGCATTGAAGATCTGCGACTTGTAGCTGTTCAGACGGGACAGGTCGTTGCTTGCCAGCTGGTAGGAGGCCCCAATACCTGAATAAGCGAAACTCATCAGTTTTAATTATTGAAAGTCAGTGGATTAAAAAGAATATGAATATATCTTGGCCCTTCTATTTATTTTTAAAGTAAAGTGAAGAGAATCGACGTAATAGACCGATTGTGACTGTCCAATACATTTAGCACTTCAACCAATGATAGCGTGGCAATTAATGGTTCAAACAATGATACGGCTTAATGTTTGTCCAATATTTCGTATTTCTTTGTTTTGATTTTTTTACTTACATTTTGACGGAGGTGGGTGGGGCTATGGAATCGGTATATTGCATCAAACTGAAGCTACGTGTAGCTATGTGTACTGGTAAGGCCGAGACGAAAAGCAACATCTTTTTTAAATCTAGTAGTTGTCGTTGAGGTTAGTCTGTTGCTGTATGATAACAGTGATCGTCCGCAGCTCACTTTTGTATCAATCAGATTTTTCTTCAATTGTTTATTTGACGTCACTTTCAAGTTTCTTCTTTTTCTAAATTTGCGTCAATGTTTTAGAAAGAAATACTGATGAACTCCGCATTTGCTGTTTATCAAAGGTAATTCTGCAATTCTTTTTGGCTTAGATGTCTAATTTCTGCTTATTCTAAAATATTAGATAATTAGATGACCAATCAGAAAGTTCATATCATTTGGTTCTAACCTGAATACCAGAGGCCATCTTGGCTGGCGGTTTGAGAGCTTGCGCCGGTTGTGTCCACTGCCATGATGTTTCCATAGCCTCCTGAAATAGTACAACAGCAGTTAGGTTACTATACTGACGTAAACTCTCAAGTAATGCCTGCCTGCCTGCGTGAACAGGCCAGCAACTGGCCCCTTGCTTTCCAGGTGGATTCTCCAACCAGTCCTGTCCCTTGTCCTAGCCTCTGCTTCCCGAATGTTTAGCCCAGTGTCCTTCATAATCTGGTCTTTCCATCTCTTTCGAACTCCTGGCTGTCGGCTTTGTAGACTAATGTTTGTGGGGGTATTCTTATGACATGTCAAACCACCTCAGCCTTCAATGCTACGGTCACACAATTGGAAAAGGGGGCCCCGTGGATATACGTAGTTAAAGACCCCAGTTAACCCTCATCCGACCGACACATTTTTGCGACGAATCTGGCCGTATGGGGTCCAAACGGACCCCATTTTGCTTTGCCCCCTAAATATATTTCTGGTGGATCTTATTGTAGTTATTGTGCATATCCTGTTACAATAATCCATGGAGAATATTTTGACAATTTTTGGTGTTGATGATTAATGCTCATTATCATAATTTATGCAGAAAATGAGGAGAACCCGCATTTTCCTTTAACCCTATCTAGACTGGTGGGGCTAAAAGTGCCCGCGCCAACTTTGACATCGTATAACTGCCAAATGACGTATGCTAAGATTACCAAACTTGGTGACTTTTCCTGAAATTTAGTTGGCAACAATTCCATGATAATAGTTTAAGTTTATCATTTTTCCTGTTGCCATGGCAACGGGTTTCTGACGGGCATTTTATACAAAAAGTCACTAATGTTTTAAAAACAATGATATTTCTCAGGTTCTCTTGCTCAACCACACTAGTTTTCTAACCTGTATAACATCATATGTATTAAGATGTAACTTTCATAATTACTTATTCATAATTTATGCTAATTTGATTACGTAATCGCTCAAAATCCAAGATGGCGGACAAGATGTTTATTTTAGGTATAAACAGGCTTTTTGCCTTCAAATTCGTCACTACCTGGTATTTTCTTAACCAGAAACATTTAGATTAACGTTTCCAGTGTCTTTCTTTTGTGATTTGGGGTCATAAATGGAAAAAATGTAATTTAAAAATTTCAAAATGGCCGATCCAAGATGGCGGATCCCAGGGATCGCTAACGACTCATGACGTCATTCTGTGACGTCATTTTGGTGTCATCGTAATTGCCATTGACGTTGCTTGCCTTGGCATACCTTAAAATCAATAATACACTCTATTTTGTTTAATACCTTTCAATATTATGGGACTTCCCTATTTAGCCTATAAAATCACATCGATGACGTCATAATTACGTAATATTACGTCATAACGTCACAAAATTTACAGAAATTATAAAACTTTACGTGAACATCACTCCTTGCAAATCTGGTGAGGATACATTTTACCGTTTGGGAGTTATGAGGAATTTCTTTCTTATTACTTAATCAACAATGCGAAATCATCTGGGGTCCGTTTGGACCCCAGCGGACAACACGCACACTTTAGAGTATAACTTCCCCAAAAATCGGCCAATCCCGGTAAAAAATTCTCAGGAGCTGTAAGACATGTACATGAACAAACTCATGGAAGGATTTTTTTCTCCAACGAAAAATGTTGATATGGCACACAGTAAAACACGCCTGGGGTCCAAACGGACCCCATACGGTCGGATGAGGGTTAAACTATATAAATACGGGATAATGTAAACTATAGCCTTCAGTATGCGCCTGGCAGCCGTACAGTGCACATCAGTGGATGCCTGGCTAAGAAAGTTTACCATGTACAAGTTACTCTTCAAGTCATGTTTGAATTCTATAGATAACATATAGGAATTTGAAGTATGGCTACACATAAAGAAGTTAGCTTGAAGTACAGTTAGCCAAGAAATAAAGTAATGACAACACTGGCTTGCAATTTAGTTTGAGACATTGGCTAGCTGTTATATGTATTGTTCTACAGAGCCCTATTCTATGCTGGTTACAACAACAAGAAGACGCAAAAAATCCCAAGTCATATTTCTAGACACACAACCTAGGCTAATGTTGGGAAGACATTGGAAATTTATATCCATAGACACTCTAACACAACGTTGACAGGGTCGATTTGAAAGTTTGAAAATTTGAACAAGGTTGGCTTCCCCCAAACTGAAAGTTGTAGATAGCATTGTCTTGATTATCCAAGGGATCTTATCTGATTGAAACTTCCTTGGATTATGTGACTTTTTGATAGATATCTGGGCCATTCTGCATGGTTTGATAATGTTCATAGAAAAACCAGTACAGAAAAAAGTTTGAATTCTCTGACAGTTATTATGGTAATCTGTCCCTGCTATTGTCCCAGGCTGGCAGACATCTAATCCTTTTATGAATTTATGTGGTTATGGGGGATTAATCCAGCCCTCAACCTGCTGGGCAGCTCACAGTAGGAGCACTCCCTTTACGACTTCCCCAGGGCAAGGTTTTGGTTCCTTTAACGGTTTTTTTTTCACTTTCCGGCGTGACCCCTACGTGGCCCCGAGGGACAAACTGCAGCTCCCGGGCTATTTTGTGCACGGCCGTTTTTTAAAAACTCAGACTTAAAATAAACCCAGGACCCGGCAACACATAGACGCCGTAATCTAATCGTTAGCACACCAAAAGATACCTCCCTGACAAATTTGTGGCTTCAGCTCAGGGCCAGCCGGGGCTATACCCCCTACGGGCACCGGTGCAATTGTGACCGTAGCATAACCTGAAAGACTCAATGTTGGCTGCGGAGAGATTCCGTGGACCTTCCACATACTATAGCTTTTGGCCTTTGAAACCTAAGGTATTGGAGCGCTGACGATTTAGTAAGCATAGTTCTAAATTAATATCACCTCTTCCTTTTCCTACCTCTAAGTCACCTACGACGGAGGTACTGTTTTCGGCTGCCTTTGTGCTTTCGTACCTATTACTCAATGTCATACATAGCAATCATATTGATTGATATGAATGGATTTTGGTATTTTGATTTCTATTGGGGGACCAAAGGGACCTGGCGATGTGGGCCCCCAAAGTAATGGGCCTTGAACTTTGACCGTAAACCACAATGCATCATACATAGTGCGCACTTGAAAACTATGAATTCATTCTTGCGAGTACTAAGAAAATGATAACCCCATACTCAAATATAACAAAGAATGTATGCTATCCATTGTAAACAACCATTGTTTGTGTAGAAGGACGACAGCGCTTAGATACCGGATGAAATCGATAAAAAGAGTCAAACAGATCAACAAACTGATCCGGCCAAATTAAGATATGTGTAAAAAAGGCACGCCCATCGTGCTAAGATACTGGGAAAAAATTGATCTTAAGATTCAAACAGATAAACAAATTGATCCGGCCAAATAAAGATAAACGTGAAAAAAAAAATACGCCACCTCCTGACGAACTCCCACCGGACAAGGAACATCCGCCCAGGTGGCAGTTGAAGCAGCATTTGACGTCATTTCCGTAACTGGGACACTTGTTGGAGACGTAGAAGCTGTACGGACAGCTGTCCACGTGCGCGCACTGACCAGAATGACCGTTAGCAGACGTAGCGGTCGTACACTGCCAGTCGTCTGCAAAATGGAAGGTTAAACGCTTGACAAAATGCTGACCCTTTTTCGACACAACGAATTGTGACTGGCAAAATCTTAACAATTGTGACTGGCAAAATCTTAACCATTTTTCGGCCTTATTCAGGAATACTGACCCACTCACTTCTTACACGTGGCCATGGGGACAATAATTCACCTTATTGTATTATTACAACAAATAGGTACACATCTGTTGTAACGTGCTCGAGGTACCTCCTCTAATCTCCAAGTAGATCTATTGGTAGCAAGGCAGTATCCAACAAGCCAACGGAGGCTGGATACAGCTGGTTTTCCCTTTAGATACTACCTCGCCACCGATAGATCTGTTTGGAGATTAACCTTCTCGAACGTTCGAACACGGGCCTATCGAACTGACTAAGCACTCAACGAATTTCATTGACAAAAAAAACGAATCTTTTAAGCTTTCTGTTTTTTTGTGTGGTCATGCTTGTACGTTTTGAATGATATTCCCATTATAAAGTCAAGGATAACACAAATCCATGGATCCAGTTAAGGACGCAGCGACGCCACCAGCTAGCTGCCACCGGTCCGGTGAGAGGGGGGCTTTAGGACTAGCTCACCTGCAAGGGCACCGCCCACCACAGTCAACACCAACGGAAACAGCATCTAGATTTAACAGAACAAAACCATCATTATCATGAAACAAACTGCTGTACGGAAATCTGTATTTGATGTCAGAGTGGTTTTCAAGCAATAGTGTTGCCTTCAAAATAGTGTTCTAGAAATGTTGCTGAAATCTGAGCGATTTTGCAAAATGCTGATCAAGGTCATTGGAAGAATAGCAAAATGCCTCAGAAAAAAATCTATACAAAAAACTGGTAAATTTAGTGTGATTACCCGCCATATGCTATGACGAATTTCTTCATCTTATGATATGATATATAATATGTGCTGCTTAATACAGGACATTGATGGGATTAAAATATCAAACAGCTAGTTCTAGTAATGATATCATCAGAAATGTTGTATTACATTTTGGAAGATTAACATTCTGACAACGTCTAGCGTTCTCTCTTTTTAATTCAAATAGACGTTACTTATCCTTGATACACCGATAAAGGTTAGACTTCCAGGAAATAAGATAGGTATAAAACACTTATTAAAACAGTTGGATAGACTTGCGAACGGTTAAGTTGCATCCACCACCTTAACATATCAATTCAGAGCTTTTGGTTAGAAACCTGGTTAACTACAAATCTTGTTTCAGTCACTGCAGAAAGATAATGGAAGCAACCTGAAACGTCTGACGATTGACAAATCCATCCAGTTGCTTGGGTTAGTGTTTTCCTAACGTTGCTTACTCTGTGTGAACAGCTAATGAGTGGTCTCAGCTGGAACTTCAACACAATTAAGGTCACGTACCTTGAAAATAGCAGATCAGATGTCTCTGGCCGCTGCACTGCAAGTATCAAGACAGAAGTAGGCTGTTTGCAGCGATGATGTTTTTATAGGACCTCTTCATCCGGTGACATCTGTGAATCTCAAGGAAACATCCCACGATGCACGCGAGTTCCTCGACATTCTTTTCTCTCTTTGTTGACTTTTTGTAAGGATTCTTTGTTTTCGGTTTGTACGTTTGTTGTGTTAGTGTGAATCAGTAGTTAATTAGTACACTAGTCAGTAGAGTCACAACAGGTGAGTGCTGGGATGATAGCAATGGTCATACTAATGTCACTGTGTCACAGTTTGACTGAGTGATGTTCGTACTATACTATATTTCAATTATTTAAATAAAAGAAGATTTCCAAAAGTCCAATACCTTTTACGGAGATGCAATTTTGAAAATCATAAACGTCAATATTTTCTTTGAACTCCATCATGATTCTTTATTTCTGAACCCAAGTGCATGATTTTAAGAATACCATGGCCACATGGAATGATGACACACATGTTGCAGAAACGTTTTCATTTAACAAACACATCTTAACTTCAACACTATTGTATATGATTAAGATTATAATGTATTATTACTTGGCACCCATACTTATGTATGTAGAGATTGAGACATTTGTTCTAAGAGGTGCTTACGAGACATAATTTCTTTTAAAAAACTGATATTAAATACACATATACTATGCCTTATGACATGGATCCGAAGAAATTACAATCACTTTAAGCTCGTTCTCATTTAAATGTACACATTTTGTACCTTCCGTTACCGTTTGAAGTAAGATGTTTCTGAAATTAAAATATGCCACATATAAGGTGCCAAACTGCCGTTTTTAACAGCCAGAAAGGTTTTAAGTCGTGTTAAAAACGACAGTTTGGCACCTTATATGTGACAAATCTTAAGGTCAGGAACGTCTTACTTCAAACGGTAACGGAAGTTACAAAATGTCTACATATAAATGATAACGAGCGTTTAGTGTTTCATCATTTATGTACATGTATATTCTGCATATATGGTGTTCCTGTGTGTCATGTAGTTTTGTCCAGTCATGTTTTTGAATGGACCACAAGAAGAGTAGCTTTTAAGCTATTTGTGAGACTCAAACTCAAAGTACCTGCTAAATACTGCACAATGTTATTTCCCTCGTATTACAGAGTGCTCATTGGTATGTTCTGTTGGTCCACGTTTACACGGTTTCTGCCACAACACACGTTGTACAAACAAAATGCGACGAACATCGCTGTCTCAGCTACGGCTTTACGGAAAGATTGTTGACACAGGCTGTACACGACAACGTCCAGAAAAGTGTTTGATAATCCAACCCAAACAGACCAAAACAAGAAGGTTGGCAGATCATAGCCCAGCAGACTTGCTATTAAAGCGCAGTAGCACGGAAAGGTTATAGTTGTTTGCACTAGAGTTAAGATTAGTACAAGCTTAGCGTATGAGCGATCGCTGTTAGCGTTTGGAGCTGCTGGTTGCTGCTGGTGGTTAGTGTTGTGAGGTGGTACACCGTTAACGTTGATGTAGAAAGGTGGACCAACCGCTGGCTGCTGTGGAGCACCCAGTGCTCGTAAGATCTGTACAACACAATACATTGTCACGACAAGAGCAACACTTGATATTCCAACCATCCCTACGGTAAACCATATCTGCGCCTTTAGATCGTATGTGGTCATGGCCATGACCGGATCATAATACACGGGAACCCCATAGACGGTAGAGAATATATAAAAAGTGTATATTCCAGCCCAAGCTGAGATCAGAAAGTTTCTGGCCTTCTTGCAAGAGATGCCCTCTCCGTTGTTCTTCAGAGCATAGAGCCGATCAAGGTTCATACCTAAAGACAACGACATTACAATTGTGTAAGTAATACGTGGTAAAGCTTCGGGATCGTTGCACAGCAATATTTCAATATAAAGAAACAAAGATCTACATAGTATTAACAAGTTTGAATGGCCCTGGTTCAAACGCAAAACAATATTTCAGAGACCTCCCACTTCAATAAAATTCGTGGCTTTTGTAAATTCCTTACTTTATCTCGTCTCCTTCATTATGCCAATGGATAATCTTAGTTGTAACTATCATAATCATTTCACATGATGTCTCTACTAAAATGATATTTGCTATATTGTGTGAAAGTCCTTTCATTTGTGTTTATCTTAGATTATACAAGTGATCATTAATTATGCAAATCATGTTCGTATTTGCATAGTAAGCATGGCCTAATACTCCACTTTCCGTTACATAGTATATGTTTGAGTATGGCAAGCACTGAAAACATAGGACTGCTTATCAATTCTGCTAATTAAGTCCTGATTTGCATGGTTTGCGTTTAATTCAATATATCTCTGTCTAAACTACGTTCATACTTTGAACATTTAACTAAACAGCCCTGTTGTTCCAGGCAAACTGCTTGGGGTTCCAGACAAACCGTCTACCGTACATCAAAAGCTATTCGTCACCAGGGCTAGACCATAGCATTTCCAGGAAAAATGGGAGCCCCAAATCACCTACAGTAGGGAAAGGGCAACTAGAACAACACGACAAAGCTGTGAGTTTAACCAACAGTTTGCACCAATGGTCCGTAGAGAAGTGTTTTGAAGGTCTATCTCCTACTCAGGTACAACTCTATGGAATAGTTTGACACCAAACTTGAGAACGGCGCCTTCAGTTGCAAAATTCAAAAATATGTTGCGACGAGTATGTATGGACTGACTATGATTACCAAATATTGAGATGAGGTTATATCGTCGACTTATCTTTATATGCTGAATATGATTATCGAATACTGATTGTAGCGTTATCTATGTAAAATTTCCCATTCACTCCATTATAAATAAAATGGCATACTAGATATTGCATTAGCCATTTCGCATACTCCTGCTATTTTTGCTATTTGCATAAAATGATGCCAAATGGTAACTGAAAAAACTGGTTGAACATGTCAAAGTCACTATCTCTTATGGATTGTATGCAAATGTCACTCAAATATAATCGTGTATGTTTGGATAGTTTCTATGGTAAGACAACAGCATAGGAACTGTTGTTGTCCTTTTGTGTTTTGAGAAAGCTCTAACCACTCCATTGTCATTTTTTGTGATGGGATACAGAAGAGTAGAATTGACATTTCTTGCTAAGTTTACCATCCTTTGCACTCAAAATGTGTGAATAAACCAATGATATGCTTATAAATTGAATACGGTACATTTTGTATAGCCTGTGAGTGTGTGTTTTTCCTTCAAGTGCCATCCTAGTAACCACAACAACCCCCTCAGTGCTGCTCATTTTGTCCTCTAGGGTTAATGGACTACTCCTTATTATTGCATAAAATACACGGACAAATCGGTAATGCAAATAAGCGGATTCTACTATGTATAGGTCAATATAGAGATGACAATAAATGTTGCATTTGAATCAAATATCACAAGGCATTTGAATCAGTCATTTTGAACAATAAATTTCACTTCTGGAAAAAAGAGCTGCCGGAATTAAGCGAGCTGTAGACAACTGGAAACAACAGGCCGTTAGAGACGAAGACGTTACCTGCGAGTGCAGAGTAAGTTATTGCCATAGATGACATGGCAATGACTTCGATGACCCGAGCGGCTGTGTCCGAGTATACCCATTCCCCTTCCCGGGCAGGCGCCACCATCAACGGGAAGGTTGAGCCAAGGATGAGATCAGACCAGGCCATAGAGGCGATGAAGATTCGACTGGCGGAAGGGAACGTCTGTCGTCTGGTGGTCACTACGACGACGAGAAGGTTCCCGGCGATGGACAACACGGCTACGGTGATGATGACGACCGGCTCCGCGGGGGAGAGCACCGAGGCGGTCCCGTTTACTGAGAAGGATTCGTTCGATAAATTCATACCTCTAATCTCTGTTTTCAACGACTAGATTATGCTGAATTAAAGGATTCTATATCTAAGACCCTTCACGCGATGCGACGAAAAAGAGTCCATAGATGAGAGCTTACGAATAGCACAAGAGGCCTTATGAAGCTCATGGATGAATTGTAGCGGTTGGTAACATGATTCCTGCCGTGCTTATATAAGCTTCGGCATTCATTAGAAATAATTCCACCCACGCTTAACCACGGGACGAACTGAAATAATTAATTGGGACATGTTTGCCACAAGGGTATAGTATACCTTCTGTCAGTCTTTTGGTAACTGTACTCCAAAATCGCGGAAAGGTTACATTTGCCATAGATTAAGGCCATTTCGACTTGGGTATATGGATCGCATCAACGCGCGCATGAAGTTGTGCCCGATTTTTTTAGGGACCATACTGTTAATTTTACTTGGAAAAAAGCTGTAAAAAGAAGCAAATAAATACCACGAATTGCAAAAAAAAAATCGACAAACAAATACTAATGTCCTAGAATGTCTTTGTCTCATAATTGTTTTCCATGTATATCAGTGCTCCTTAGCAAGGTGAAAATTATGTTTAATCATGAGCAGAGTCTCCCAGCAAATGTGAAAGAGCACAAATATAGAATCTATTGTTTGTTATTTCATGTTCCGTATACACTCAGTTATTTAGTCAACCTTCCTGACCACATTGATTTTATAATAAAAGAAACTTTTTTTTTTAATTTTGCCTGCCTTTTTTTCGCACGCCCACACTGAGTTCGTCTAAAATGTAGATTTACACCTGCATTGACCATTGCAGTCTTTGGCTTTATCAGAAATTTTTGACTTCTTTATGTTATGAAAATACAAAGCCTTAGAAGAAGAACTTTATTGCGCGACAATTGTTCACAGTTCAAAGTATGGCAAGAAATATTCTAATACATGATACCAAATAGAAGTATACAATAAAACGTAACATCCTAATTACTAATACAATACAATAAGGGCTAGCATACGTGTTGATATATTTGATAATTAGTTTCCTTATTTTTTTTAATGATAAAGCAGGGGTTTAAATATTTACCTATTTTTGCATTGTGGGGATTGTTGCATTTAGATAATATTATGTACTCAAAACTGTCTATAGCAGCGAGACTCTTAAAGCTTGTTGTACTTGATTTGAGAAATGTGAATAACTTATAACGTAAAATATCATATCTAGATTATTCTATGACAAAGTGAAATTCATCTTCAATTTCCCTTGGACAAAATGGGCAAAACCTTTGGTCAGAGGTATCTGGCCGTTTCTATTTTGACTTATATACATTATATACTAAATAAACTATGTATATTATCATGAAATGAAACATCTTTGTACATGGTCGGTTTACAAGGGAACTCTATCCAAGTAATTCAGCACTACGGGCTAGCTAATATCTGCTAAACATAATTCCACTAATGATTCCGCCACCCTAAAAAGAGACCTACAGACAGATCTCCCACGCAACGTCCCCCAATATAATGTACTTCTGCATAATCTAAACTGTGCATACCTGGGGTACCAAACTAGAGATCTTTTAAACACACTTTTTGAAAGTGTCGGATTTGTGAATGATTTATATTATGTAACCCGGCGGATTAACGTTAATGGAGGTTAGACTTCAAAATTAGCCGCTGGCCTTTCTGGTAGGTATTACCCTTCTTAACCTGTATTCATGTGCATTTATCTTTGAGTAAGATTTGAGCTGTTTTCTTTAATATCTAAACATATCTTTCTTCATAAGAGGCTTTGGTTTAATCAGCCGAAGTAATATATTCATTTACCTAAAGCATCATTATCTTTGTCAATGTGCTATTATTTCATGCATGCAGTTTTCCTTGCCAAATTGCTAAGTCGTCCGACGATTCTAATGAGAGGCCTTGTGTTACAAGTGCAGCCAAGCCAAGGTCCACCCTGTGATAGGATAACATACATTTACTCAACATGTAACGAAGCCGCATTGTACTACTAGCTACTTGAAAAAACCATTGGAATGCTTCACCTCAATTAAAGACCGCTTTTTTTACTACATACTGCTAATATATATCCGTGTATGTGGGTTTTTATGTGTGCGTCATAGTTTTTGTTCAGAATATCGTATTATTTAAAAAAGTGTGCCTGAAAGAAATAAACAATACATATTAAGAAAATGCATTAAACAGATAGATCTACGTCTAAGTAATAATGTATTACCGTTCACAAAGGGATCCCTGGGCTGTTGTTTCATCCACAGTATTGGATTAGCCCTGGATCTAGTTTTGCCTTTTACCCTGATTTTCTTCATCGTTCTTTTATCTTTGCTGTGGACAAAAAAGGCTTGATCGATTTTAGTGTCGTCCTTGCAAGATTGAAGTGTTGAAAACTAATTGCTTTTGAAGAGCTAATGTACTGTACTTAGTTGATACTTGATGAGGTTTCTTCAGTAGTCTGCGTGGATTGCAATTAAGTCAAGGGTTTTTCCGTCTTCTGCGCACACTCCCACGCAATTTCACTGTACAGTGGAACTAATAATAAGGCCTAGGAAAAAAAGTTATGTTTCCTGTTTCAGCCCTGAAAAATATATGGTTCGGTAGGTAGGGATTTTGTTTTCTTTTTAATGTATTCATCTATTTATTTTACATTTTTACCAGAGTGATCAAACAAATACACTTTAGCAATGTAAAACTGATCAGAAATTCATCAGATATCTGGTATTTTCATCATCATACGTCGTATTGCAATTATACAGATATACGTTAGCTTTTTACAAGCACGTGTATATTGATAAACTGAACAAAGAAGTACAATGATTACCACACTATTGAATCATTCAAAACCCTCATCCGTTGAGAGTATGAAATATTAAAAAAAATTATTTCAAATTTCATTACTTAGATGTCTGATCGAAAACTTTATTTCCCTTACCAGCGACCGAGCCCCCCAAAAAATGCTAGGGTCGGCTGGTTTTTGCTAGGGTCGGTCGGGATTTTTTTCTTCGGCCATATCATTACATTCAAAAGCTAGAGGGCTTATCATTAGGTAGCTCCTAACACCGGATGGATTAAAATCGGCGGATACTATTGAGAAATCATTCGTTTAATGATTACCTCGCTACCTAACCCCATAACAACAAAAATATTATCTTTCAAACGGCTACCTTTAAATTTGTAAATGTATAGTGATGTTTTCAAGTGACTATAAGAAATTATCATATAGGTAGATGTCGTAGACCAATCAGAAGGCTCCATTTGCGGGTCTGGAATCTTCATACGGACAGGCAAAAGCGGGTCTGTAAACTTCGTACGGACCTGCTTTTGCGTTCGAATGTTCGACAGCGGCGCAACCGGTGTACTCGAAATGCATTCTAAACATTCTATAGAACCCCATGTGATGCGGAACACCCGTAGCGAACGTTTTTGCGGCCAAGGTATGACACAAAGCTAAGGCCCAATTTACACTTGTCCTTTTAACTGTAGTACTACACATGGTAGTCTACTACTGTAGTAGACTACAGTTCTTTTCTGGGTGTAAAAAGAAAACTACTACAGAAGTCTACTACAACCTCGGGGGTAGTAGTACTACACTTCGGCGGAGATTCTGCGAGACTTCTAACCGGGTGTAAAGCGAAACTGTAGTACAGAGGTAGTAGACTACACTTCGAAGCCAACAACCATGTTCGATCTGACATAATTCGAACTGATCGCGCGTTCCATTTCGGGTTATCTGCGGTCATTCTTAAGTTTTCTCAGTAAAACCGAGCTGTCAGGCCCTTTTCCTTGGTATTTCACATCAGATAAAACCCCTACCTTTTCTCAAATAAAAAACATGCTGAAATTTCCTCCCGCGATTTTTCAAAGGTCACAATAGGTCACTACAGTTTCGTGACAATCAGGAACAGTGGGGCGTCCTGGTAGGCTTCCTGTCAATGAGTGTAAAGTGGACGCGAATCTGAAGTCTACTACCGGTAGTGTATGTGTAGTACTACAGTTTCATTGAACAAGTGTAAATTGGGCCAAAATCAAATACTGCTCACAGTACTACTAACTACTAGTACGACATGGACAATGGCTATATGATAATAACGTTAATGACCCGCTTTCCTTCGGTCTATCCGGTGTGATAAGGCATGGTCTTCGCGACCTCGGTACTTAATTCAGTGGTTATAGGAAAGACCATGCCTTATCACACCGCATAGACCTCAGGGCGGGTCATTAAACCTATATTATCACATAGGTAGATGGCGTCGACCAATCAGAAGCCTCCATTGCCCACAATAAGTGGTCTGTTATCACGCCATAACACACCACTTATTGACGTCATGTCAGAACTCAACCGTTGCATTTTGTAGAGGGGATATCTTTTTGATGAATCTTTTTCTTAACCTTGTTAAGAATATCTTTATTGTCTTAAAATCCCCAAACATTTCCTTAGCATATATGGACAATACATGAAAAAAGGAAAACAAATTCAATTCAAGTACAATTCAAACGGAAGGACTACAAACAATATTTATCACACCCCCACCGTCAAAGTGGAACCGGCCCAGATCAGACGACATTGGAACCCGCTCGAATTCGACGGAGCTGAGTACCACAGTTTTTCGTCAAAGAACTGTCAGACGCCGACTTAGAGTCAGTTTTCGGGTCATGGGAAGCTGGGTAAGACGCCCAGGAACATGCTGAAGGAGTTCAGGGGCGAGAAACTGGCGCAAATTTGCGGAGAGGACACTCGGGAGCGAAAATAGGTTTGGATTCCAGGCTAACGTATTCCCCAAGCTAATCTTGGCAGTGAAAAAATCACCCATGAAGCCGCCGAACTTCTCCCCAGTTTCTACCCAGGGGGACCCCAGGAAGGTATGTTCACGTTTCTGAGGGTTTTTACCCGGCGAAAATTAAAAAATATTGCCGGCAAATTGATGTCGCCGTGTTCAAAACAAACGTGACACGCACTAAACACGCCCCCCTCCCCATGACAAATGTCACGTAAACCGATGTGTTGGCATCGAAAAAATTACGGTCAAAATCGCCAAAATTCTTACAAGTTTCTACCTACAAGGATCTCAGCAAGATACGTGTACGCTTCTGTGGGATTATTTTCCGGCTTGAGCAAGAATTATCCCGGGAAACTACAAGCAAATCATGAAAGGGGATGTAAACATGCTTGATTGTTCTTACCACAGCCAACTAAGCGTTTAACAATCGGGCGTCAGGAATTGTGAAAATTGAACAGAAATTTAAAATTATACCGACCGATATAAAGTCTACGTGTCCATAACAATAAGACAAGTTACTGCTTGTTTACATTGGATTATATAAAGATCGTAATTATGTACATTGGATTGATTTTACATGCATAGTATTAAATAAAGAATCTATGTATTATACAGCGGATTTGTCTCTCTTATATGGGTCAGTTTGGATAGGCTATGTGAGGGGTTTTACCCGGCGAACATTAAAATTATATGGGTCAGTTTGGATAGGCTATGTGAGGGGTTTTGCCCGGCGAAAATTAAAAATAAATGGGTCAGTTTGGATAGGCTATGTGATAATAACGTTAATGACCCACCTGTTCCTCGGTTTATATGGTGTCATAACGCCTGGTCAGGTGCTTGGTGGTGGTAGCGGTAGGTGGCGCTCCTGGAGGGCAGCCGCGGTATTTTCTACCTCTGTCCTAAGTTCCTGTTTTTGTGTAAAAATATATGTATACTATATTCCGGAAGTCTTGTGTAAAGATGTAAGGCATCTGAGTGTTCGTGGGCAACGCTGGATTACTACTGGATGGATCATACTCTTATATACAAGGGCAAACAGACGTTCTCTCTGCCACGACGATATCGCTCACCCTGAGAAATGGCCGCCTCGCTCAAGTACTCTTCTGAGGTCCTAAGGAGTCTCCGCCATGCAGCTACTACGTCCATGACAGCACTAAAAGAACACTTACGCAACTATAGAATCCTAAGGCGGTCCCGGCCCAGAGGTAAGAAGGGTGGAAAGAACCTGAAGCGTTTTATTCAAGTAGTTAACACTAGGAGACCACATCTCCCCCGCAATGGAATGCGAGGTCTCACATGCAAATCATGGGGTGACAGGGTTAGAGTTCTCCAGCAGGTGACTTCGATCACCGAAAAAACGCAACAAGACAAGACCAAAGCTCATCACTGTTTTCCGTCTCTGTTATTGTCCAACGCTCGTTCACTGTTGCCAAAAATAGACGAACTCGCCGTTGTAGCCGAGCAGACAGGCGCATCGGTACTAGGAATCACCGAAACATGGTTGCGTCCAGACATTCCAGACAATGTTATCAACCTAAATGGCTACATAGTGCACAGAAAGGACCGCACTGCCGGTATTGGTGGTGGAGTTTGTGCCTATGTGAGATCCTCTGTCCCTCACAGTAGACTTGCCGACTTGGAAGATGATTCGTTTGAGTGTCTTTGGCTTCGGATACGTCCAGATCGCCTACCGAGAGGGGTAAACAACCTCATCACCGGTGTGTTGTATAATCCTCCCCCAGGAACGCCTAGACACAAACCTGACAGAGAGGTCATCTCCTATTTGTGTCAGTCAGTCCAGTCTGCAGAAGCGAAATACCCTCTTTCTGGAGTGATCCTGATGGGGGACACAAACCAACTAAAGTACAAGCCCCTGTGCACAAGATGTGGTCTGAAGCAGGTGGTAAAGCTGCCCACACGAGGCCAGAATCAGCTAGATTCTATATTCACAAACCTAACCAAGTTTTATAAAGAACAACCACAACACTATCCACCTCTTGGTCAGTCTGACCATCAGCCCTTAATTCTCCCGGGTAATCCGTGGCTTAAGGAGCCGGTGCATGTCAACCGCTGCAGAACACGCACACCTGCCGCGATGCGCTCGCTTGGTCTGGCGTTGAACCTTGCTGACTTCACGCCAGTGGAAGAAGCCCCACACCCTGACCATAAGGTAGAGCTCTTTTACTCCATCGTGTGCCCAATTCTTGACAAGACTGTGCCACTAAAGAAGGGAAACGTCACGTCCCAGGATAAGAAATGGATGACCCCACGCATAAAACGTTTAATTGCAGAGAGACAGAAAACATTCTTATCCGGTAACACTGTCGCCTACCGAAAACTGAGAAATAAAGTACAACGTTGTCTGAAGAGTGCTAAAAGGTTGCACTACCAGAAAGAAGTGGAACACCTTAAGAACACTGACTCCAATAAATGGTACAGTATGGTCAAGTCCCTAATAGGAGCCTCGGTACCGAGAGGGGGGAATCCTGAAACTTCAACTTCCGAGGAGGAGGGCATGTGTGAGTCTTTGAGTGAACACTTCTCCTCAGTCTGGTCTAAGGTACAGCGTGTCATCCCCGATGTTGCAGACGTCGCTGACCAGCTCTCGGATGCGACGATACCTGAGCTGAGCATTGGTCAGGTGAAGCTTCAGTTGAAACGTGTCAACCCCCGCAAAGCGACTGGGGGGGATAATGTACCCCCTTGGCTGCTGACAACCTTCCACGAGGAGCTCGCTCCCATCCTGTGCCACATTTATAACAGCTGTCTTCAGGAAGGAACCTTCCCACGGAAATGGAAAGAGGAGATGGTTGTCCCCGTACCAAAAACATCCAAACCGAAAGGTCCTGAAGAGTATCGTCGGAACTCCCTGACTAGTTGCCTTGGTAAGGTGTTGGAGGTCTTTGTCCAGGAGCTACTGCTGCGGGACGCTGGTGACAAAATTCTTGACTCACAACACGGTTTTAGACGGGGCAGATCCACCGTCTCAGCCCTTATTCAGACAACACAAGCATGGCATGACGCCTTGAACGCCAATCCTAAGATGGACGTTCATGTGGCCTTTATAGACTTTTCACGCGCCTTCGATACCATCGACCATGGGAAGCTCTTGTGTAGCCTGGCAAGGATGGGCATAAGGCGGAATCTCTGGTCATGTATCTGCAGCTACCTGAGTGACCGGAAGCAGCGCGTGAAATGGGGAGGAAGTGTCTCGGAGTCGCGGCCTGTTCTGGCTGGCACACCCCAGGGCGGTATAGTGTCGCCAACATTATTTGTGATTGCCATGAACAACCTGGATAAAAACATCCATCCTAGTGTCATCCCAAGTTAAGTACGCTGATGACTTAACTAACACAGAGTGTCTGATGGGATCTCTCCCTGGCCTGATGCAGACGTCCATGACTGCTGTACAATCATGGGCAACGTCGTACAGCATGGAGGCAAACGCGAAAAAAACAAAAGACATGATAATTAGTTGCAGAAAAGTCCCGGTTAATCCCCCACCACTCACGTTAGCTGGTCATGCAGTTGAAAGAGTAACAAAATTCAAGCTTCTGGGTGTCACTGTTACCAGCGATCTCTCATGGGACGAGCACGTTAAAGGCATAATCTCTAAGGTACAACCACGTATTCACTACCTACGCCTTGCTAAGAGGGCCGGGCTTCCCTCCGACTTACTGCTGAATGTGTACGTCTCATTCATCCGGCCTATTATGGAGTATGCATCGCCTGTGTGGGGTGGGCTCCCCAAAACTCTATCGAGTGAGCTAGAGAAAATTCAAAAACTCTGCTGCAAACTCATTGGCATTGAACACCACAAACTCCCCACCCTACAATCCAGACGACACGAAGCCTCTGTACGCGAGCTGCGGCGGATCCTGGACGACCCCACACATCCCTGCAGACAGTTCCTGCCCCCGGTAGTTGAGACAACCTACAGCCTCCGACGACATGTGGGGCTGAAACCACCAATCAGCAGGACGAACAGACACAAAAACTCTTTCATTCCGAGAACACTGTTATCTATGATGTGATGCCCGCCAATTACTCTATGCCCACGCTGTCATTTTTGTAAAATAATTTTAATCTGAATAATTGATAAATAATGGTGTTTTTTAACTGTAATATGCTACTGTATTAAATTGTTTGTATACTATTGTTGCTATGTAAAATCAATGCAATTCAGTCCTATGGACTGCAATTTTGATTTACAATAAAGTTCTAAAGTTCTATAACCACCTCGTAAAACCACCTCGTTCGCTTCGCTCACTCGGTGGTTTTATTCGATGGTTATAGCACCTGACCAGGCGTTATGACACCATATAAACCTCGGGGCGGGTCATTAACCCTTAATTGATGACCTGTTCCCTTGCTAAGGTTATGTTTTTGTATTGGTGCCTTTTTTTAGCACTTAACAAGTGAAATATCCGGTAGCTAATAGGCAGAAGGCTGAAGGTAAATCGATGAGTCGCAACCGCGTGTCTGCGTTAATTGTGTGTTACCCAGAAGGCCAATTTCACCGGTTGACCTTATTTTTTAATTGGGTAAGCCGACTACTCTCTCTTCGCAGCCAGGGGCTGAATTGCGAGGAGCGCACAATTGGCGGGGCTAGATCGCAAGGGTTTGGAGCGACTGCCATTTGGCCTGCAGGTGACCTCAATACGAGAATTGCCAAATGTGCGGCCATAGGACTGTAGGTTTTTAACCACTCGCACCGGGAAGAACCCCTACTCTTTTCGATAGGTGCGGTGGGTTTTTTAACGTGCTCGAGGTGTGGCTCTCCTCACACACGGAACCTCAATTTAGCGTCCTATCCTAGGGACGTCCCTAAGCGAAGCTAGGTACTCATTTACAGCTGAGTGAAGCGAGGAAAGTCGTGTAAAGTGTCTTTTCCCAAGGGCACAACATCGGGGCATATCGGTGATTTCGAACCCGGTACCTTCCGGTTGTGGGCGAAACACCCTACTGATGGCGCCACACGATGCAACACAATCTAGATCTATACCAATATTGATGCAAATACAGGTATAAGCCGAGTGCCTGAAGCAAACAATACTTTAAAAACAACAGTAGATAAGATGATGGTCATCTACTTAAATGGATACACTTTGCACACAGTTAACTAAGTCGAGTGGCGCCGTGTGGCGTAATGGATAGAACATTTGACTGTCAAACAAGGGTAGCCGATTTCGAACCCGGGCTGCCCCCAGACATGTCTGAACATGCACCCGACGTTGTGCCCTTGGAAAAGGCACTGAACACGACTTTCCTCACTTCACACAGGTGTAAATGAGTGCATAGCTCATCTAGGGTTAGGGACGTCCCTCGGATAGGACGTTAAATGGAGGTCCCGTGTTTGGGGAGAGCCACACCCCGCGCACGTAAAAAAACCCACTACACCTTTCGAAAAAGAGTAGGGGCATGCCCCGGTGTGCAATGGTCCAAAACCTTCGCCCTTAGTAATAGTCTCCGGCTAGTTGGGCAACCCTGGCATGTACATGCTGAACCAAAAATGAAATAAATAAATAACTGTCGCTGAAGGTTTTGTTTCCTGTCGCAGGTCTATTTTGACCCATTGAAGAAGTATGACAATCATTTCAGCTTTCCTCTATGATATGGTACTCAGTAGTCTCAGTAGCCAATTCACAGCACCCGTGTCGCTGGAAATATTCCGCGAAAACGTATTTGATTGCCCTACTTTGCAATCATGTCCCTAATTAAATAAATCTGGTACAGGATATGCGCGTGCCGTAACCACACGCGAACAACAGGGAGCACCTGGCGAAAATAAGCCTCAACTGCAGCCCTTTTTTTCAACCAATTCGGACAGATGTTTGACATCTACATGGTTTCTGACGGCTGTTTAGATGTACCATCCACGAGCCTGGAATCCAAACCTATTATCTACATCTGCATCTACATTACGGTACCCCCAAATAGCCCCTTCAGGGGCAAAGTAGGGGGGGGGGGAGTTGAGGTCCCGGGCTAAGGCGGGCAGGCCTCCACTCTGGCACGGAACGACTCAACGGTGGGAGCCGTCGCAACCGTGCCAGGCAGGGTATTCCACTGTGGAATGGCAAGGGGAAAGAAGGAGCGTTTATATGTGTCGGTTCGTGCGTGGATAGTGTAAAACTTGAGGTCGTGGATCCCCTGGGTGCGCCCCTGGGCTGTTTTCAGCAAACTGTGTCTATATTATTATAGCTCCCGAGTCTCCTCTCCGCAAATAGGAGAGGAGACTCGGGAGCTATAATAGGTTTGTATTCCAGGCTAACATCCGCAAGGCTGAGTATCAGGCTACCTGAGTACAAGAACAAACTCAGATACTCATCAGATAGCCTGACTAGATCGCGCTCCTAGGGGCCGGCCCGACGATAGGAGGGGGTCATTAACCTCCGCCAGCTATAACTACAATTTATGTCATGCCTGGGCCTGATACGGGTGTTCCGGACCGTGTGATAACTATCCGGATCACATAGGGTTCGGAAGTGGTATCACACAGGCTTCCATAGAATATTTCGAACGCATTTCGAGCGCGCCGGTTGTGCGGCCGTCGGAAATTCGTATACCGGATTCGGAGATTGGAATCAATGTTGCTACAGTTTCTTGTTCGAGGACACAAAACTCCCTCAACTTCTGGCGCATTCCGCATTGAAATGTATGTTTTCTCGGGTGGGTATGACCAAGGTATGACATAAATAAAATACAACATGTTGTATTCCGCATCACCCTCGGTCCTTGCCCTCCCGCGGGTCGGATCGCCCTCCGGCCTACGGCCGTCGAGCGATCCGACCCGCGGTCGGGCTGGCACCTCGGGTGATACGGAATACCCCGTGTTGTATTCTATATACATACTCTCGACGTTTTGACTGTATCACAGGCCACTCATCATTGGTAATAGTTTACTCATACGGAATCTAGTCAGTTGGCGTTATACAAGCGCTAATCTGTTTTTTAAGGTAGTTTTTATATGTAGTGTCCAGAAGAAGAAATAACCGCACTGAAACAATTGTTATCATTTTATTCAGAGCTATGAATCATATGTTTTTCATCTTTTCAAACGGGGATCTTCATTTTATGCCTGATTTCTGAAGGACTAGAGCTAGAAGCCTTGTCCCTTCAGCCACTGGGCGCGTGCGGCGACGTCATTGCCGTAGTCGTCCCCGGTAGTACCGACGTCCATCCCGGCGTAGGTCTGAACGTTACCGCAGCCGGCGTTGTAACCGGAAAGTCCACCTGAAAAAAAATACAAAGAAATTCGTTACATTTATGATAATAGTATATCACTTGTCTGACTAGGCAAATCGCAGCCATATTATATGGAGTACTGTTGTAATTTGGACATGTTCCGGTTGTTCTACTAGTATTTGTTTTTCTCTCATAAATACTTTTTGACTGGTCCTGACTCTCCATTACAATTAGCGGTTCGACCAATGAGAGAGTGACTGCGTGTCCGTCAAATTTTTGCATTTTTATGTTTTAATTCTGCATTTCTACGATTTGACGGAGGTGGGCGGGCTATGGTATCGGTCTATTTACGCTAGGCAAGTGAAACTAAAAGATCACCATGTAGCTTATTTTTGTGCCGCTTTTGAGCTCTTTTGATAAGAAATCCGCACGCAAATGTGGTGAACAATGGCATTACATGTCAATTTCATAACGATTAGAGCAACTAGAATATTTCTAGTTCTCATGCCTCATACAATGCTCTGGGTGCCTTTAAACGCAACTCATACGGAATTCAATATACGAAATATACGAAATTCAATAGGGTTGCGTATTGACATTTTTTTTGGTTTAGTTAAAGTTGACCTACCGTTGTACAGCTTTCTTTGGCCTCAAACATTATTATCTGAACAAATGTTAAAACGCAACTTATACTGGCTTGAATAAAGGACCCTATGATAAGCTCTCAGGGCCCTGTCACACTTGTGCGTATATTCAAGTGCGCCTGAGTTCGTCAGTAACATTTTTTTGGTTTAAGTAAATTTTGCAGGGAGGAAGTTGTTATCTACTTTGAACCACCGTTGAACAGTCTAGTTATAAAATTATCAAAATATTTCTTCGGCTGCAAACTTAACCTAAACCAAAAACATGTTATAACGCAACTCATGCGGGCTTGTACATGTTATGTATTTTCGCACAAGTGTGACAGGGGCTTAATGCCCCTTTTTATTATACGGGGCGGCGACGTCACTGCGAACGCGCTGCGACCTCAAATGTGACAGATCTCGAAACGAGATTCATACATAAAAAAAGAGCAAATGTTTTACGCTTTGTGTGGTTTGTTTTCTTTTAAGTATCACTTCTACATGCATTGTATTCCGATTATAAAGTCGAGGGTTTACACAAATCCAATATAGGTCGCATCGAGGTCGCATCGCGATCACGGTCTAGTATGAAGGGGACCTGAGAGACTTTGGTAATCTTGTGATTAAGGAAGGTTCAAAATCTGGACGAACCCTTGAGTGCCATCTCGGCGGTCCAGTCCGGGTGCCTACGCTTCACACAGTTGATGGTGTCGATGAGGATCTGAGTTCCCTGCTTGATGTGAGTCGTACTGTACGGACCGCCCTCAACGCTGTGGTAGCGAATGTCAACCTATGATAAGATAAGAACTTTATTGCAAGACAATTGTATATGGTACAAAGTATGGCAAGAATTCTTAAACATAATACAAAATAGAATTATAGAATTTAACTTAACATTCAAATTACTAATACAAAAAGGGGTTAGCATAAATTTTTGATATAGTGTTAAAATCAAGTGGGGCTAATCATTGGTTTCGGTACTTTTTTCTAATGATAAAGCAGTCATTTAGATATTCATCTATTTTTTTTATTGTGGGGACTGTTGCATTTAAACATATACTCAAAACAGACTTCTTGTACTTGTTTTGAGAAATGTGAAGAACGTATTACGTAAAGCATCATGTTTAGAGCATTCCAAGACAAAGTGAAATTCATCCTCAATTTCCATTGGGCAAAACCTTAGGTCAGGGGCTACATTAACATATCTGCCCGTCTCTATTTTTAACTTATGACTACTGATTCTTAACTGAGTTATCGCTTTACGAATATCAAACTTATCTATATCATATAATTATTGTTCATAACAGTTTTTTGATCTGTTGAGAAAAGACAGTTTTGAGTTTCTTCTAATACGGCTAAAGCACTCTTGAATATGTGTATCTTGTAGCCGTGAGCGAAGTTGCTGGAGACACATACAGTAGTGGGACTATCAGATAGGGCTACCATTGGCTAGTGCCTAAAACACACACATAAAGAAAGGCTCCAAAACACACCTACCAGTGTGTCAATGTCCCAATGTTTCTTTCCAGTGGAGACCTGAACATGTCTACCTACCGATTATGAAATAAAAAAGCTCGACTCCGGCAAAATCTCTAAAGGAGATCAAACCAAATCAATAAAGACCTTCCTCCCCCCTACCCCCCGTCCCCAAGCTGGCAGACGCTTGCCTCGCCAGGCATCTAACTTATTTTCTACATACATTACTGGGAGGGGGGGGGAGGGGGGTAACGAATCTTCTTTGGAGGCAGTGGCTGATGAAAAGTCCCACGTTTCAATGATTAGTGGATTTTGTGATTTTAGTACAGATGTTGAAAGCTGTCGTAATTGTAAATGTTTCGAAAAGCTTTATTTCTTTCATCTTCATAACAAGGGCATATAGAAATGAAATATACTTCATCTTCCATCAGTATGCAAAATGCGCCTTGTGCGCAGGTCCCATTTGGTGGTCCCTCCCCTACATGAAGATACAGACGCACAAGCCCACAACATTTTACTTCCTTCAGACTGAAAAAAAAATCTAGGCAGCAACACCCGCCCCCCTCCCAATACCTGCATGAGCCCGTATCCATTCCCATGATCCCCTGTTCCGTCCGCGGCCAGAGCTGCGCCTGCGCGTGACTCCCGGCTGATGATGGCAGCGATGACGGCGGCGTCCATGTTCTTGGCGTTGGCGGCATTGAAGATCTGCGACTTGTAGCTGTTCAGACGGGACAGGTCGTTACTGGCCAGCTGGTTGGAGGCCCCAACACCTGAACAAGAGATGAGAGACAAAAACAGCTTTAAAAAGTAATTTGTTGTGAACTAGTAATAGCTTAGCCTGACAAATCGCGCTCCTAGCGGCCGACCGATCCTGTAACCACCATCCCCCTTCGGGTGGGGGTCATTAATCTCCGCCTGGGAGCTTGTGTAAACACAGGCTAACTATAGCTAAACCAGGTGTATTTTTTTTTCTCTGTGACTGTAAAGAATGAAATGCTTCCTGCTGTAAGCTTAGCACTGATTGGTCAGAAACTAGGTCACGCACTAATAAGATTAAGTTCATACATATTTGCAACCGCGTTGTTCGAAAAGTGTCTTCCTCCAAATAAGGGTCTGCATGCATGTACTTACCTGTAATCACATCGTTAGGAGGTATCTTGATTGGCTTAGGGAAAATGTCTCTAATTAACGCATGCATACGTGGTCTACTTTTATTTGCCTCAGTGTTATACCCTCTTTATAACTTATAGAAGCCTTTTTTTCTCAGAAAAAAAAAGTAAGATCTTAGATAGATGAGCCGCTGTAGGGTGTACACCTTCAAATTTTGTATAATTCCCCTAGTTCATTATCTTCTACGAAGGCCCAACGGTACAATCGGTGTGTGAGTAGTTAACGGGCCAGTTGTCACGCTGCTCGTTGTCGCGCGGCCTGTTGTCACGCGAGTAGCCCGTTCGCTACTCACACACCGATTGTACCGTTGGGCCTTCGTAATCTTCAGTCCCTAACCCGACGTCACATATTCAAAGTGGCGTCATAATATCAAATTCGGGCTCTTCGGAAAATGTTGAGATTTCACTTAACTCTTTTACTCTTGTTTTTACATACTATGTGGGTGCGTACTTACATCATAGAAAGCTCATTAATGAGAATATGACCACATGGCTTTACGTAGTAGTGTTTTACGTTATATTGAATACATATTTCAATAATTACAAAATTTCGAGTTTTGCTCCTTACCGCCGTACCCGATACCGTCTTGGCTGGCGGTCTGTGAGCTGGCCCCAGTAGTGTCGACTGCCATGATGTTTCCGTAGCCTCCTGTACCCAAAAGTAGGATATCACTTATAACATACAGTTGTTAGTTCCCCAAAGGAGGTCAGCGGCCTCCAACGGGGGTATAGCTCCAGTCTGTTTTTCTATGTTCGCACATTTAACTCAAGATAGCTGCTTACTTGTTTGCAACTTGTATGATAGCTAATGGAGTGAATACAGTATGCTAAGTATCCAAAGATCATGTTTAAAAGAAATTGTTAAGACCACAGGATAGACACCATAATTACTTTTCGTAGGTTTGAGTTCTACGGACAATTGTTGACGTACAATTTGGTGGCACAGTAAATTGTAGCATACTTGCTGCGAAATAGTCGGATTATAATATTACCCATGTTCTCTTGTAGGGAGATTATAATATTTCCCATAGTCAGTTGCAATGACATTATCACCATTATATGCCAAATAAATTTACCAGTGGGCTCTATTTAAAATCAGTGGCCTGATGGACTAGTTGATTTTTTTTCAGGGGTCTCTTTTCAGAGGTACATGAAAATTGGTTAAATTAGATGATCAAGCATGGCATAGCTATTGATTAGATAGTGCTCACAACTTCTGTTTCTTTTTCTACGGTAGAGTGTTTTGAGAATCTTGTATCGCACTCACCACTGCCTGTGCCTGCGGAGGAATGAAATAAAGAAATATGTAAACTACGCACAAAAAGTTTGGAAACTTAACTTTGGTCGATCATATCTCCGTTGTTTCTTGTTCAATTTCAATGATTTATGTAACATTGAAAAGCTTGTGTGATTTTCTTTCCTATGATACCAAACTTATTTTGATTGTCAATTAATGGAACGAACACCAGACCTGCTTATGCGAGCGGGTCACAGAAAAAAAGTGCCCAAAATACCCTACTAATGTCAAACGCTCAATTCAGTATTTTTTCTTCTGTTGGTATCACGTGGCTTGTGTAGAAGGGTAATATGAAACTTGAATCAACAAAACACATTAATATGAAAGCCAAGGTTAGTCTTCATCCAAACCAAGAAAAAAATGCGTAAAGGAGCCTCAGTTATGATGAAGGCGGCTTAATACTGAGTACACACGCCATGCGCTGTCACCACAGCCTGGTACATCCTCCTCATAATTGTCAACAGTTTTGTTACGCGGTCCCTGGCTATTCTTCCACAACGAGTCGTCGCAGGTCGACCAGTGTTGTTCTGTTGATCATTCTTGCATGCACATCTTGCCCAAGCTGATCAGTGAGTCTGAGACTGTGTTCAATTGTGTTGAGATCTGGGCTGCAGGAGGGCCATTCTATCCTCTGTATTCCTGCTTACTGGAGGTGGTCTGAAATGACTCTCATTCTGTATGAACGTGCACTATCATCTTGCAGAATGGCACCCTGTCTCATATTGCAGAGGTATGGATCTAGGAAATGTGACTGGATGGAGAAAGGTGTCTCTATATCTTGACACATCGAGGTTGCTTAGGATGATTAGCCTGGTTTTTCTTCTGGCAGTTAACGTTGTACTGCCCCGCACCATGACACTGGCTCAAACAAACAAACAAACAAACGAACAAACAGTCAGTCTATCTGTGCAACAGACAGCATAGGGTTCTCCTCACTGGCCCCACAGTTTCATTTACCCATCCAACAGTTGAAGTAAACCGTCACTTATCTGTAGCTGTGAACATAACATTCCTCCACACACTGTTCCATTCCCGATGTGGACGACACCACCACCCTGCGCTGAGTGTTAATTGACACTAGCATGGAAATTTGGGCACTTTTCTTCTACAACCCACTCGCGTAAGTAGGCCTGGCGCTCGCTTCATGAGATTGCAATTATTATGACTTGGGTATCATAGGAAAGGAAATTACACAAGCTTTCCATCAATATATAATGCATTGAAATTGATCAAGAAACAACGGATATACGATCGACTTAAGTTAAGTTTCCAAACTTTTTGTGCGTAGTTTATTAGCGCCCCCTAGCAGGTTCCGCATGAATTTCAAGTCGCTACAGCGCTGTGATTCACATCTTTTTTAACAATGATCTTCAACTTAACATTAATAGTAGCTATAAGCAGTCTGTAGTCAGAGAACTAGATTCGAAAATCTCGTCCTTAGATATAACGATCAGAAAATTAACCACATACCGTCATAATCGTAAAATCTACAAATAACAATTTCTTTAAGAAAATATTTAAAAAAATATGTTGTCTCCAAAAGATGAAAATGCAAAAAAAAAAGATAAGCTAAATTGTTGACGTAGTAGAATTAAAAATCAAATAACCGGCCTTGACCTATCAAAATACATGCAGGAAGCCACGCCCACCTCCTGTTGAACCGCCGCCGGAAATAGAACATCCGCCCAGGTGGCAGTTGTAGCAGCACTTGATGTCATTTCCGTAACTGGGACACTTGTTGGAGACGTAGAAGCCGTACGGACAGGTGTCGATGTGCGCACACTGACCGGAATGACCGTTAGCAGACGTGGAGGTGCACGAGGGGTCATCTGTCAATCAATAAATCAATCAACGAATCGACCAATTAAACACCGTTAGTCATACTGGGAAACATGTGGGAGGCGTGCAAGCAATATGGACAGGTGTTGACGTGGGCACACTGGTAGCAATGTCCGTCAACAGACAGGCTGATACACCGTAGGTACACCTGTCAATTAATCTTTCAATCAACTAGTCGACCAATCAGATGCCGTTATCCACACTGCTGGAGACTACTTTTGACGTACCGGCACGGACCAATTACAAGTTGACTGTTACCCACTACCGTTGGACTACCAATCAATCGATCGATCGATCGATCAATCTATCAACCAACCAACCAACCAACCAACAAACAAACAAACAAACAAACAAACCAACCAACCAATCAACATATCGAGCAATCAAATGCCTTAAAGCAAACTGAGATGACAAAAATAAGGAAAGAAAATAGCTTACCTGCAATGGCGACTCCCACTATGGCGAATATCACAAGGAACAACATCTGAGTAGAAATAAAAAAGACAAATTGAGGCATAACAAAGCAACTTTTAAAATGAATTAATTATGATTTTATACTTTTACGATTCACATGATTCATAAGTACGTACCAGATGCCAGGTAAGTTATCATTGACTTTGTAACGGGTCTTGCAAAAGCTAATGAACATTTCTTTAAATTTAGGATGAACGAGTCACGAATGGCCGTTTAAAAGTAATGCGCAGTTTTCCCGGTCCTCGGTTGAAAAATTCTAAACGATCGCAAGATGTAAGAAAAAATAAACCTTCCATCCGGAATTGGCAAAAATGTCAAAAAGACGAGAATTCTTTTTTTTCTGCTAAATCGTTTTATAAACTTAAGAAAGCCGAAGGAAGATTCATATATGCAAAAGGGGTTGCTATTCGGTTGAGTTCTAGTACATATTTTGTTTGCTCTTGTTTTCTTCCAAATAAAGGCGCCAACACATTCGTCGTAGACCGTCGAACAATTTTGATGTCGTAGAATTTTCAAGCAGAATCAACCACTGCAAAGGATCTAAAGCTTGCTTTACACACGCATTTCCAAGCACAATTCACATGTACTCGGAGTACTCGGAACACTCCGAGGTGTCTGGAAATGCGTGTGTAAATCCAGCCTTATATTGTTCCGTTAAAAGACACGACTCCGCCAAAACATACCATCAGTTAGTGATCCCAAGACAATCGTACGATGAATGTTAGATAAAAAAAAGAGGGGTCGGTACGGTACCTTGTCTCTGTAGACTCGCGTTCACGTTCTATGAGGCTTTAGCTAGAGAGGGTTACTGACTCCTGTACACCCCTCGTGACCGTGTCTACTTATAACCGCCTGATGACAGCTGTACACCTCCAGAAACTTCTCACGATAACCATGCCCTTGATGACTTCGGCAAATATTTTTCTTACCAACTTAAAATTTTTTACATCCTTCAACTTATGCACTAGAAATTTTAAGAAGCTGTAAAATCTTAAAGTTTCTATTTTGTGAAGTAGGTTTGATATTTGTATATCAGAAAATTAACTTCACGACTTTTTTGGGGTATTTTTTAGTCAATTTTACTTTTTTGTTTTTCTTTTTGCATTGACGTCATAACCGTACAAAAGATAGGCCTTCCTGCGTTGATATTTTCAGACGACCTTTAGCAGCAGTGACCTCCACCCTATTTGAGATAGGCTCGAAGGACGCCGGCACAGGTGGAATAGTCGCGTACACGTACACGCACTGCGTTAAGTACGGGGTGGGGTGTTAACGTTTGTCGGGACAATTCGGCACCAGAATGACTCGGCACCTGGCAGGGCGACTCGTCACCTGGTAGAACTATTCGGCACCTGGCAGGGCGACTCGGCACCTGGCAAAACAATTCGGCACCTGGCAGGACGGTCCAGCACCTGGCAGGACTAGTCGGAACCCGGACATTATCGATATAAAACTGGCCAAAATCACAAATCTAATGATTTTGAAGTACAAAAATGACGTGGACCAAAACCGTAAATGGAGTCCTGTTGGCATTCGCCAACGCACCTAGGCCTTCATACGATATTTTAGGTTACCAGAAAAGAGAATTCAGGTCCAGGTCCGGTCCATAGCCTCATTTGCAGATTTCTTTGAGCGGCGGGGTTTATTTCTTCGGGGGGGGGGGGGGACATAAGTTACATAACTCCCTAATGCGAGGGTCACATTTCCAACCCATCATTGTGGGGACGAAAACTATGATATAAAACACAGCAAAATACACAAAACTTTAACAAAATTTCTCCTTACCATACGCTTTGTATATTCTTGATATGCATTTTTTATTCTTTGTTTTCTCAAACAGCCCGGTCGGGCCCCGGCTTGGAAATGTGATTAGCATTAGCCGGTATCAGACAACCTTTTTTCCGTGTAAAAAATCGCGTATCAGCGCTCCCCTAAAAAATAAACGCTGCCGCTCCAAGAAGTCTGCGAAGGAGGTTACGGTCTATAGGACTGGTCTAAGTGATCTGGAGCTGATAATAGCAGTACAGTGGTACTATATGATATTTTGGAGAGCGAGAATGAGCTTCTACAGGTGTCTGTGAGTGCTACAAATTTAGTTCAACATGTTTATCAGAATGGTATAGTTATGTCAATCCATATGATTCAACTGATATGTAGATAAAAGGAATCGTTTTAGTTATCGTGGAAACGATCATCGAACAATCTTGAAGCACGTAATTCGGTCGGCCCGACCCCGAATAGCAAAAAAAGTCAGAGTCAGAGTCATATCTTCTATATTTTTTATATCTGTGACCATGTCTCGATGAAATGAAGATTGATCACGGTATTTTCCTTTTAGATAAAACGAAATGCAAGGTTTTGATGATCCTGTCTTATCAAGACGTTGGGACAACATCTTTCTCCAATTCGTTAGAGTTATTGTGTAGTTTAAACGGAGTTTTTAACCTTAGGAACGCATTTTGTGCAACAAATATTTCCAAAGAATTCTGTCTGCTACTGTAAAAACAACTACTTTAGAGGCTTTGAAATGATCCTATCTGTTATTCACGTGCATAGGCGCAAATCTCATAACTATATTCATACAATTGTCTGCCGAAGGAAGAACGAGGGTGAATCCATTCAAAACCTCTCGGTAAAAAAGGTATGAAAACTTCTTATGTTACATTTCGGTGCTTTTCATTTTCACCCAGAAATAGGTCACGATATACCTAGTTAACGTTGAAATATTTTTTCCTGATATATTCTAGTATGCTGAAGAGTACGTGATGCTTAGGCAACCGTTTTCCTTACATGTATTCTTCTCAACTCAATTGGCTGCTCTTTGATTAGGTTATACTCCACACCATGCCTAGATGACGTTAAAATGGATTTCCTTTCACAAGCAGTGTCATAAAGAATGAAGTATTTCAACTAATTTTGTCTGCAGCGCCTCCATGGTTCATATCTTTATCAGAAATTGGAACAAGTGAGTAAGTGTCAGGAGACAGATAATACATGTCCTCGGGCTCACCCAGAAATAAGGTCCACAACTCAAAGTTTGGGGCATAGTTATGTAGTGTGACATCTTTAAGCAATATCCACCAAACTTCAAATCATTGTGGCCAATACTTTTAGTCGACGTCAATTTGAAAAAAAATTAGGTAAGTGACGAGAAAAATAAGGGTACGCTGTGGTCAGAGCTGTGTGGGTCGAGTTCTTCATGTCATGAATCGGCATAAAATCTTTGAAGACATTGTCAAAATGTTTGATAAAGATTCCCTTCTTATTTCGACCAAAAAGAAGTGAGTATCTGAATTTCAGCAGAGCAATTCGGTCCGCACACCTCAAGGCACTGCTCATTTGTCCATGTTTTTATCCTTCTACCTCACCTAATGTTACTGAGTGTCGTCTGTTAAGTATAAATCGCAATGATTTGTAGTTTGGTGGATATTGCTAATAGATGTCATACTACATAATTATGCCCCAAAATTATAGTTGTGCACCTTATTTCTGGGGCTGGGGCCGAGGACTTATTGGTCACCCCTCGTACATATGTATGTGTTCGATGTTTGCCACCCACGAGAGGAATGGTTGGTCCCGACTGTTACACTTTGGCTCTGAGGTTCGCACGGCGTGATGGTTGATGACTTCGACTTCTAACGAGCAGCTCCTAAAAAGCCCTAACAGGACTCCGGTTGCGACAGGAAACATCAGACGCTGATTCTGAAGACTGCATTGGCTTTGATTTAAGGGCCTCCCGGCGGAAGTGGTACCGTGAGTACGGATTTCCTTTCTTTTCCATTGCCATAATGTTCATTTAGTTAAAATCCTCCCACACCATCATTGATGTATAGGGCGGTGCCCATCTCCGTTTCATAGCCCTGGGCCACACTGTTGTGCAATCACTGTAGCAGGGGGCTAGTCCACTGGCAATGAAGTGTGTTTAACTTCCATACTGTTTCACAAGTATGTACCATTTTTATAAAGTCTTTGGTATGACTCAATGCGCCCCTTGTCCAGAGATGTCCTACCTTGGGCCTGAACCCCATTCCTTCTGATCCAAGTAATTGAAACCAGATGTGGTGAGAGACAAAGGCGCAGGCCACTACACCACAGGGACACCCCTATATTGTTCATTCACCTAGATCTTAACTCATGTAAATAACCTTTTAAGCAGGCTTCTAAGATTATTTTCCTGCCTTACATCAGTATAAGTGGTCCTTTAAACGACGAATGGATTTTGAAAAAGAATTTGAAACCTACAATTTACAGAATTTCAAAATAATCGCATTAAGGTGTTGTACGTTTGGCCGTACCTTCACTTGTCACACAATTACAATATGATACTACACTTCACTGTACCTGTCCAGATGTTGTTGATGCCCTTTGAGTCGATGGGGTCGTGTGGCGTAACAGCAAGGTTTTCGGCCCAGAACCCGGGTTTGAATCCTCTAACGTCAACGCTGTTGTGCTTTTTTTTTGTTTTTTTTTTCCAAAAGTGAATCAGCTTATTTATTATTATTTTTTATTCGAACATACATAAATACTTAACATCACAACATATTTACATTACACATTTACAACTCCACAAATGTACACAGTTACATATTGTTGCAGGGGCCATTCCCACTGGCTTTTTTGCACTAGGGTGTGCTCCCTAGTTACATATATCTACAGGGGCCATTCCCACTGGCTTTTTTGCACTAGGGTGTGCTCCCTAGTTACATATATCTACAGGGGTCATTCCCACTGGCTTTTTTGCACTAGGGTGTGCTCCCTAGTTACATATATCTACAGGGGTCATTCCCACTGGCTTTTTTGCACTAGGGTGTGCTCCCTAGTTACATATATCTACAGGGGTCATTCCCACTGGCTTTTTTGGCTAGGGTGTGCTCCCTAGGACTTTTTTGACAAGAATGTTGTAATTATCCCAAACCCTTTATCTTACTTCGTGTTCTAATGCTGTGGCGTGGCTTTAGTTTATAATATATTCTTAGATTTGAGTCTGTTACTGACTACAGTTTAGATTTAGAGGGTAGAATTTGGTGCTAAAGTTGAAAGTTTTTGTGCTGTTGTGCTCTTGGTAAAAGGCACTTTACACGACTTCCCTCACTCCAACAAAGTGTAAAAACGGGTGTATTATGTGAGGGTCACGACACCAGCAATAGCTGCCTGTGTTTCACGTGTATTGAACTTTTGCGGTTCTAATTAAATCAAAACAATCAGACCCATTTCTCGTGTAGATCACTTTGAACATTGACATTGTAGAATAACAAATCTAAGAATATATTATAAACGAAAGCCACACCACAGCATTAGAACACGAAGTAAGATAAAGGGTTTGGGATAATTACAATGGTCTTGTCAAGGGAACGACTTTCGTTTTTGTTCATGAAAAATGGAGATACAGTTTTGGGTGTGTCTGTGAGTGTGTCTGTCTGTCTGTCTGTTTGTGTTTCCACACTACTGTAGTCAGCATAAATCAAGAACCTCCTGATGGATTATGATGATATTTGGGCGGGTGTTGTGAAGCCAAAAAGGAAGGTCAATTTTGGGCCCCCCGGTATGTGACCTTGGAACTGCAGTAGAACTTCCGTTTTTGTATTTTTGAACCTGGACGTGCTATGGTCTTGATTTTTGGATGGCAGATAGCTTGTGATGTAATCAAGAAGTGGTGTAGATTTGGGCCCCCTAGCAGCTTGCTCTGAAACTGCAGGGGCGTTATTGTGAAAATCTTCTTAGGAAAATAACTGAACAAAAGAACGACGGATTTCCATGATATTTCGTATGTAGGTAGCTTATACAGAGATGTGCACAATGAAGTGCAAATTATGCTAATGGGAACTAAAGTTTTTAAAGACTTTAGTTGATTTTGTTACCAATCCTTGACTGGCTGCTAGACCGGAAATCTACATCATCTTTGAGCTCAACATTAGATTAGCAACAGTATGATGTCACTGAGTGGCTTTAACTTTCCATCTTCTCTCATTCAAAGAAAAATTCAAATAATATAAATGAGGTGATATAGACGAAGTGACGGCGGACTCAAGTTGTACTCAACTTATATTCTCGCCGTCACTTGTACATTATGGAAAATGTTTGACAAGACGTGTGAATAAGTAAATGAATACATGTAGATACATAATAGAAGCCTAGTTGAAACGTGAGTCCAAAACTCCCCTCCCAGAGGACGAAAAGCAAAAAAGGACACATATCTAAAAACGTTTAGTTGCTGTAATGTAATCTTGGGTGGCTAACATGATTTTCCTGTTGATATCAGCAGAACAAAGCAAACTACCAAGTAGAATTAAAAGTTGTTTAACGTTATCAGAGAGGTAGTCTGTATAACGCATACTCCAGCTGTCCGGGGGTTTCTCTCCCCTCCCCACGGAGTTTGTGCTCTGGTTGCTCTAAGCCGGGAGAGCGAGCTGTTATCAAAAATGGTAACACCAATCATAGGTCAGGATTTCAGCTAGGCTCCCATTGCCATAGAAACCACCTTGTTATCCTGTCTATTAGCTGTCACACAGGCAGACCGGGAGAAAGGAATGGGAAATGAGATCCAGATGTTGGGAGGGTGAGAAATGAGATGTATCCAAGCCGGTTAAAAGGCATTTTAAACCTACTTAGTTTATCTGTTCCTTTAGAGGGCGACGAGCGGTCACATGAGGCTTGATTGAATTCAGGCTATCAGAGAGGGTGTTGAAATTAATTGTGTGTCCGAGGATCCCAGAAAGCCTGCCGAAGATTTGGTTGTTCGATTAAGAAGCAAAATTCATTCGACAATTGGGACAAACATTCCCTTCACTGGTGGAAATACCGATCGGATGTAGAATATAATCATTTTAGTACAAATGCGTTATTTTTGAAATACTGACGTATAAGTAGTCCACTGTGTTCTGCTGTTGTAGTGGCCTGCTATATTGAAGATATCAGATTTCAATAATTTTGTGAATGGAATAGAAAGTTAATAAATGGCTAGGAAAGCAATCGCTCAATGCAAAACGAAGTGAACATAAGATACGTAAGCTTTGATTATTTTCAAGCTACGCTTCATTTGAAATCCTCGAAACGTGTTCGCCCACGCTCTTGCTTGGGGGATAAAAATTCAACTTATACAGTTCAGCATGAAAAAGTTTACCGGGGTCACATACCAGGGGGCCCAAAATCGACCTTGAACTTCGGCCTACATACCAAATATCATCGTAATCTATCAAGAGGTTCTTGAATTATGCTGACTGGAGTGGTGCGGAAACACAAACAGACAGACAGACAAACAGACACACAGACACAACCAAAACTATATCTCCATTTTTCATGCAGATAATTACAGAATGCGCTACGGAGTTACATCACTGCACTAAAAGGTAAAAAAAAATAACGTAAAATACAATGTGGTTGGACGGCTTAAGGATTCTACGACGGTTTCGGATACAAGGATTTTTTTCAACCGAAACTTTTGGAATGCTTTTACCACCAGCTCTCTTTTTCATATCGGCAGACCAATAAAATGAGATGAATAGAGTTATGAAATTTACTCCTCCGCAATGTCAAGACGTAAGAGAGGCAACCTAATCAGTTTTGCACGCCCACTCAGTTAATAGTTTCTGTTTTTGCAGACAAATAAAATGACACCTAGAGATTTAAGAGTCTGCCACTGTAGTTGACCGTGAAGTTAAATATACTTAAAAAGCAAAGCTAGTGAGTAAAAAATCACAATGCTGATATTATAATATCGATGATCCAAATTCAAACATATCATAGCTTTACGATTGCAATTTCTGCATATGCAAATAAACGTATTTCTATAGTAAAGTACCTAAACAATCTTATTTTATAAGGTGATCTCACTTGAAACAAAGGTTTTCAATAGGATGTCTGATTAAGACATTATTGTGATCCAATATATTTGGTCTTGCTAATTGATATTCTGAATAATAACCCTTTACCAGACCCCGTGCCCACTTAGTTACTAATGATAGTAAACGCTGTTTAAAAGCATTTCTGTATCTATATAGCCGGTACAACCGCCGTTAGGCGTAACACACCAGCTTCGCAGGCACGCGGCGCGGCAGCAGCTGGTTATATTACACCGAACGGTCTGTTACACCTACTCTTTGCATATCTAACTGTAACCGTTCTTAAAGCTACTTAGTGAAAATGCTCCGACAGTGCTTGTTGACAACGAGTTCCATTCTACTATGGTTCTCGGGAAATACGAATTTTTGAACACTGGCTGATAACTCCGGTACTTAAAAACATGACTATTTCTAGTCCTCTTCTGAGCTGGCATTAGATACTTATCAGTTGGTACGTCCACAAGTTTATTAGTCATTTTGTACATCATGCACAGTCTGGACGTTGTTCTTCTGTATTCAAGTGACATCCATTGCAGATCTGCTTTCATTTTGGTGACACTAGCACCCCTGTCATAGTTGTTCATGCAGAATCTGACAGCTTGGTTCTGCACCCTCTCCAGTTTATCTTTATCCTTCTTTGTGTATGGATCCCAAACTGTTTCAGCATATTCAAGGTTTGGTCTTACTAGAGACGTGTATGCAAGCATTTATAAAGAAATTTAAGATTATCAGTCACAACTTTCAAGACCGCTAATTTTGTTCTATGGTTTGATAGGCAAGTATTTCATGATACTTTGTAAGTCCTGGATCTGCTTCCCGAAATTCCCCGTTGATTCATATAAATTTGTCGAGAGGCCATCACGTGAATATCCATGCCTTGGTGCCCAAAGAAAGTGTCGCTGGTTAACGTTTCTCTTTTTTGTAACACACGCTTTGCTCTCTGACAGTAACATATAAAGTATTAATGTTTTCATACTGTCGTAAGAGGTTGTTTTTAGGATTTATTAAGCGCTATTTGTAAAATGTATGTTTAGATCTATCTTAACGTAATCACAGTCCTACCTACCAGCATATACCAGCTTGTCAATGTGCATTGACACAAATACGTTTTAAGTGTAATGTTTTATTTACACTTTTGTGATTTATCATATAACAAGTGATGGTAATGGTACCTTACGAAACTGACAGCATCGGGAATCCAGATTTGTGATTTTGTTATGATAATCAAACGTGTACACAAACATGTCTTTTGTTCTCTTTACGGATTAGAAGGTTTTCTGCTATTTCCAGACTACTAGTATGAACATTTCATCCCGTTCCTCACCTGCTCTAAGGCAAATTTGCATAGAATGAAAAATAATTTGAGATACAGCTATGTAGCTTACTATATTAGCTGCCAAATATAAGTTTTTGATATATATGTATAATCAAGCTAGATTAGTGTCGTGTTGGCATGATCCGAAAATGATGCCCATTGCTTTGCATAAAGTACGCATACGAGTGTTTTTAAGATGCCGCTATACATGTACTTTATGTGCCCTAAGACGCGTACATTTTGACACTCTATTTTCACGATTTAATTGTATATGTAGTGAAGAGATGATCGTCAAAATCTTCTAATTATTTGTTTATCTGGTTGACGCGCAAACTATATAAGAAATATAAGGCAACTTATAGAAAATGTTGTGATAAAACTAGGGTGTCTTTCAAATGGATCGTTATACCCATAGCAAAGTGTGTTTTCACATTCCATATGCACGTGGACCAACGGGTTCTCATTCAAAAATCTCGAATCTTACAATCTGATTTGTCTGCTGAAAAAACATGTAATAACTGAGAGGACCTGCAGAACATATTAAATTGTCTGGGGTGGTTTTTTTTCGAGTATTGGAGGCGTCAATCATCACTTGATTCATTTCATTTCAAGTCTGCAAGAAAAAAAAAAACGAGATGAAGAAAATTGAGTGCAAAAGTTTCTATGGAAAGAGTTTTTAGATATAGAAAGACAACGTAGAATACTTTTACAGTTACTGATATACAATTCAAACTCTACTACTGGATAGACTACGTATATTAATTCCGGACGTTTGGAGTGACATCCGTACCTCTTCTTCAGCGTCACTAGAAAATAAAACATTGATCTTATACTGGTTGCCACTATTGATAATTGACCGCATGTAAGACCAGACATCTAGAGTATATTTTAGAGTTTATTTTTAAATCGCAGCATCAAGTCAGCAATAATAGAAACATATCACTGTTTTTTTATGTTTCGCCCACGAAACATATTGTTTTTGTCAGGTTTCTTCTCCTTCTTCTTCTCCTTCTCCTTTTCCTTCTTCTTCTCCTTCTCCTTCTCCTCCTTCTCCTTCTCCTTCTCCTCCTGTCAAATCTTTAAAGCAATTCATCTCGGTCGTCCGTGGGCCAAATGGGCTGAAATTTGGTATACAGGTAGAGTAAGTGTATACCCCTAGATGTGTTTGTTTTTGTTTTTGATATAGGGTTTTAAAATGATTTTATTGAGTTTTTTGGTCATTTTCAGACCAAAATCGCACATTATATTATAACAAGAGAAGACTCCGGTAGCGCAAAATGCATGGTGTCACAACAGCACACAAATTAAACTGTAAGCAAAGCATTGTATGTGTGCCACTAATAAAAAGCAGTGGCACTTTATAGTTTGATTTAAGGCATATGCAATGTCTAAAAGAAACGTACCAGTATACATTAGCCATTGTAGATGCGATAAGACACCACCTTGTTACATCACTGAAGTTGTACTTCGAACTGCTTTACCATAACCTGTACGTAGTTAGTAAAAGCATGAACGTACAATAAAGGTCATTCATTCCGAAGTCTTACCATATAGATACAATCACCACGCAGTTACGACCACGTCTAAAAGATATATATGTACAAGATTGGCATTGCGCTATTCGAAACAATTCCGAAATGTCCTTTCTTTCTACCTTGAACAAGCATTATAAGCAAGAAAATTACATTTCAAACATAAAGAGACTTGGCGTACGTAGGGCAATCACAAAACTCAGAATTGGTTGTCACAAATTAAGAACAGAAACCGGGAGATTCCAAAAAAAATTCCTATCGACCAAAGGGTTTGTCTATTTTGACCAGAGCTAATTGAAGACGAGTATCACTTTTTGATGGTATGCCCCAAATATTTTGATAAGCGCAATTCACTGTACACAAGGCTATCATCTTAAAATATATACCAGGATTTATTTCAATGGACTTGAATAGCAAACTTAAGTACATATTGACATGTGACAACCCCTGCATGTTATACATAGGAACATATTCTAAATAATGTTAAGACGATAGAAATTCCTCCAATGATTGTAAGAACCCATTCTAAACTCATATTATTGTACAATAGTTGCGCAATAAATTTATCTGTCTATTCGTTGTTTCTTTTTTTAACAGCTGATCTTTCTTAGAAGCTGAGCGAGGCAACTGAAATCCGTCCCTTACAAAATCCCCACGGGAGCGCGCTAATCAACAGGCCGGTGGCCGAGGAACGTTTGCAGTTCCGAAGGATCCCAGGAAAGTCACAATTGGCTGAAATTAATGCTCTCAAAGTTCTTAATGAGGCCAAGTTAGTCAAGCTACCACATTTCTTACTTCTGATTGCATTGGCCAAGTCTCAGTAGCTAACAATAGCTTTATCTTATTAAATACAGTATCAGATAAGTACAAGCCAGAAGAAATTTTGATGACATGGCGTTGCCTAGAGCAGGTGCAGAGGAGTCATTTCAAGAGATAACAACGGATCCGAACATTAGCGAATGCATCTTAACCGGCTCGTCACAAATATGTCCATCAACCACCATTGATGCTACTCCTTCGGCATTCTTTAAAGGAGGAAGTTACATGGACATGGGGGGCGTTTCACAGTCTCCTGATGTTTACCAAAACCCAATGCCTAGGATAGAAACCCGGAACCCAAATCCGGCGTACCCATTAAATGACCTGGACCCGAATCCGATGTACGAGCAAAGCAACCCGAACCCGGCGCACGAACCATACGGTGGCTCTCAACCCGCCCGTGCCAGACGTAATGACGATCCCTACATCAAGCCATACGCTGTCAAATATCAGGAACAGGGTGAAAACAACATACCCGCAACCGGTTGTGCTGCAGATGACAACAAAGAAATAACCCATCCTGCCCTGGATGATGAGGCTATTGAACCATATGCTGCTGCATACATGGAAGAGGAGCGAACGAGCGGTCCATCTCATCATAGAGCTGCAAGCAGTAATACCCGGATGGATGTAAGTAGATGCGACTTGTCCATGAATGATGCTGACCGAGATAAAAGTAACTTGCATGGAAACCAAGTTTCTTCTAATACACCCCCTACGAATCCAGCGGATGTCCGGAACGCCCTGAACCCTAATCTGATGTACCGACCAAACGTTGCACAACAAAGATCGTGGGGTAAGATAATGTTTTTTTTTTCCACAATTTGTATTTGTATTTGTATTTATTGACATTTAGACAAATCATTACACTGTGTCAGCCCAGGCAGCTCTCGCTGGTAACGGCTGACCCACAAATACAGACAAACATACAACAGTGAGGTTGGCTTATAACCAGGCCAGAATCATTGTAAATATACCATCCTTTTTTCAATTTATTTAGAATTAAATTAATTAATTAATTAAGTTAAAAGGATCCAGGCTATGAGTGATCAATATTCTACAATGATAAGTTCCTTCACTAGGTGGCGCTTTTAGGGGCGGCCACGGATTTTACTTGTCCCCGATGCTGTGCGGTTTTTAAGTAGATTTTAACGTGTTTTGATGTCGCTTCTGGTGTTTTATTCGTCTGATATGGTGCATAACATGCTGGGATTACTCTGGACTGTCTACACTGACTGTTGAGTCCCTATGCAACTGTCGCAAGCCGTTTCTTCATAGTGTGGTGACCGACTCCTCAGTAATGGCGACCCTGCTGAAATACACCCAGGAATTCCTACGAGCGTGTCGATCTGCAACAAAGCCGCTCTTACCACAGGAAAGGCACCTGCTGAAGGACATGGGAATACTCAGGAGATCCAACAGACCCAGAGGCTGTAAAGCAGGTAGAAACCGTATTCGCCTAATTGAAACTGTAACTAATATTAGGCCACCGTGTTACTCTCAAGCTATTCCCTTGATATGCAAATCCGTGGGTAATGTGCTTAACAAGCCGGTGTACCGACACATTCCTGAAAGGCCGAGGACACTCCGTCAATTACAGTGTAAACGCCTTACTCGTCCTGAAAGAAGGAACGTCCTCGTTCCCCGTTTGTTTTTATGTAACCCTCGATCATTAGTGAACAAACTCGACGAGTTTCAGGTCACACTGTCACACCACTCTGTCGACATCGGTGTTGTCTCAGAAACTTGGCTGTCAAACTCCCTCCCGCTGTGCGCTATCGGACTGGATGGCTTCAACTTGTACTCAAGACACAGAACAGACAGAAGAGGAGGAGGGGTAGCTGTGTATGTCAAAGAACAGATACCTTCGAGGCAGTTGACGGAATACCCAGTACCTGACAATGTTGAAGTTGTATGGGTTTGGGCAAGACCTCACCGTCTTCCAAGACCCTTGTCAGCCATCGTTGTCTGTGGAATATACTCACCCCCCAACTCACCCCACCAGGACTTATTGATCAACCACCTGGTAACGGTTTGTGATGACCTTCGTGCCAAATACCCCGATATTGGCCTTGCTCTCCTTGGAGACTTCAACAGAACGGACATTTCGGAGCTCTGCAGCGGAGGTCTCCTGGCACAAGTGGTCAAGAACAAAACAAGAGGGGATGCGGTATTGGACTTGATAATAACAAACATGAAAGACATCTACGAGCGCCCAACTATCCTCCCGCCAGTGGGTCTCAGCGATCACTCGTCAGTCCTTTGGACCCCTGTTGTGAAATCCGCTGACAACAAGACCACGAAGAAGATTGTTCGACGGATGGGTGAATCTGAAATGCATGAGTTTGGGAAGTGGATTACGTCCCATGACTGGTCTGAGGTTTATGAAGTAGAAGGGGTACCTGCAAAGGCGAATGCATTCCACGCGATGCTAGAAAGCGCTGTAGACACCTTCTTTCCGCCCAAAGTCTTCAAAACCCACCAGACTGACAAACCGTGGATTACCTCTCACATTAAACACCTGATCAGCTTAAGGCAGAGGGCATTCCACAGTCAACGCCCACTTGGTTGGAAATTCTACCGGAACTTAACCCAACGAACACTGTCCACTGCAAGGAAAAACTACTATGCAGACCGGGTTAGCAGACTGAAGACCGCAAATCCGCGTCACTGGCACCAAGAAGTAATGAACATGGCAAATATGAAGAAAACTAACTGTAACATAGTGATCCCTGGGATGGAAGCTGACGACACTAGTATTGCTAATACAATCAACAACAAGTTTTCCGAGGTGTCCAATGCCCTCCCTCGGCTAGACACTTCCTTGCTGCCGTCCTTCCTACCTTCTCCTCAACAGCTACCCACACTCCAGGTCTGGGAGGTTTACCAACGTCTCCGAGCGGTCAAGGTAAACAAAGCTCCTGGCCCTGATAACATCCCTCTCAAGCTGTTAAAGGAGTTCGCCTGTGAGCTCAGCACGCCTCTCTGTCATATTCTCAATGCCTCCTTTGCCACCGGCACAGTCCCCAACCAGTGGAAAGAGGCAATTGTTGTGCCCGTTCCAAAGTCTCAGCCGGCTAGCATTGAACAGCTCAGACCTATTTCACTAACCTGCCAATTTGCAAAGATTGCAGAGTTCTTTGCTTGCGAGTGGATCTCGAAAGACATTCATTTCGACACAAGGCAATTCGGCAGCCTTAAAGGCCGTTCTACCGTCCACGCGCTCGTAAGTCTGGTTGACAGACTATGCCAGGGCGCGGACAACCCTGGAACCATCAGTACCATCGTGGCCACGGACTTCTCGAAGGCCTTCGACCGTGTCCATCACAATACTGTGATAGCCAAGCTGCTAGACAAGGGTCTGAGACCAGAACTAGTACCGTGGGTCTGTGACTTCATCACTGCAAGGAAACAGCGTGTTAGGTACAGAGGATCACTCTCCAACTGGCAGACGCTCACATGTGGAGTTGCTCAAGGCACTTTACTTGGCCCAATCCTCTTCCTGGTTCTGATTGATGACGCTGCAACTGGCGCACTCAGTTTCGCTTTGAAATATGTGGACGATATGAACTTCCTAGAAACAAGAACTCTCCATACCCCCTCCTGTCTGCAAAATGACCTAGACGAGCTAAATTCTTGGACAAGTAATAACCACATGCTTTTAAATGGTACCAAGTGTCTAGCAATGCACATTACGTTCTGCAGGAACCCGCCACCGTTCCCTACATTACAAATCAACTCCTCAACTCTGTCTGCTGTACCTTGTTTGAAAATACTTGGTCTCCGCATTCAGAAAGACCTTCGTTGGAATGAACAAGTCAGATACATGTCAGCACAAGCCGCGAGAAAACTGTTCATTCTCAAGCGACTCAGAAAGTTCAACCTTTCACCGAAAGAACTACTTACCATCTATACAGGGTACATTAGACCCCTCCTCGAATACGCCGTCCCCATTTGGAATCCCGGACTGACACATCGCCAAATGGACCAGCTGGAGAGAATTCAGAGAAGAGCCTGCCGCATCATCCTCGGCAGAGACTACCCTGGATATGCGGAGGCACTGGCCCAGCTGGGTCTCACCACCCTGTCGGAAAGGCGCGAGAGACTTTGTTTGAAGTTTGGCAGATCCCTGCTAGGTTCCCAATTTGAACACTGGCTACCGAGTAGAAGATCCGAAATCTCGGGTAGATGCACACGTAATGGGCACAAACTGAACATTCCTAGGGCAAATACACTGAGATTCAGTAACTCACCGATACCGTATCTCACGAAACTGCTTAACCAGTATGGTTACTGAATCTTGGTGTGTTTGCCTTGGGAGTGTTCAGTACAGTAACCAGTTACTAGTAACGTTATATTTTTTCTGCACCATATTTGCGAATGATTTGCGAATGTTGCTAATTTTGTTGGAGAAACAATATTGTCTTGAAAGTGTTTTATGTACCGAATTTATATATGAATATGATTATATGTACGCCGACAGCAGTTTAAAATTGTGAACGTACTGTACATTGGTCTTTTAATTCAGTGTATGTAAACTGCGAAAAGCCAATAAAATACATCTTACATCTTACATCTTACACTTTTATGAAGTCGTTTACCCTTTCCTTCACCTTGAGGTTACTATGATTTTGTCCAGTGTGCACATGCCGCCGGTTGTCCATTGCCGCTACCATCCTGACGTTATTGATCTTTGGTGGATGTTTTACCGGCTTCCAACTGTACATCAGTATGAACAAGCTGGGGGATCAACGGGTAAGTAGATGCCTTTCTTGTTTATTACCTTCGTCAAGAAAGTTTTGTTTCCGTGTGAGTGTGTGTGTGTGTGTGTGTGTGTGTGTGTGTGTGTGTGTGTGTGTGTGTTTTTCTGTTAACAGCAATTTTGAGAAATAGCGGATTAATCTTTATGATATTTGCTATATAGCTAGTAGGTGAAAGCGGTACGATTTTGGGCGGTACTGCAATGGAACTGCATTCCATGCCAATACTTCGAAACGTATGAAATGCCACTAAGAAAGAGAAGACAATAAGGGAGTATCATACATTCAAATCAGGAACTAATTTGCATTATTGATAAGAAATTGATATAACTTTACAGTTGTGGATGGCTGGGTTCAAAGAGGAGAAAATAACGTTTGTAAAGAATGTCAATAAAACTTATCTACACATTAAGTTTGCAAATGTTGTCTTAAGTTCATAGGTAATGTCGAAATGCAAATAAAAATGCAACTTAGACCCTCCTTGTAACAAATTATGATATAGTTCATTATCACCTGTGACATATGTTTGACAGGTGGAAGAGGGGGGGGCTGCAATCTAGGTCAACGGTATAAGGACAGTTACATTATTGCAGTTATTCTATATCTCTTTCCATTCTTTCTCTATTTTCCATTGCAATGAGACCCAATTTGTAGCTTCGAGGTCATAGACGTCTAGATATGTTCATTTTCCAATCTCAAAGCAAACATTCTCTTTTTCGATGGTGGTATGATTTTAGATTTGTACATTTCAAACTATGAACCTACCAGCTTTAATTTTAGATTAACAAGTTTTAATTTTCAGATTAACAATCAGTTTGGAAAAGCATTTATTGATTTTTATAGGGTACCACGCTGTCATCAACATCTAGCAGCTCACAGGGTACCACGCTGTCATCGACATCTAGCAGCTCACAGGGTACCACGCTGTCATCAACATCTATCAGCTCACAGGGTACCACGCTGTCATCGACATCTGGAAGCTCACAGGGTACCACGCTGTCATCGACATCTAGCAGCTCACAGGGAACCACGCTGTCATCGACATCTAACAGCCTACATGGTACCACGCTGTCATCACCATCTAGCAGCTCACATGGTACCACGCTTTCATCAACATCTAGCAACTCACAGGGTACCACGCTGTCATCAATATCTATCAGCTCACAATGTGCCACACTACCATCCACGTCTAACAGCTCAGACGTTGCCACACTGACCTCTATCTCCACTACCTCACAGCATAAATTTGATTGGAGGATGGATGGAGGTAAGTGACAAAAATTGATGTTTTAACCATTGGCCCTGAACATTTTTTTTCTTATACAGACAGAATAGCATGAAATCAAACAAACTAGGGGGTCTGTACATCATTCACTGCATCTTGATTATGTTGACCATATAGATATGAAATATGATTTCATTTGGGGAAAATCATCTTTTAAGCAAAAAATCGAACTTTGGAACCCATTTTACAATGTAAGAACCTTGTTCGAAATTAGTTGGATGACAGCAGGTCAATGAACGCAGCTTTGAAACACGCTGCCGGCGCCCGATTGGGGGTGTGGGTGGTGGCTTATGGCAGAATGGGATCCGATACCGAAATTATCTAAATGTGTTAAGGTTTCCATATATGAATCAAATCGAGTCAATTTTAAGTCTCTGCTTGGATATCGATTTAATAGTTCTGTTTTGCAACATGCACAAGCCAGACTTTTATGTCGTCTCTGAGTGATCCAAACATTGTTCAGGTTGCATTGATTCTGGCGGGGTTTAAGCAACATCAAATAGAAAACGGGCGCTTTATGAGTACACCAATACAATATCAGCTATTGATTCCGATATAATTTTTTTCAATTCTATTCCAAATATAATTTGGGCTGCTTATAAACCTCCTAGCAGCTTCTTTTTAAAGTCCACTATTGCACATATGTTTGGATCTAATCTCAAATAAATAATGAATTATAACGTATTTTTTTCTTCTTCCCTTAACCTTGATTTAGACGTAACTGTGTTTTAAGGTGGATGCATCGATTATCTGGCCATACATAACTCAGACTAATAGCTGATGCTGTAATACTATGTTAGGTGAGAATAGTTCATGTAATGTTTTACGACAGTGACATTCATAACAGTGAAACGATGTAATTACTTACTGCAGCTGGAAACTTTGGCGGAAACCTGAAACCAGTGACCATCTATGGTAAGAAAGAACCAAGCTGGGGTCAGTTTTCCGTCGCCTCGGGAGTGACCGTGTCTGTTGACAGTGAGATATTTGTGACTGATCAGTGGAACAACCGTGTCCTGGTCTTCAGCATGACAGGACAACTCCTCATGACATTCGCAACAGTAGTGCCGGGTGGATATAATCAGCCAAAAATAGGCCCTAGCGATGTTGTCATTGACGGGGAGGGTCATTTATGGGTAAGTGGGGTGACAGTGCACAGTGAACATATACTTCACTTCAAGCCACATGTAGTACAGTACGACAAACGGGACGGACGGCCTGTCACCTCGCTGGACATACAGTAGCAATCGACAGCTTTTCAAGATGATAAACCGGCAATTGCTGTGGACCGGCATACTAGCACAATCATTTTGGCCGTCTCCGATGAGATTTTGATGTTCCTACCAAACGGCTTGTTTTGTCAGAGTTTTGTAATCAAACATGGTGAATTTCCACACGTACCAATGACACTAACATCTGGTAACGACGGCAACATCTTTGTTACGTATAATGATGGTGTTCATGTGTACAATCACACTGGGCATCATCTATTCTCGTTTGGTGAAGGGCAATTGGTGTGGCCCAACGGTATTGTCATGAGCACCTCGGGTCACATCATTGTGGCAAATACCGCAAACAACCGAGTTGACATGTTCACAAGCCAGGGGAAATTCGTTCGAACCGTCGTGAAAATTGTTACTCCAGTGGCCATTGCTCTCGGGCCATATGGACAGTTGGTGGTGACTAATGCAGAAGGCATTGAAGTCACTATATTTCCCCGCCAAATGGTGTTTCCGTAAGGTTGCATAAGTACTTATAGGGCGTATTCACGTGACGTCATCACCCTTGCCCTCCGTGGGCGGCCATTTATGGGTCCATCCCTGCAGCGAAGTTTCTCGGTGTCCGACGGTCTCTAAATTTTTTTTAATGATTGCGAAGTCGTCTGATCGCTGTTTTATTATGCAAAGATCTCTAGCCTCACATCCTTTTCGCTACAAAAATCCGATTTCACCTACTGGAAATGACCCATTATTGACGAGCGAGAAAAGGTTTTCCCCAGCCTACAAACATGGCCGCTAAATAGTGCCGGAAGAGTCCATTGATTTTGTTTTCAGTTGGTTCTGGAAACGAGTATGCATAAAATCAGTTCACAGCATACAAGTGTTCCAGGGCCTGCAGCCACGTAGCACAGTGTCTTGATAAAACAGAATGTCGTGAGAAATTTAGTTAACAGGGAGTACGTTATGATCGGGAAAATTCGACGTTGAATGACCCTCAGTTTATGAACGTATCTAAAGCAACGAGTACACGGTGCCGCGACTGTGTTACACAACGGGTATGTAATTTGCTTTTCGACCAGATACAAATGTTTCCATACACACACGTTGATTCTCAAACTTCAACTATTTAGATCCGCTGTTCGTATGTCAGAAATCCACTTTTGTTTCAGTCGTTAGTCCCTTCGTATGTTCCCGCACCTACACCAGAAACGCAAAACCAATATTACTGTTACCCGATTAGTGTGTGCTTTATCAGTCCCAATCCAACATCCGTCCACGAGGCAAAACACCATGACTATGAGACAAAACGTTTTGAAGGGAAATTGTGAATGGCGTAGTAGACATCTGCCATTTCTACGGGGAGTTCCATGGGGCTCCACTATCAAGTGGACCCCAAAATGGCCGACAGTGCTTGTTGCTAGGGGGAGGGTCACGTGACTGAATACGCCCTATATGTTGTTCTACAGCCGATACCTAATTGTCCGTGCTGACAGATACAGAATGACGTTTTTCGTCGATCACCGCAAAAATAACAAGCTATCTACTTACCATAAAATAATTACCATCCATCAAGCCCTTCTTGAGTTATTCCCTTTCAAAGTCAGAAGCAAAACCTGCTCCCGCAGTTCCAAAAAAAACGCTAGGGGGCCCAAACCCGTACCACTTACTCTCTGTCCAAATATCTATGTACCACTCAAAAATCACGCCAAAAATAATTACTCAAGCAACTGGATAAGGCTTTGAAACAGTCAGACGTTTCAGACAGTATCCACTGTCTTTCGTCAGTGACTAACGATAGGACTGAGAACACCAGGTTTTATACCAAAACTCTAAATAGATATGTTAATGAGGTAAAGACAATTTAGGATGTCTTGAAGTAGTCTTAAAAAAGAAGATTAATTCAAGACAAAGTTTATGCCAATAGTTGAATTAGCTACTGTTGTTCTAGTACAGTAACTAAATGTTGCTTGTCCGGGGGTGGGGGGTGGCGGGCAGTGCATTATCCCAGGTGCAGGCTAAAGAAGAGAGTAGCTGATGACTTCTTTGACCATATTAACCAGGTAGATGACAACATCAAGTTCACACAGGAGTCGTGTCAAAACAACATGCTCCCCTTCTTAGACACCAAAACCATCATAGAGAAGGATGGCAACCTTCATGTCGAAGTGTACAGGAAACCGACCCACAATGATCTATATCTGGCCTTTGATTCCCATCACCCTTTGGAACACAAACTAGCAGTGATTAAAACTCTCTTCCGTCGAGCAGACAATGTCATTACCTCAGACGAAGCAAAAACAGAAGAACACAGACATCTCCGTGTGGCTTTAGCCAAGTGTGGCTACCAAAATTGGACATTCAACAAGGCCCTCAAACCTTCTGACCAGTCTAAGAAAACACTCAAGTGCAGACCATTGACCAACAGAAACAAGGTCAACATTACCATTCCCTACGTCCAAGGAGTATCGGAAAAACTCAGACGTATCTTCCAAAACTTCAACATTGCCACTAACTTCAAACCTCACTCAACTCTCAGGCAGAAACTAGTCCATCCAAAAGACAGGCCTGAAAAAGGCATCAAAGCCAATGTCATCTACAAACTGAAATGTGAGGAACCGAACTGCAATAACATGTACATTGGGGAGACAAGTCGACCACTAAAAGAAAGGTACAAGGAACATTGCAGAAAGAGCGCTAACCGCTACTCCTCTGCCATTTACCACCATCTAAAACACAACCAGGGACACTCATTCAATTTCGAATCCACGGACATCCTAGATCGTGAAGAACGATGGTTCGAACGGGGGATTAGAGAAGCAATATATGAGAGGATGTACAACCCCGCCCTGAACAGGCCAGGAAAGGGGGTCTACGCGTTCAACTTTCAGGCACCTGGGATAATGCACTGCCCGCCACCCCCCACCCCCGGACAAGCAACATTTAGTTACTGTACTAGAACAACAGTAGCTAATTCAACTATTGGCATAAACTTTGTCTTGAATTAATCTTCTTTTTTAAGACTACTTCAAGACATCCTAAATTGTCTTTACCTCATTAACATATCTATTCAGAGTTTTGGTATAAAACCTGGTGTTCTCAGTCCTATCGTTAGTCACTGACGAAAGACAGTGGATACTGTCTGAAACGGCTGTTTCAAAATCTTATCCAGTTGCTTGAGTAACTATTGTTGGCGTATCTTATTACCTGGATGTCTAACCTTCATCAGCACTCAAAAATCAGTTATATAGCATGTCCAGAACACGAGATATCAAAACAGGAAGTTCCGCTGCAGTACCGTAAGAAGCCGCTAGGGAGCCCAAAATCTAATCGTTTTCAGGTCTTATAAAAACCTACCAAAATACTAAATATCAAAACAATCCATCCAGGCATTCCTGAGTTATGCTGGTCCACTACAGACAGACAAGCAAACGCTACCCTCTGCATAACCTTCTCGGCGAAGGTAATAACAACAGCAACATAGACACGATGATAATTTTCTAGCACAAATGAGGTCTATCTTGGCTTCTTTTAAACTATAGCGCCAACAGCTTGTAGTCCGTTTTGTGAGCCATACCCGTTGTTCACCCTGGTAAGGATTTTTTTAAAAATTGATATGTAGTGCAAACGTACTTTTTAAACCACTGGGTTCCTTGCCCAGGGCAACTCGTAAAGGGAGTGCTCCTACCGTGAGCTTCCCAGCAGTAGTGAGGGGTGAATTGGCCCCCATATAACCACATAAATTCATTAAAGGATTACATCGGCTGCCAGCTTAGAACAATGGCAAGGACAGATTACCATAATAACTGTCAGAGAATTCAAACTTTTTCTGTACTGGCTTTCCTAGGAACATTATCAAACCATGCAGAATGACTTAGATCTCCATCAAAAAGTCACATAATCCAAGGAAGTTTCAATCAGATAAGATCCCTTGGATAATCAAGGCAATACTATCTACAACTTTCAGTTTTGGGGAAGTCAACCTTGTTCAAATTTTCAAACTTTTAAATCAACCCTGTCAACGTTGTGTTAGGGTATCTAAATAAATGGATCTAAATTTCCAATATCTTCCCCACATTAGCCTTGGTGTGTCTAGAAATATGACTTTTGGGGATTTTTTGTGTCTATTTATAGTAGTAACCAGGAATTAGACTGGGGATCAGTAGAACAGTACATATAACTGCTAGCCAATGTCTCAAACTAATTCGTTAGCCAGTGTTGTCATGCCTTTATTTCTTGGCCAACTGTCCTTCAAGCTAACTTCTTTATGTGTAGCCAGACTTCAAATTCTTATCTGTTGTCTGTAGATGTCAAACATGACTTAAAGAGTATCTTGTACATGGTAAACATTTTCAGCCAGGCCTCCACTGATGTGCACTGTACGGCTGCCAGACGCATACTGAAGCCCATAGTGTACATTATCCTGTATTCATATAGTTTTACTGGGGTCTTTAAGAGCTAGAAAAAACTGTATTGGTTTTATTTATGTATGTTTAATCAACACTATTTAATGCCTAATCTGTGTTGACGTGTCTTAGGAAATGTGAACCTTTGTCATAGTTTTTGCCCTTTTGTTATATCACATAATATATGATAATACGAAGGCCTTGCGTCTTCATGTAAATATAGGTTTCGTGGCGATGGCTTTGGTGTGCGTAAATTTCCATGATGTTTGGCAATATCCGTGAGACATGCGTACTGGTACTATTGCAGGAGGAGAGTTACTCTGCCTAGAAGAGACGTCGACAATATGGCGACTGAAAGGTTTTCTTAAACCAAAAGCAGTATGCCAGCATGCCGACTCTATGTTTCAGTTGTATATATGCAAGCTTATTCCGTAATACGTATTTATAAATTGAATATCTTGATTTTTCTTATTCATATGTATTTGAGTGCTACCTATGATTCAGAATGAAAGTAGTTTGTTTGACTGATGTAGTGTGCATGTAGAACGTATATAACATCCGGTGCGTTAACAAGTTAATATTGCGTAATCTATAATAACTTATTTGGATTTTGTGTCCATTTAACGAACTATCTTTGTGTAGGCACTGTGGGTTCGGCCACTTGATGTCTTGAGTCATGACTTATGTTAGATGTTATTGCGTCTTTAAAGGTAGATATTTTGAGATTCGAAAAATCTTAAATATGAATTTGATGTTTTGATATAGTGATTTTAATCTTAATCATGAATTAAAGTAGGCACTATGGCAATAACACTTACTTATTAATCTCTAGCGAATTAACCAGGAGTTCGATATCAATATATACATATATATATATATATATATATATATATATATATATATATATATATATATATATATATATATATATATATATATATATATATATATATATATATATATATATATATATATATATATATATATATATACATAATACTTGCAGCTGTAATGTTTTTTATCATTAAAAGTGACGCATAAGTGTTAACTTCCCTATATATATATATATTAATTTCTAGCGACATAATCAGTAGTTCGATATCAATAAATATATATATTTCAATATATGTAATTCAATATACATATATATATATATATATATATATATATATATATATATATATATACATGTATAATTCAATCTCTCTCTCTCTCTCTCTCTCTCTCTCTCTCTCTCTCTCTCTATATATATATATATATATATATATATATATATATATATATATTGATATATATATATATTGATAGCGAACTCCTGATTATTTCGCTAGAAATTAATATATATATATTTTCATATAGGGAAGTTAACACTTATGCGTCACTTTTAATGATAAAAAACATTACAGCTGCAAGTATAATGAATAGACACATATTTTACCCTTGCCCAACTACTTTCATGGTATCTTCGTACTAGCCTCCTCTGCAGGACTCCCTGGCGGTGCCGGCTATGTTTTTGGGGGGGAGCGCTGATTCGAGATTTTCACCTTATGGCCACAGAACACAATATTAATGGGCGACCCCCGTCCACAATAGTAGTCCGGGTACGAAGTAGTGCGTCACATTGCTTGAAAAGGACGTAGTTTTTCTTCCGTGCACGCTAGCGAGGCTGAAACTGTGGTGAATGGCAAAGGAATACGTCAGTTTTGAGACTGTACGAGTTTCATGACGATGTTTGTTCGGTCGGGTTGGATTCGTGCCTGAATATTGTTATCGCCCGACTACTGTGAGTCGGCTGCAGTACGGTGACCTCCGCTAGGGGTCATATCAAAGTCGCTTTTAAAAAAGACGAGCCGGCAAATTTAACCTAATCTTGCACATATTTTGCAGATTGAACCTTGAAGTCAAGCATATTAAAACCTGGCACCCAAATTGTGCACCTTTCTATAAATATCCAAGCGTCGAAGCTTCTCACTTTGGGATCCTATAGGGGCAATACTATTTTCTGCAACCTTATCAGGGCCAGGTTCTATTGCTGGGGAACCCGTAATACCGCCTACGGAGGGCCTGCCCCAGGTCGGCGTCTTAAAAGGGTCCATCAAAAACACTTATCACCATTTGGGATGGATTTGCGAACATGACCACATGACTAGCCTGGTCCCTGTCTCTAGCTATAGGGGTCGGCTTAGGGCTTTTTACCGGGCCCAGTTTACTTTATTGAACCGTTTCTGATAGCCTTCCTACCGCTACTACTACTTCCGCTTGCCACCCTACTTTCCCAGCCGCCCTGGTGGCGACGTAATCTAATCCAAGGCCGTAAACACACCCCGAGCGGACTAAGCTGTCTGAGCGGGCGGGGTTCACTCCCAGTGCCGTAGAGATATCGAGGAGCCCCCGATGGTATGGATTCCAGGCTACCACATGAACAGTGTGGGGAAATTTTCACGCGCCTTTGTCTTTGAGCTGTGAATCACAACAATCTAACGGTCGTCGGGGTCACTGGTCTTAATTGTCAAAACACGAAGACCTACCGATACCTAAATTAGACAACTTCTGTACATTTGTTTCCCTAAATCCATCGTAGGCGGCCACACGGGTTCTCCAGCATACGGTTTTCCCAGCAAAACATCCTGGCCCCGATAAGTTAAAAATCACGAATCATCGTTCCCCAAAAAAATTATCACTGGCGCCGCCCATCAGGCCTTCAAATGAGGCTGGTGTCTACGGGTTACTCCAGATCTTCAGTCACTTTATAGAAGGGGGCGCTTTTACTGCTAATTTTAGTTGTTGTCTTGTCTTTTAAAGCAATTCTACCTCGGTATGCAAAGTAGTGTCGTAATTATGCTACTGTGGGTGTCTTATTGTAAGGCACTTGCAATCTAATTATAGTGCGCAGACATAGTGATATGTAATAAATGTTTTTTTTTCATGTATATGTTAGTGGTTTAAGTGATAAGTTGCCTTAAAGATCGTTGGAAGGATTCTATCTAGAATTTCTCATCAAGAAAAGAGATCTGGTGTGAAGTATAAAATGGTTACCTTTGAAATATCAACATACTGTGCAAAGGATTCATCATGGCACATAAACCATGCACATGTATTACTTGAACCTTACGGCTAAGGTCTACCATTCACAGGCCCCTATACTTCCTATTGTAAACATATACGAAAACGGCTGTCAAAAGCCACCTACCTGAAGTTTAGATCATGGAAAACTCACATTGGCAGCGTAGTCTGACCTCTCAAGTGTCGATCTAATGAGTTTCGCCGATTTTTCACCGGCGCAAAGTGGTTAAATTCTATCAAAACATGGTGAGATGACCTTTGACCTCCCTACGCAGGAACTGAGAACATCCAAACTACACCTATTTCAAAGTGTACCGGACACTCCAAACATGGCTAAAACTCTATTTTTCTAACTAAATAAAATAGCCACAACACTTACCTGTCAATTCCAGCTAAAAAACGCCGACATTTCCAACAAAGAGGCCTCCTACAGTTACTTTTGACAAGCATATACAAGGCTATTTCTATGAAATTAAAATGGACCTTTTGCGCATGACTGTAATCGTGACCTTTGGCCTTATGGATGACTAATATGGATATAGGATGATGGCCTCTTTGTGATGAGGGCGAAAATCAGTTGTAAATGTTTTTCAAAAGATTGTTTCATTAAAGTTTGAATGTGTTCAATTTAATGAGTATTTTCATTATTTACAAAAACTGTATGGCATGTAGACACATATATCATGTAACTTTCTAAGACTTTGCGAAAAAGATTTGATATAGTGAATGTTTTGGTTGAGATAGTGAACACCAATAACATTTGAAAATGCACCTATTGTAGGATCAAACTGGAAATATTCTTCAGAGCATAAATTCGTCATATTTTGAATGTCAGGCGCAAGGATGACACGCAGAATCTCGAGGCGTTCCATATTTTCACGTTTGTCGTATTTGTTACCAATCTATTTAATTTTGGGGCCTCAACAGGTGGGTGTACGCTTCCAGTATCCTCTACCAGGCTCCGCGGATGGCTTAAAAATAGTTGGAATTGGCTAGGAAGGCCTATGGGACCCTCTCTCCGCAGCCGACTTCCTTAGCATACTATTTACTCTATTTGGTCAACTTCTACTATTTTCCCAGCCGTCCGCTGAGCCAGGTAGAGGCTACGCTTCCAGGACGCAAATCTCCATTTTTTTAGGTTCCTCCTATATAAACAAGCTGCTAGGAGGCCCAAACCTACACCACTTCTGTAATACATCAAAGCTATCTGCCACCAAAAAAATCAAGACCATAGCACGTCCAGGTAAAAAGATACAAAAACCGAAGTTCTGCTGCAGTGCCAAGGTCACATACCAGGGGGCCCAAAATCGACCTTGCTGTTCGGCTTGACAGCACCCGCCCACATACCAAATATCATCATAATCCATCTAGATGTTCTTGAGTTATGCTGACTAGAGGAGTCCAGAAGCACAAACAAACAGACTCAACAAACAAACAAACAAACAAACAAACAGACAAACAAACAGACAGACACACCCAAAACCATATCTCCATTTTTCATGGAGATAATAAGGACTTGACTGCCGATCTGTTCTGTTGCATTTTCTGTTGCTATTGCTGGTAAAACTCAGAGAAAATATTAAGTTTGCAAATCAAACAACACTTATCAAGAAACATTTTTTTGCAAGAAAAGCAGGCTTTTCTCATCCTGACGCAAATTCTGTACCTGTGATATGCTAACCCACCGCTAGGTGTCTCTAATGTCACGTCTATGTCTCTATAACAAAACAGATATCTGGCTGTAGAATCATGATGATTTCTGTCTTAAATATGTCTTACCTCTAAGATAACCTATTAAAACTATATGTACTATACCATACTATACTTTTGTCTATACTATACTCATCATCATCATCATCGTCCCTCCTCTTACGAGGTGTAGCAAGAGAAGTTGGTCCTCAAGAATTTCTTGTCATTCATTCAGGAAAGGAGTTCCTGTCCTTCCAAATTAGTTTCAGTTTCTATGAGTTTCTTGAGAGTTGTGATTGGTCGACCAATCCTTCTGTTTGCGTCCGGGTTACAAAGCAGAAGTTTTCCCACTGGTTCACTACTACATACAACGTGGCCCGCGAGACTCAGCCGTCGACGTTTCACCACTGTGGTGACTTATGGCAATGGTCCATATAACTGTTTATCTGTAGCGTGCTTCCACCATGGTGTATTGTAGATCACACGGAACATCTTCGTGCAAGAACCATCGAGTTTTCTGGAGCGTGTCATCGTCATAACCCAGGATTCAGAGCCATATAATATACTATACTATATATACTATATTATACTTTTGTCTATACTTTACTATTCTATACTATACAAAAATCCACAACTAGAATTTTTGCTCAAGAACATTTTATTCTGCATGATTCCAACATTATCGGTACCATCTTAAGCCATACATCTCCTTTCTTATCTTAAAGCCATCTTAAGATCACTTCAACCTGCACAGACACCCTTATGCCGTGGCGACACAATACACAATTATTTTTTCCATAACATTCTCAATTTCACATTTACCAGATCTTACTTCATATTCCATGATGAGCTTTTAAATGCTGAGATAGTGAATAACATAGTGTAAGGGCAAGAAGCGTGTTACATTGATATAGTCAAGATAAGCCGAAACAATAAGAGAATGATAATTAATAAAAGCTGATTAAAATAGTCAAGCAATAAAAGTTAGCTCCTCTCTCCCCACTGACAAGATGACAGAATGTTTAATTTTAAATTTGTCAAATTTCACAAAAATCATCACAGCATTCCATGTTTTGTGATGAAATTTCATCTATGGGAGAAATTAAAGGTCAGCTTTTTTTAACCATGTCGGAAATGGAACAAAAATGGTTAATTCTAGACTTAAGTTATTGACTTCATTTAAAAAGAAATGGTGGAATGTCTTTATGATTAATGATGGAAATATAATAGTTCCAACAATAGTATACTAATGGGCCCGCTACTTGAACATTGCCAAAAAATGATTTATTTTATGCAGTGATGATATTTGTTGACCTGACTACAGTATAACTTGATTTTGAGCAGCTGACTGTGTAGCTAATTCCTCATTGGTCAAACAGCTAATTGCCATGCTATCATTGGTTGAAATGCTAATTGTGATTGACAGGATGGGTCTATTGTCTGATTGTGTAGCTTAAACACATGACTGGCTTTTATGTGCAGGTTGTTGTATGACTTTTCTATGACCTTGAAGGTCACATTGCAAAACTGTTTGAATGTCTTGTAAGATTACATCATAAAACTTGCTGTATATTTGATTTGTGAATATATCTGAGGCAAGTGCAAGAATTGCTGATACTAATACAAGTATTTGCTGTGTAGATTACATATAGAAGTTGTTCTGCTTGTCGTCATCTGTCGCGAGGGTGAGTCGGAGAGGCCGCCATCTTACACGTACGGCGGGAGGCTGTCGGGCTTGCGCCCGGTCGGGTACAGCGAGTCCAGAACCTGCGCGATGTCGTAGTTCTTGGCGACCAGCAGGGACGACAGCCAGCCATTGTCGTCACGGAAACCCATGGCCTCCATCTGTGCGATCGCCTCGGCCAGCTGTTTGTCTGTAAACAATAAACACAGGCAAGTTAGACAACTACAATGTACTAATACTACTACAGGCAAGTAAGTTAAACAACTGCTAATGGCACACTGGTACTCATCATGCAGAAACGTTTAAATTAATTTTCAACAGGAGCAACATTTGCTTTTCATTATCTGAAAAAAGACCAAAATATATACATGAGTAAAAGTTCAATTTCTTGGTTTTCAATTTCAAGATAAGAGGGAAGCCTCTGTGAAAATGATGGCTAATATGAAATGACTGGGGCAGCCGGGGACCCAGAGACATCTTCCTGGCTGTCCGGACACTTTCATTTTCATAGAGGCAATGATGTATTCTTAGCATTTTAACCCAAAGCAGTTCTGTAATACGGTAGTATCATTCATTAGAAACACATACTAGTGTCATAAGGATTTTGAGGTTGAAAGCCTACTACGAGAATAAAACCACCAAGAACATTTGAATATTTTCAGCATACAGCGTAGGAATGGAGTGACAGGGAAAAGCTGAAAGGTACCGTACCGAACTCCGCAGCGGCAGTGGCTGGGGGAGGGGCAGTCGGGCGAGAGGGCGACGGCTGGGTGGTGACAGGAGCGCCCCCTGTGCCTGCAGTTCCACCAGCAGGTGGCTGAGCCGTCACCACAGTTTCTAACAGAGATTAAGAGAGAGTGAGGAATTGTAAGTTAGGACACCGCAGGAATACAGTCATAGGGACAGAAATAAACTAATTAAAGGCATTCTGACTGTTATATACTAGTCTTATATAACGTACTTGATATATGTCATGGGTCTGAGATATACATTCTCAATATTGGGATGGTACAGGAAATTTTTCTTGATACAGGAAATCTAATTCTTAACTCAGTACATTAATATAAAAAAATGATATGAACGAACTCTATTTAGCTGGTCATTTTAGAATTTTCATTCGAGACAGTTGTATATGGACTATACCAAACTACTTTTAAGAAAGGGGTGCCACTGTCTGTAATTCTGCAGTACTGGAAAATACTGCAAGTGGGCCCAAACTTCAATAACAACCCACATACCAAAATTCCTAGAAATCCATCAAAACAATCTTGAGAATATTCTAGTAACTAAAATCATTATATTTCACAAGTGGTTGGAGCTGGATCCCCTCTGTTATTGGTTGAACTGCTAAATGATTGACACACCAGGATCAGTCTTTAGACCTTGACTGACTGTCCATCACAATTAGCAGTTCAACCAATGATAGCATTGCAAACACACATTGTCAAACACAACCAATTTACAATACCTCAATCGGAGGTGACCCTCCTTTCCTGAGGTAACAAGCTATAATTGTCTTGATGATGCCTACCTTGCTCCTTGCGCTTCTGTTTAGTGTCATCTGCCTCCTCCCCTGGTTCAGCGTTAGTGAACTCTCCCTCCTTTGGGCTGAGGTGGGTCCAGCCGTCAGCATCGCTGCCGCTGTCATCCTTCGTAACCTCCTGGGTAAACATAAACAACAAACATAAACAACAAACATAAACAACAAACATTAACAACCAAAATTTAATGGAAGGACAAAGTATATAAAGAACTTCATGACTTTCGGTGATCAAATTTAAGCTCAAAATCTATGTCTTCAACTTAAAAATCTAGTACTCATTGCTTGGAACCAATTACATGTACATAAATTTTGTAATGATACACACAATTCTAAAGCACAGTGAGTGTCTCAGATCTTATATGTTACGTATGCTTTAAGTAATAGTATACTCAACACAAAGTTTCAATCACAAAATAGACATATCCTGTATCTCCACTTACCTAACCTAGAGTTAAAGCTTAGAAGTGCAATTATACAAAAAACATGGTCGTCACAAACTTGATTCCTCTCTTATAGGCTGAACTGCTAACTGATTGACAGCCAGGATCAGTTTTTAGACCTTGACTGACTGTCCATCACAATTAGCAGTTCAACCAATGATAGCATTGCAATTAGCAGTTTGACAAATGAGAGAGTGGCTGCATTTCTACATTTAGATGGAGGCGGGCAGGGCTGTGGGATACGTCTATATTCAGCTTAATATAATACTAATAGCTCTATAATCTCAATAATGTGTTTAAGAAATTTGCACCCTAGACTCAGGTCATAAATGGCAAAAAGAATCAAATACTGTAATTCACTTTATCTTCACTGTAGCAAAAATTGCACGGTGTAAGGAAAATTGACATTTTCACTGAGCTTTAACTTCACAGAACGGATGTGTGAAGGAATCATAAATAATCACAACAGGGTTTTTACGGTGATGATAAGTTCACGATACAGAGGTGACAGTGAAAACGGTGAACATTAAGTTACAGTGAAAGAAACAAGAAGTACAGTAAAACACTCACCATAACCTCCTGCTCTCCTTGTTTCTCAGTCTGCTGCTCCTCCTGTGTCTCCATGGTAACAGGTACCTCCCTCTCCTCCCCCTCAGCTCCCTTCGTCTCTGCCGCCATCTTTTCCTGCTTCTTTTGCATCTTCTTCTGCATCTTCATGCACTTCTTCATGCCCTTCTTGCCGCATCTTCCTCCCTTTCCGCCGGGGCGGTTCCAGGGACCGCCCTCCGGACCCTGACCCTGTCCCCACGCGCCCTCGAACTCCGCCCAGCGGCGGGGACACTTCCTACGCTGGCCCAGATGTTCAACGTCGATGTCGACATCGATACCTGTAGAAGAATGCGAGACAGCCACATGTTACAGATCAGAACGTAATTCAGTTAATCACCAAAACAATGATGGAAAATGCTGGACCAATAAGCTGCACTGTACTTAGATACATGCACTTACATTGGTTATAAACATGGGCCAATGAGCTCACTCCTCTATTAAGATAAGCCTTTTCATTGGATGAAAATATTTTTTTGAATTCCTGCCTGATCACTTCTTTGGTATATAAGTGCACGTTATTTGATTATGAATGGACCAATGAGATTGCTTCACTGTCATAAGATATTCAGCATTTTCATTAGCTGTACATGTAATGCAATTTGTTTTGCAAAGAGCTGACCACATCTGTAGAGAAAAATGTACTTTTTATTATGAGAAGTAAATTAAAGCTTCAAGCTCTGACTAACTTAGATGTATGCATTTTCATTGGTTATAAGCATGGACCAATGAGCTTGCTTAACTAACAAGGTAAGCATTTTCATTGGATGTAGATGAAAAGCAATTTATACATGGCAAAAGGACTAAGCTAATTACTGTAGATCAAGTTGATGGAGAAGCCTCAAGCTCTACTGACCAATCAGATTGCAAAAGTAAATTAAAGCAATTAACTCAACAGCCAATGAAGACTAAGCACCACTAACTCTACTAACCCAGGGGATCCAGCATGCTTGCCACCGCCTGTCCTACGTGCTGCAGGTAATCAAACGCTGGCGGAGCCTCACCGCCGTCCTCACGTGGTCCGGCCGCGCCGCCTGCCTCCTGGGTACCGTCCTCCTGTGCTCCAGCCTCCTGATTGGTGGACTCTTGGGGCTCTTCTCCGTCAGCGGGCGCTTGTTTCCCCTCTTCAGGAGACTCAGCCTCGGGATCACCCTCTTCGTCATGGCAACGGCGCCTGCCGCGTGCGTTGGGTCCGAACATCCCGCGGGCCCACTGGCGCCACCAGCGGCGAGGCATGAACCAGCCAGGCTAAAATTTACAACAAAAAAACAAATAAGCATTTGAACCTCACTCAACAAAACAAGCAGATCTAGAACTCCAAGCAGATGTGTGATACTTGCAACATTGTTTTGAATTCCTTTTCAGTCATATCAGTATTCTTATAAAATATTCCTCACCATATTACTTTGGAGACATACGGAAGTACAGACGGATAAAGAATATCCAAATGACACATTGTTCTAACATTACTTGTAGGTATGGCTTTTAAATTTTAAGTCATCAAACTTGAAATGGGTATATCAAATAGCTCAAAACAAGAGCATGTATTGAAAAGTTTCCATACATTATCAAACAACTAAAGACAACAAATTGAATCCAAAGCAAAAATCTAACTAATTGAAACATCTATAGTAATTTTTTAAGAAAAAATGATCTTTAATTTCAAATTGGCAAAAGAGTGCAATAAATTGTGTACTGTATATCTTGAAATCTTCTGCATAGTTTATATTTTTGGGTGGGGTCTGCAGAATCATGAATATGGGTTTCCATTGCATAAATTTACTACTAACAGTTGAACATTGTCCTGGTAGAGGAAAACACATAGAAATATCATTAAATTAAGATTCTGCAAAAAATAAGTGATTTTACAGTATTTCTTACCCCTCCTGGTCCGAATCCCTGCTGTCCAGGGTAGTGAGGGGGAGGGCCGTGGTGAGGGGGGCATCCAGGGGGCGGGGGGCATCCAGGGGGGAACCCAGGGGGTGGAGGGGGCCCGAACATCCCGTGAAATGGAGGATGTCTCGGCGCGGTCGGGTTGCGCATGCGGAGCAACTCGTGCTCCGGGTGCAGTCCCACCCCCTCGCAGTTGTTGCAGAGGTCAAAGTCGGGGCACACGGTGCACTTGAAGCGCGACCCCATGACGGGACCATTACAGCCGTCACACACCACGTTGGGGTGGAAGATTCCATCTGGCTGGGAGGTACCACCACCAGACACTGTGGAACAGTGGTTATGATAAGCCTTTATTTATCTATAACTAAAACTTGTCAGTAAAAGATGTTCCTGGTTTTGTGATATCCATATCATTAAGTGGACTGCAAATTTATGTCTGATTTAGCAAAAAGACGAAGAAACAGAGGGGAACTAATGTAACGTTAATATACTATTAACATAACTAACATAATAAATGCTCTGCATTGTAACTTAATTTTCAGGATTGACTCAGATTTTTATTCAAATTTTGTGATAATGCTCAATGCAGTGAGATTCTTCTTTGCAAATTGCAATATACTAAAAAAATTAGCATAGCTGCGAAAGCTGTTTTATCAAAAATGCTACTGACAATTCAGGATGTTTTCCTGCAGTTTTTTTCTATCACTAAATCCTTATAAAGATAGAGTCTTGCAATATAAGGACTCAAACGGCTGACTATATTAAAGTAGGTTTCTACACATGTAATTTACAATGAAGTTTACTTATAGTACTAAATACAGTATTGAATATATATGAATAACAAATTGTAAAAATCGTAATGACTAATTTTTAATTAACTTACCTTTCACATGGATGCGAAAGATGCCGTCATTGACGAATCCAAGGGCTTCCAACAGTTCTTCATCGCTGGAGAAGGACACAAGGTCACCTTCGCCATCTGCAAGGTCACAAATATAACTCATTAACAACTGACAATTCTATGGAGATGACAACTCAACTGACCACTCTTAGCCATTGAGACAAAATTGCACCTAACAATTGCATAGAGATAACCTATTATACTAGTATTAACCAACCACAAATGGTGAACTTCCCTATCTGTAAGGACATTGTTAACTTATCAACTAATCAAACAATGGGGATAACTTATTAACTAACCACAGCTGATCAGAACTTATATCCAGGCATTGTGATTCAAATCATTGCTCCCTGGATGGATTTGAAAATAGAAGTATTGAGGTGAAATTTTTGTGTGATTGACTCTTCGAATTATAATCTCCAAGCAGATGTAGGGAACCGGCTTCTCGGTGTTTTATGCCTCCACAGTTTTCGCAACATCAGTACTCTTTTACAGAACTACACTGCAATGTATCTGTAAGGGGAGTTGAACTGTTAAAAAATGTAGCATTTAGGCCACACCATGTTAATTTCTTGTTTAACAGACTTGAAAAAAATGCTAGATTGGAAAATCAACATGAAAACACACAGGAAAGTCTGTACTTTATTGGTGCACACAATTCAGGGAGTGAACAGGGTCAGGTGCAAGTTTTCACCCCAGCCTTCTGTTTTCAAGATTTTTTTAAGCTAAAATTTAAAAAAAAAATCTGTTAGCCAAGAACTTAAATTGGTATTACATTAAAAAAGTGTACCAAAGTTGCAACACCAGGCATAAAAAAAGAGAATGAGCGAGAACCTTGCATCTGCTTGGAAACTAATGAAATCAAGCATTGCTCTTAAACTTGACACTTTAGAAAAAATTAAATGTCTTTTCAATTCATATATCTTCTCATCAAGGGACTGCGTCATATCTATTCTTATATCAAATAAATCTCCCAAGCATGTGACTGCTTGTTCCTGTTTTTCATGTTGACAGTAAGCGTCTAACAAAATGTCAATTCTTCTGCATGATTTAACCAGGGTGGGGTGACATCATTTAAAAGTGGTGATTCACATACGTTAATTTTTTAAATGTTTGCGGTCACCAGGTTTTGTGGTTTTCAAGTTGACAACTTCAATGCGAATAATTCATGTTTTCATTGTATTAATTACTTAGTACTACAGTGTACTACAGAAATGAACCGCGACACTGCAAAACCTCCTTTCAACACCTCCCATAAAATTAACGCCTTCAAAAATAGAAGAATTTATAGTACTGGACAATCTCACAAATGAGACCCTTCTTTTAACAATTTCAAAATATCTTGCCATTATACAGGTAAAAGTAATGTAAGGCATAATTAATTGCAACAAAATGTTGAACACAATCAATTTTACCAACAGGTAGCTTTAAAATCTAAACAACCTGTTATTATGAAATTTGACCCTGCAATGTGATAAGGCTTCTAAATCAAGTTGCAAAACAGGATGTTGCATCCGGTTTGGGATTGCACAACAGAGATAAGAATTGCATCATGCTACAATGAAACCCTACTGTCACAAGACTATGAGTCATTTCCAATTAAAAGTTGCAAAACAGGGTCTTGCATAATTGAATTTCACAATCTTGGGGCATATTGCATCATGCTGTGAAGAAACCCTTCTGTCAATCAAATGTTGCAAAACAGGGTGTTGCACAACAGCTGGATTGCACAACCACCAGGCTAATTGCATCATACTGCAATGAAACCCAGCTGTCACATGATGATGAGTCAACCCCATTGGGAAGTTGCAAAACAGGATTTGCATGAGTGGATTGCACAACACTGGGACAGATTGCATCATGTTATCATGTTGTGCACAACCAACATTGTGATGAATCATAACCTAATTTAGAAGTTGCAAAACAGGATGTTGCATGACTGGGTGCAATTATGTCTGCATTCCCTGTCTGCAGAATTGCCTTATAAGGCAATTGTGCATAGCAATGAGATGCCCAAGTTGTGCATGTCATACAACAGGAATGTTCAGCATTGTGCAATACATGCGCAAAACAGCATTGTGCATTTCTCAATGTTCTCAGGATCCCAAAAAATGAAATTGAGTTTAGCAAGAAAAATCAAGATGGTTTCATTTAGTTCTTGAATAAGCTAGTTCGGAGTTGCTACTACGCATGTGCAGTGTCAAAGGTGAAGGCCCCGGCGACGTAAACAAGACCCGTCTGGACGTTGTTATGCAAATCAAGACAATGTCGAGACGAGCACTGTTTTCAAGCCGGCGGGCCTTCACCTTTGACACTGCACATTGTCTTGATTTGCATAACAACGTCCAGACGGGTCTTGTTTACGTCGCCGGGGCCTTCACCTTTGACACTGCACATGCGTAGTAGCAACTCCGAACTAGCTTATTGTAACTGAATAACTCAGACATTGTGACAAGATAACATGATATATGTTTCTAAGTACAGAAAAAACCTATATCCCTGGACCAGTAAGTGAGACCAGAAATGTTATGGTGACATTTTACATGATGGCGTCGTCCAAATCTGCCATGTCACCATCAGCCATTGTTATGGTGGCGTCCAACTTTGTTATGTCACGCAAAACATGGCGTCTGTCCAAATCTGCACTGTCACCAAACCCAGCATAAACACTAGACTTTTCTTTTTCTTTTTCAACCAATTTGCAAAGGCTATTTTCTCTTGAGAAACGTTTTTATCAAATTAGAAATATCTTTTTAGACCGAGGAAAATGGCTGGGAAATTTGACAAGACATGAAAATGGTGTTCAAATAGAAATAAAAAAAGGGCCTGGAGTTACTCTTAAAAAACGGTCAAGAGATCATTAAAGGCAAGCTATCATGCGTTACATTTTAGGCAGGGATATTTTTTCGCCATAGACTTCGGTTTGAAAGCAAATAGAATATCAAAATCATAATTTGTGACAGCAAAATCCAAGGAGGTTATAGGCTCCTTTCAACAACAAACTTAGAAATATAGCACTCCCTTTTTCCAAGATGAACAAATCAAGATTTTGCCCGACAAAAAGTTTATCAGACACACAAATTGCTTAGTTTTTTTTTCTTGACACAATTCTATAGATAGTATAATTCAAGCCGAAAAAGAATTGATTAAAGTAACATTATCTTAAAAAAAAACCCTTAAGATTGCAAACAAAAGACTTAAGACGGAAGCTCACCTTTCCAAAAGAGCTTGAAGTCTCCAGGTTCGGACAGAGACGGGAAGACCTGGGCCACCTTACGGGACAGGTAGTCGTAGTTTGAGGAGACATCGGGGTCCATCGCGAAGCGACGGATTTCCTGGGCGGGCTTGTCGGCCACCCCTCCCGAGCGCTCAAGGTAGGCTTTCACGGTAAGTGACATCGTCGATTCTCGATCGGAAAAACTCTGACTGCTTGCAAAACACAAATATGAAAATTGATGTCTTCAGTAGTTGTGCATAAAGGGAGAGTAAAATACACGTCAAGACGAAACGTTTTTATACCCAACCTAGGTGCAATCTAGAATGTTGGAGAATATTCTACATATGAGTCATGGAGGTGGAGAATAGCACGTATGACTCACCGAAGCTGTGTTGCAACGATGACAGTGCAAGTTTTGCACCGACTGCTGTTGTGCAACGAGCGATCTCGTGACTGTTGCGCAGCACGTAAACACAGATGAGTTGCACTCACTGACCCGAATCAAAATATTTAGGAATGACGTAATGGTTGGGCTATACCAAGATGACCTGGTATATTATATTCGCATAAAACTTGTTTAAGAAATATTTTGTTTGTAATAATACGTCAACAAAAAAACTTAAATGCATATCATAAGATATAGAATTTATAACAAATATTCTTTATGGGGTTAATTTGGTGGCAAAATGCATAATAACTTAAGCAAATACTTTTCAACCCTCCTTTCTGTTATTAGTGGACTATTCTAGAGAAGATACCATAATACTTAATTTTAAGGGTAGTATCAGAATGACAAACAATGTCTTACATACAAGCAATACGCTAAAAGTGAGATTGAAATCTGTACATACTTTAAACAAATTAATATAAGACAGTTGTAAATACTTCTATGCATATATTCATTATAGATTTATAATAGATTCAATTGAGACAAACCTCTTTTGATAGCTATTCCCCGCCAATGTCGGACTTTAGCTCTTCCAGTTGGATTTCATTACGACAGCATCCAATGTTCTAGATGCAATAATTTGTACAACACATTATAACATTTTCACACCACTATTGTGAAATATGTCCACCTTAAACTACTCAAATATATGTCTTCAGTGGTATTTTATTCATAAAAACGCCGTTATTATAATACATGAAAATATGCAATTGTTTTTCTATCTTTTCGGTAGCGTTTGCATGCGCACGGAAGGCTCGCTCCAAAAATTATGCTAATCACTCTTGACGTAAAATCATCCGATGTTTTCTCGCGCGCTGATTGGTCAGATTCTCGTGGTCTGTGGGCTGGTATTTTCAACACTCGGACAGAACATGGCGGCGGAGCAACAGTGGACGGGTGCGGACCCGGGTTTCCCGGACTTACCGCCCGACTTTAGCGGCAACAGCGGCTTCGAGGATGGCCTACTGGACGACATCGATGGTGAGCAACATTTTGCTGAAAACTAAATGTGTATTCCTTCGTTTTGTAGTCTAAAATAACCGGTAGAAGTGACGATAGTGGGTGGGCGATTTCGTCCCTTGGCAGACGACGCTAGTCGATTTCATTTGATCTGACTTGAGTTTTTACTCCTATTTCAATAATATATATGTTTTTGAAATGTTTATGAAAATTTCTATTATGAAATGTGTTTTATTGATCTACAGAGGATATGCTTAATACAATTGTTCGCGTTTGTATTTTTGATTGAGTCGCAAATGGTGGTATTGAAAGCTATAGTCCAGATTCCTAAACGCGCCAGTCCTTCTAAAAATTGCTGAAAAAGTTGTTTTTAATTATCTTTAAGTTGTATTGTTTAGACTTTATGATATTATAAGCTGTCTGTGTGCATTTTCTCATAGTGTTTTTAAGAAAGGGTTTGTTGAGGTCGATCAATTTTTATAAACCTGTACATGTGCATTCGATGCTAAAAAGCAAGGAGGTTAGATAAGAATCCACACTTTTCTTTCGGCTCTGTGTGGTAAATTCTCTCGTTTTAATCATCAAAACTTCCAAATTTTGATCATAAATACTTAACAGAAAGAGTGAAAGTTGTTTTCCATAATTCCACTATTTGGCAGCACTTTCCCCTCTTGTTTTGACTCCACAATTTCCATAAAAACACAAGCATTTTTGAGAACTGGTGACTTCCATATTTGGAGTGATGATCTAATCAGGAAACATCAGGCTACCCCGTCTCGACCAATCAGCGCCTAGAGTCACCCTCCTGACTCCGTTTCCACCAATCAGAGCGTAGATTTCCCCTAATGTGATTAAGAATGACCCCGCCCTGACCTCTTCCCATGTTTTCCCCCTCCTTGTGAGATGTTTACATCAGTGATCAGACCATGTGGGTCCACCAATAGGCAGTAAGGCTCGCTCTAGAGGGAAATCAGCTGTTTTTTGGAGGGAATGAAGCCCAGATGCAGAAAGCTGGGGTGTGGAGGGAACATGGTCGAGAAGGTCTCATTTATGTATTACTCCGAGTGGGTACCCTAAAAGAGTCCGTTGCCAAAAAAAATGAACGGCTGCATGTACGTGTGTCTATATCGGTGTAAAAATCGCCTATAGCTAGGCCAGCTGATATCAAGCGTCAAACTGATGAAAGCTTGTTTGTAACGGAAGAAATTAACAGGTAAAGTTCGGCAGCCGCGCGCGAGGTCGGACGTCCACAGCCGGACATTGGCGGTAATTCGGTCGATCACTTTCAGCTGGAAAGTGCCTATTTAGGGGGTCTAGCTAAGTGCCGCTTTTAATTGCCATAAAAAGGTCTTGTATGCCAACTGGTAGTTGGCAATTTTTTCAAATGATCTAGGGTAGATGAGCTCAACAGAGAATGAATGACATCGGTGCATTTCCTATAGCTTCATTACGAACGCGCCCATGTAAAACACGTTTTATAACATGTAAGCCTATGGGGCGGAAAAACTCATGAATGAGACCTTAAATAAAAATGAAAAATATTCATAAAAAATCAACGATTAGCGCTGGCGCGTAAATTTCAAAACGATCGATAACCCGGCGTCACCCCGCATTTTCTGACCGCAAGTTGCCATGGCAACGGACTAGTCTACATTTCTGAGGGGCGTTTTTATTGTTTTTTTCATTGTATTATGCTTTGCTAGAAGTAGAAGCCATTTGAAAGAAGACTAAAGTTTCAGATCGTAAATACACGAAATAGAGCATCCTTCTGTTCCTTCTGTTGCGTTTTGTGTTGGAAAATTAGGTGTCAACAGGCACAACGACGCACGTACCTCAGTAAACTGCAGCTAACGCGTACGCAAGCTGGCATATTGCAATACACTTCCAGACGTAAAGCTCCGTGTCAAGTAAAAGGCTATGTTATACACTTTGGCTGACGGCGACACCCCCCCCCCCCCCTTCCCCCATGCCTTATTCGTGTATCTTGCCTTAATCGTGTATCTTAGGACGATTCCGACGGCCGTCTTTGTGTCTGTACCCAGATTCCATCCTCGTTCTTTCAGAGTCTACCCAGCCAGGCTGCGCACAAAGCAGCACTTTGAGTCGTTGTCTAGTCCTGTACGCCTCGATCGCATATCAGCCAAGCTCAAAAACACGCTTGCTGGCCAGCATTGGCGTAATTTGAAGCCCAGAATCACTAAAAGCCGCACAATCTGTTCTCTCCTGAACCGCGTCCGCTAGGGGGCGCTTCATGTTTTTCACAGGTGTCAAAGGCCAATGCGTCGACGTAGGACACCCGAACTTTCAAGGATGATGGAGAAGATAGTTTTCTTCCGTTTTAATCATCATTGACTTAATACATTATACTTAAGGTCTCATTTATGTATTACTCCGAGTGGGTACCCTAAAAGAGTCCGTTGCCAAAAAAAATGAACGGCTGCATGTACGTGTGTCTATATCGGTGTAAAAATCGCCTATAGCTAGGCCAGCTGATATCAAGCGTCAAACTGATGAAAGCTTGTTTGTAACGGAAGAAATTAACAGGTAAAGTTCGGCAGCCGCGCGCGAGGTCGGACGTCCACAGCCGGACATTGGCGGTAATTCGGTCGATCACTTTCAGCTGGAAAGTGCCTATTTAGGGGGTCTAGCTAAGTGCCGCTTTTAATTGCCATAAAAAGGTCTTGTATGCCAACTGGTAGTTGGCAATTTTTTCAAATGATCTAGGGTAGATGAGCTCAACAGAGAATGAATGACATCGGTGCATTTCCTATAGCTTCATTACGAACGCGCCCATGTAAAACACGTTTTATAACATGTAAGCCTATGGGGCGGAAAAACTCATGAATGAGACCAGAAGGGGCTGTACTAATCGCCTCCATGGAGCCAGCTCCATGGAGCTAGCTCCATGGAGGCGATTAGTACAGCCCTGCGGCAAATTTTTTTCCAACTCCATGGAGCCAGCTCTACGCACTATGAATGCATTTATATGGTTCATGTCACCATCAAGAAAAATACATATGCATGGTTCACGTCACCTTGAAGAAAAAAAATCAAGCTTCATAGTGCTGGCTCTAGCACAATGAATGCAGACACATGGTTCACGTCACCCTAAAGAGAATTTGCATAGTGGTACATTTTAGCTCCATAGAGCTAGCTCCATGGAGCTAAAAGTACAACCCCACGGCAGCTTTTCAGCTTCGTAGAGCTGGCTCTTTTTCCAGCTTTGTAGAGCTGGCTCTACGCACTTTGATTGCATACTCATGGTTTGCGTCACCCCCCATTTTTTTTTAATACTCCACCATGGAGTATTGCCAGTGATAGCTCTGGTTAATGTTAAATAAGCTTTATAGAGCTGGCTCCACGCACAGTGAATGCAGACTCATGGTTCACGTCACCCTCAAGAAAGTTTGTATCCCTTTTAGCTCCATAGAGCTAGCTCCATGGAGCTATTGATACAACCCTTCGGCATTTTTCCAGCACCGTAGAGCTGGCTCTACGCAAAATGAATGCAGACTCATGGTTAACGTCACACTCAAGAAAAAAAATATACTCCGCATGTATATACGTTCTGGTTAACGATAGCGGGCCTCATAGAGCTGCCTCCACGCACAATGAATGCAGACTCATGGTTTTCGTCACTCTCAAGAAAATTTGTATATATGGTTCACGTCACCTTTACAAAAATAGAAATTACTCCTCCATGGAGGGATTTTACATAACGTAACTTGGCGGCTCCACGCACAATGAATGCAATACATGGTTCACGTCACCTTTCGAAAATAGAGATTACTCCTCCAAGGCGGGCTTTACAGAACGATAAATATAACTTGGCGGCTCCTCGCACAATTAATGCAATACATGGTTCACGTCACCTTGACAAAAATCACTCCCCCATGGAGGGCTTTACCGAACGATAAACATAACTTGGCGGCTCCATTCACAATGAATGCAATACATGGTTCACGTCTCCTTAGTCCATAATCCATATAGCCTATGAAGGAACTCCCTAGAGCTCTTCTGCGACCCTTCCTTGGAGGTCAGTGCTCGTAGAGTCCTGCTGCAGTCCCGTTAGAGACTACAGAAGACTAAGAAGGGACTACCGTGGCTGGTGTCACCATTTTTATGCGGTGGTCATGGTGTTCGTAAGACCTTGGCGACCAGAACAAATACGTGTAGGAAAATGTATTCATTTGTTTATACACTGAATATTTATTTCTTTGGTTGTGCCTTGGTAGAAGGAAGGTAGATTGAGCATTCGTGTCACCGCACGTTTGGTCGACGGGAGACTAAAGTTGCTGAAATCAAAGGGACAAGAGGATAGACCTGCACGAACATCCCTGTCGTGAACGTGCAAAAGAAAGGGTTGTGTTGTGTTGCATTGTATCCAGGGCTATTGTATTGCATTGTAACGGAGCCTGCAAGTGAAACCCTGGCGTAGTTAGTCTGGTAGAGACTACCCGCCGGGCCGGAAATACAGTCCTGTAACTAATTACAGTTGCTAACCCCCTGGTGAATGAGGATTGCCCGTTACTCTGCAAACAAGTCAAATTTATGGTTGGCGTCACGAAATCAGCTATTAGTAATCATTTCAGACTAAAGCACTAGTATATAAACCACAGATGTAGAATATCTCCACAGTAGTAGCCTCTACCAGGCTCCGTCCTATCGTTGGGAAAATAGTAGAAATCAGCCGAGGTACTCCGCTATACAGGGTAGGTCCATTTCGATGTGAGACACGCCCACGATACTCTCTGCCAGTGAAAAATGTGTCACCCGGCTGTTGCTATGGTAACGGCCCCCGAAAGTCTCTACTGGATGTAATAATGTAAACAAAATGCAGCCGTGCATACACGGGACCGCCGCGCGAGTTCATTGTTCTTATTTGGAGGCGCGGAAGGCGGTTAGATCAGAGGCATTTGTCGGCTCCTTGCAAACACAAAAACACCCAACGAGAGCAAGAAGGTTTTAGATCTACATGTATGAATAATAACTCATTGACGAGAGTAATATCATGCGCCTTTATCTTTTGTACGATGAAATTGGAGGCAAAAATCTTAAATGTTGACATAATTGTTAACTTAAAATCTAAATCGAACAATAAAAAAGGTACCCACTAGTACCGTTAGTAGTACCACGGAACGACCCAAGCGAGCGGCGCCTTTAACCTCCTTGGTAAAATGTTGCAAACTTTATGACATAGAGTCCATTCCGAGTCACCGCGAGGGTTTTATAATAATATTTGTAATCATTTTGAAAAATTTCTTATAAAAGAATATCTGACTGACAATAGTTCTAAATTTTTCTAAAAGATCAAATACAAAAATATGAATTTATTTAAATTTCATTAGATAATTTAGAAATATTTTGAAAGTAGCTGCACAAAAAACTCTTTATTTGTAATAATTTCTAAACATCTATGTGATTATTTAACTTTTCGAAATATTAACAGAAAATGGTAGAAAATGGTTAACAATGGTAGAATGGTGATTGCCCCCATAAAAGTAGGCGCTAGTCTGGCCCTTCTGTCTGCCTTTGTACATCTTTAGACTTCACTGCAGGACACTGTTGGGTCCTTTGTGGAAAGCATTCTTCCCTAAACTTCGCAAGGATGTGTGAATTACTTTCTTCCCAGCCCTCTGACCTATTTATAGAGATGTTACAAATAATGGTAGAAAATGGTAAGAAATTGTAAATAATTGTAAATAATGGTAGAATGCTGCTACCATTATTTAGAAACCATTGTAAATATCATATTCTACATCATGAATATTTCTTAAGTTGTAGAAAACTTAAGAAATATTTATAAAGTTGAAATCACATTCAAAATATTTCAAAAGTATCAAATCTCTTACACAAATAATAACAATAACTTGAAAATAGTTCTAAATTATGACAATAACAACCCTCGCGGTGACTTGGAATGGACTCTAGGCAGCCGATGTAGCTCTAACATTTACCAGGACTTTTTCAAAAAGCGGATAGGAGGAAAGTGACGCCACTTTGTCGCGTTGACTATCCAGATAACACAGGCAGATTGATTTCTGGTAGTCTCTACCAGACTAACTACGCCAGGGTTTCACTTGCAGGCTCCGTCCTAAACGGGCGAAATGTGATATTCACTGTGGACTGACTCTACTGGCTAATTATTCCTTTTCCTGCCGAATTCTACGATTCATACGCCCGTAAGAGGGCCTGGTGGAGGCTAGATTTCTGGCATATGACACGGGTCGGAGTTTCCATTACAGTTTCAGAATATTGCAATTTCTGGGTGCAAGGTCTAGGGACATCATTGCATGCAAGTTTCGTTACAGTGTAGAGAAATCAAAAATAAATTGTTGTCAATGCTGTACGTGTGCGTTGACAAACAAGCATTAGGGCTATATGTAGTTTGTTATAGTTAAATTTTTAACTGACTGTAAAAGCAACAATTTCACTGTCTTAATTGAATGAAAATGAACCATGTGGGTTACCTTGGATTTACACATTAGAGCACGAATTATCTGTTATAGGTGGTCCGCTGTGAGACACGCCCACGGTACTCTCTGGGAGTGAAAAATGTGTCGCCTGGCTGTTGCTATGGTAATAGCCCCCGAAAGTCTCTACGGGATATAATGATGTAAACAAAATGCAGCCTGTAGTATGTTGACAACATGGGACCGCCGCGCGAGTTCATTGTTCTTATTTATAGGCGCATAAGGCGGTTAGATCAAAGGCACTTGTCGGCTCCTTGCACACAAACAAACCAACAACGAACGAGAGCAAGACGGTTTTATAAATAACGCCTACTTGACGAAAGTAGTATTATACGCCTTTAGTTTTGTACGATAAAATTGGAGACAGAAAATCTAAAACGCTGACATAATTGTTAAAACGTAAATCGAACAATAAAAAAGGTACCCACTATACTACTAGTAGTAGTACCATGGAACGACCCAAGCGAGCGGCGCCTTTGTAAGATGTTGCAAGTGAACATAACATAAATATTATCTGAACTTTGTCAACTTTTTGCCGAACGTTACGTTAAAGTTTTGACCCCCGCAACATGTGTTTGCTATAATATATAGTATACAATTTTTCTAGTTGCATTGCTTTGATTTTGCATTGAAAGTGCGTGGAGCCGTAGGAAATACATGCGACAACAGCTTGTAATCATTGTAAGTTCGCTAGCGTTCTCCGTAGAGATGTTTTTACATTTTTCTTAGCGGTAACGTTAACCATGATTTTGCATTGAAAGTGTGTAGAGCCATTGGATAACACGTTAGAGCAGGCTGTAAGAATCGTTGGCCGTAGAGTGGCGTTCGCATATAGAGATTTTTACATTTTTCCTCGGGGTGACGTTAACCCTGATTTCGCATTGAAAGTGCGTAGAGGCATTGGGATACACGTTATAGCAGCTATCGAGCATGGTGGCGGTAGAGCGGCGTTTCCGAATAGAGATTTTTACACTTTTCTTAGGGGTGACGTTAACCCTGATTTTGCATTGAAAGTGCGTAGAGGCATTGGGATACACGTTATAGCAGCTATCGAGCATGGTGGCGGTAGAGCGGCGTTTCCGAATAGAGATGTTTACACTTTTCTTAGGGGTGACGTTAACCCTGATTTTGCATTGAAAGTGCGTAGAGGCATTGGGATACACGTTATAGCAGCTATCGAGCATGGTGGCGGTAGAGCGGCGTTTCCGAATAGAGATTTTTACACTTTTCTTAGGGGTGACGTTATCCCTGATTTTGCATTGAAAGTGCGTAGAGGCATTGGGATACACGTTATAGCAGCTATCGAGCATGGTGGCGGTAGAGCGGCGTTTCCGAATAGAGATTTTTACACTTTTCTTAGGGGTGACGTTAACCCTGATTTTGCATTGAAAGTGCGTAGAGGCATTGGGATACACGTTATAGCAGGCCAGCTATCGAGCATGGTGGCGGTAGAGCGGCGTTTCCGAATAGAGATTTTTACACTTTTCTTAGGGGTGACGTTAACCCTGATTTTGCATTGAAAGTGCGTAGAGGCATTGGGATACACGTTATAGCAGCTATCGAGCATGGTGGCGGTAGAGCGGCGTTTCCGAATAGAGATTTTTACACTTTTCTTAGGGGTGACGTTAACCCCGATTTTGCATTGAAAGTGCGTAGAGGCATTGGGATACACGTTATAGCAGCTATCGAGCATGGTGGCGGTAGAGCGGCGTTTCCGAATAGAGATTTTTACACTTTTCTTAGGAGTGACGTTAACCCTGATTTTGCATTGAAAGTGCGTAGAGGCATTGGGATACACGTTATAGCAGCTATCGAGCATGGTGGCGGTAGAGCGGCGTTTCCGAATAGAGATTTTTACACTTTTCTTAGGGGTGACGTTAACCCTGATTTTGCATTGAAAGTGCGTAGAGGCATTGGGATACACGTTATAGCAGCTATCGAGCATGGTGGCGGTAGAGCGGCGTTTCCGAATAGAGATTTTTACACTTTTCTTAGGGGTGACGTTAACCATGATTTTGCATTGAAAGTGCATAGAGCCAGCCAGCTCCATGGAGGTAGAAAAACTTTGCCGCAAGGCTGCACTAATCTGCTCCATGGAGCTAGCTCCATGGAGCCAGCTCCATGGAGCTATTAGTGCAGCTACTATTGACATGGTCTTATTCCGTTAGACTGATCTAGTAGAGTTTTAACTACTGCCGTACTGGTGGAGTTTTGAATTTGTGGTTGAATTTTCGACCCAGGAATTTAGCTTTTATTTGGTCTATCAGCTATGGTTCATGCAGGTAACTTTTTCAATTTTGGTAATAACTTAGTTTGTCGGTTGTCTGGTTGTCAATTTTCTAATGTTACACGGCTTAAAATAGTTACGCATTTCCAAGGTGGCTGTCAATTGTAGAAAATTCTTTCAACAATATATTTTTTCAGGTTGTTCAACTTTTATGTACTGATGTTAATGAGCAGCATTTTCTGGAAGCTTTGTTATTGGAATAATGGTATATTTAATATGCAATGTCTTTATTTAGACTTTATAGGTAAGGATAGATAAAATCGGTTTAACAGCCTTTTTTTTCCTCAAAGCTTCTCATGAAGTTATCTCAACTATTGAACTGTGCCTTGATATATCTTTGGCATTAATTAATGTCTCCAAGCAAAAAAATTACTTCAAAACTGGCCAAGAAGACCATTCAGCTTTAGGGGACCAGTAAAATCTGGTCTTTGTGGTCAGATGGTCACTTACATGTAAGACTGTTTTTTTTCTCTGGCACTTGTCTCAAGTGGAAAAAAAAAGTTGTAAAATGTAAGAGTCAGGAACAATCAGAAGTGGTGGTCACTTTTACAGGGTTGACTTCATATATATATATGGACATTTTCTGTTGAGACATTGAAAGAAAAATATTCAATAATAATATATATCTTTTTGTTGCTTTCTTTTCAGACATGCTCCAACAGTTTGGGGATGGGAATGCGGATTTCCTTCTCAACGCTGCGCTGGACCCGTTGGTGGGAGGGCAGGAGACGTCCAGTCTCCTGTCTCCCCCCATCTCACCCCCCAGGGACCAATTCAACTTCACCGCCAACATGAACCCTACCTTACCACAGCAACAACAACAACCCTCCCAACAGACTACCAACACCCCAGTACAGCACTACGGGACCACACAGAACGTCTCGCTACAGAATCTACTCAACACTCAGCGCAGCGGTAGCTTCAGTCCCAACAATGCCATGCAGGTGCAGCAGCAGCTGTATCAGCAGCCGCAGGGCACGTCTCCGGTGCAGCAGGTGCAGAGACAACAGCAGCTGTCTCCAGCTAGCCAGGCACCATCTCCGCAGCCGATGCAGCAGGGACAGATTCACCAGGTGGGTTGAATTTTTAAGAATTATGATTTATTCAGAATCATGCAGCATACTGTAAATTTTGAAATTTTCACCATGTTGCTTTTGTGGTGCCTTTTCCACTGCGAAATGGCTGAAACCTGTGACATTGAAGTAATTTGTAAAAGAAATAATTGTGTGTATATAAAATTATTGATTATGATAATAGAAAGGAAGCCTTATCTTACTGCATTAGTTTTAAAATGCACAGCCACTAGATTGTTATACTGCAATTCTTCGAATGTACTGTATATGCATCCAAGTTTGCGTGGTTGGGAGAAAATGGAGTGTTAGTGTTTCAAACAATAGTAGCACTATAGTCTATAGTCACACAACGGAGCGGCTTTTCACAGTGGTTTGAAGTTCGCGTCAATGAGTTCACCGCAAAAACCGTGAGCACAAAACCACCGCAAACATTTCTGCATTTACAGTATGTGTTTCCAATGTATCACTACTATATTGCAGAATTGTTTCACCCGAATTCCGTGAAAAGAAACAGCACTATCTAAAGATATGTTCTTTGTTTCTTCTAGGTGGTGATCCAGCCTCAGGTATTGTCAATCATCAAAACCGACTCCTTGACATCTTGCACCGCCACGACAGCCTCGGTCTCTGCTCCGCTACAAACAGCCGTCGTCAACGGCAACACCATCCTCACGACCACCATTCCGATGCTCATCGACACCGAGAAGCTGCCAATCAATCGGCTCACGGTTGCAAAACCGGCGTCTCCCGTCCAGAAGGTGGAAAAGCGGTCGTCCCACAACGCCATCGAGAAGCGCTACCGTAGTAGCATTAACGACAAAATCATTGAACTGAAAAACCTGGTTGTCGGAGAAGAGGCCAAGGTTTGTTAAACTTGAATATTGTTCTCTGCGAGCTGACAAAATTTAAGGAAAAACTACTGTAAACCTTTAAATATTTGTTGTAGTTTAATTTTTGTAAACTTATTTTTGAGCCACAGTATTGTTTTGTGACCGATAACTTAGAACAATACAAAAACTTCCTTTCCACTAGTATTCCTACAACTTAATTAGATTATTGTAACATAAAATGAACTTGCAGTATTTTGCGACATTGTAGGGTTTAATATCTTGTTATTTTACCTCTTATTCTTAAAATAATGATTTGTGCTATTTATATTTCACAGATGAACAAAGCTGGAGTTCTGAGAAAAGCCATTGACCATATCCACCACCAAGAAAAGATCATCAACAAACTTAAACAGGAGAACCTCCAACTCAAGATGGCCCTTCAGAAGAGAGGTAGGCTTTTTTCCTTACATGTATTTTCTTTCTTTTCCTCACATTTCGTAGTTACAACATCAATTTAGTTTTTGGCAATTCTCTTTGAGTGAGCCTGATTGTAGCATGTATTGTGTGTAGTTCACAAGAATTCCAGGAATTGTATGTGCATCTTGTTGCCTGTCTGGACATGTTTTGATGCTGTCCTAGTTAGAAATTGCGATGATGTAAGCATCTTATTTCGTTGTTTTTCGTTCCAGCCTCTTTGTCGGAGTTGGTGGTTGGCGGACAGACTGAGACGAAGGTGGAGACGCTAGAGATGCTGACGCCTCCGTCGTCCGAAACTGGCTCCCCCCGGCGATACCTGTCAGAATGCAGCAGCGACTCCGAGCCCGGCAGCCCTGAGAGCGTGAAGGTATTGGTTCACTGTTTATCTCATGTTGTTGTTATTGTTTGTGTATATTTTGTTTTCAGAAAAAAATCTAGGTCTTTCAGCATTGCCATGCTAATTTCATTTGGTCTAAGTACATCCAAAGAAGGACTAAAACCTAGTTGCTTGTACATATGATAGCAAGGTATAATATCATCATAAGGTTATTGCTCAATTTCTCAATGCAATACTGTAGATCTGGAAATATTTGAAGTAATTTCATTTTTGTGACACCACTAAATATAATATGCGTTTTTGTGCAGCAGTATTGTTTTGACTGTGAACTCTAAAACGCTACCAAAACCACCTTTTCACTACTGTTGCAAAATTGAATCCATGCAAAAATAAATGTATTTACAGTAGCTATTTTCTTTTTTTATCAGGTGAAAAAGGAGGAAGATGCCTTCAATCCCTGTGGTTTGTTGGACAGGACCAGGGTTGCCCTCTGTGTCTTCATGTTTGCCTGTCTGGCCTTCAACCCCTTTGGTACGCTGTTCGTTGGCAGCGGTGCCGGTACTGGTGCGGACTACATGCAGGCGCACACAGGAGGGCGTACTCTACAAGGTGACTTATCAGGTAAGAACAACTTACAAAACAATGACTGTATTTCTGTCAAACATTTTCGTTAAGTTCCCCCTACACACACAGTCACCTTACTTTTTTAAAATGACTTGCAAAGTACATATACTTTATACAAAGTCATGAAAAGCATGTCACCTATATCTTTGGCAGGGCCAAAGGAGTGAAGCCTGTTTTGTGTACAGTAATCTAATTTTCTCTGTTCTTTAACAGCTGTGGAGCCCAGCTGGCAGGAGTGGCTGTTCCCAACGCTGTGGTTGTGGCTGCTGAACACAGTCGTAGTGCTGGGTGTGCTGACGCGGATTCTCGTGTACGGCGAACCGGTGACCGTTCCCCGCACCAAAGCATCGACCACGTTCTGGATACACCACAAGCAGGCAGAGGTGGACATCTCCAGGGTAAGGACTTCTCCTTGATGTGTACTTGCAGTGCATGCACCCCACCTAGCAGAATGTATGACAACTGCAGCTGTTTTCAAGTAGTAGAAATGGATGTTAAAGATGTAATTGCTTGAGTGGAAGACATTGACTATGATAGGTTGTACTTATGAGAATCTAATGACTATCTGTCGTTTCCAGGGTGATTATGCCTCGGCCACGACACACCTCCGGACGTCCCTGACCGCGATTGGCCGCCCTCTTCCCACATCCAAGTTCGACCTGGCCTCCAGCCTGTTCTGGAACCTGGTGCGTCAGGGTCTCCAGCGGATGTGGATCGGGCGCTGGCTGGCAGGATGGGCCGGGCGTGGCAGCGGGAAGGAGAACGGGAAGACGTCAGCACGTGATGCGGCGCTGGTGTACCACAAACTGCACCAGATGCACATGACAGGTAAGAACAATATGTCAAAGATCTTGTACCTCACTGAAAAATGTTTTTGTAAATTTCTCAATGCCAAAGCCCTAGCCATAACAGAAGTTAGTGGTCCTCCCTTCCCTTCTTCCCAGCTATCTCCCTCATTTATAATACTGCAGTACCTGAAAATATTGCTAGGAGGGTTAAAATCACCATGTTTCTTTCGGACCTCAATAACTACCCACATACCAAAATTCATTAAAATCTGTCAAAAGGATCTTGAGTTAAAGGTGCATATACACAGACACAACCAACCAAAAACAGTACCCCCGTAAGTTTTGACACAAATTGCTTTTTTTAAAGAAACCGTCACCTTAAAACATGTTACAATTTCTCTTTCTTGTCTCTTGATCATAAGATTTCCTGTACTACATATTAAGCTTTTTTAGAGAAGTTTGATATGAAACTTTAAAGATATCCTATGCTGTGTTTGAAATAAAGGTGGTCAATATTGTCCTGTTTTTTTTTGTTGTTGTTAGATCACCTCCCGTGCGGTCGTCTAGCTGCCATCCACATGGCCCTCTGTGCAGTGAACTTGGCCGAGTGTGCGGAAGAGAAGCTTAGCTGCGAGTCAGTGGCCGAGATCTACATCACCGCTGCTCTCTGTGTTAGGAAGAACTTCCCCGAGAGAATGCATTTCCTCGCTGTAAGTTTCACAGCAAAGTTTTATCAAAGAACATTTCTTTGTTTCAATGTAGTCTTTCAGGGCTCGAAATAGCCATCTACAGAAAAAGAAAGTTTGAAAATGCAGAAATGATGAAAACAAGAATATCTATATTATTAGGCTCTTTATTCTGAGTTACATATATCATAAGAAACAGAAATGAACTATTTTGAGTACTATATTTTCTTTGAAGTACTGTCATGTTCTTGAAGTTAGCAAAGTCATATTCTACTGTAGGTCTTTAAATGTTTTGAGGGGTTTTATTTTACCATAAAATTATCCGTGAAGATGTGTTTTTTTACTACAGAATTTCTTTGAACCCAAACTTAAAACACTCAGTGACTACGAAAACCCCCTTTCGTAACCTAATGCGAAATTAAGTTTTGTGATAATTAGTGAACTTACAGTGTGTTTCTGTTGTGTTTTCCAGCGGTACTTCCTGAGCCTAGCGCGGCAGGTGTGCAGTTCCCGCGGTGAGGAGACCCCCGCGTCTCTCCAGTGGCTGTTCCACCCCCTGGGGCACCGTTTCTTCGTGGACGGAGACTGGGGTTTCCAGGAGAAGGACAGCATGTTCAGTTCCACCGGCAACCCAGGTTAACAAACTGAACACTTACTATTAAACTTGAAATGTTTGCAGTAGTTTTATATGCATTTTCTGCTGGTATTTTTACTGTACTACGGATTATTTTAAAGGTCAACCACACAGAAACATTCATTCTCTTTCTACTGCGAAATTTAGTCCCGTTAAGATAAGTGGTTTTACAGTACTGCTTCGGCAGAGGAGTTCTTGCGCAAGTGTTTTGGTAGGATGCAAAAAATTTTTTTACAAAAAGATTGTTTCTTTTTACTCTGTTAAGGAACAATTGTTTGCAATAATTTTACCTGTTACGTTACGAGTTTACCTAATCTTAACTTTTAAGCGTGAGGTGAAATTAAACTTTTTTTTTGTCCTTTATTATTCAGTTGACCCCCTGTCGCACCTAAGCCAAGCGTTCCGTGAGCACATGTTGGAGAAGGCTCTGTATTCGTTGGTTACGCCTTCCAACACGAACAACAACAACCCCTCCATCGCAACACCAGACAGCGAAGAGAAACCTGTCAGGTCAGTACAAACCTCTTTCATTTCAGTAGAAACCTCTTAGCTATGCCCTGGACACTTTCATCACACTGTCAACGACATTAATTTGAATTTGTTGATTGGTAGAAAGTTGCTGAATTTTAAGATCGCAAGAGGATCAAGCTTTTTTTTGCCTGAAAATCTGCCATTTCATTGAGCAGGGCTTCGAGACCTCTGAACATTTCTTGCCTGCTCCCTAAAAGTCGACTTGGTTATTGAGCTTATTGACTGAAATGAAAAGCTTGTTTCCTATTCTGTGACCATGGATGTCTCCGGCTTTAAATACTTTTCATTCAACTCATTGTTTTGTAACCCATGTTGTTTATTTTTGTTGTACAATCTAGTCATTTTGAGCTTCCATAATACATATTCTTCAATTTGATGTCATGACGCTCAGATTTTTGGAGGGACGGGTTGAAATTTTCTTCATCATGACAAGAAAATTATTGTATTTTGAGGGAAGGACAGCCTTGTGTGTTTTGCCAGGTTTAATGCAGCAAACATGAATATACTAATGTACATGTACACTGAAGTTTTTTTTTTTCAGAAATAAAATGATAATATAAACAATTAAGATAACTCCTTCTTCCCCCACAGTTGCACACAGCTGACAGACACCCAGGAGTATCTCCAGCTCCTAAGTGAGTGTGCGGACGCCGCGGGATCCTCCAAGAACGTCACGTTCACGATATCTTCCAGCATGGCGGCCATGCCTGGCGTAGACGCGGTGGGAAAGTGGTGGTACTCCGTCCTGAGCGTGGCCTGCTATTGGCTGGTTGGGGAAGACGAGGCAGCCGAGAGACACTACGCCGTGGTGGACAGTCTGCCCAAACAACTGGACCAATCAGAGTGAGTCTTACTTTTTATCTACCACTTTTTGAAAATCTTCAGTTAAAATGTTTTTCGGGTCATCTTCATTAATATTTACCTCCATGAGAAATGGAGGTATCGTTTTTGGTCTGTCTGTCTGTTGGTGTTTCCAGGTATTTGTAGTCAGCATAACTTTAGAAGCTTTGGATGGATTATAATGATATTTGGGTTGTGGGTAGTTGTTTGAAAGACAATGGTCATTGATTTTGAGCCCCTTTCACTAGTAGAGCGATAAGTCTCTTTGAAGTCTCGACCGGCAAAGAGAGTACTCTGGAGTTCTCTTTTGAGTGAGCATTGTTCTCCGAAGTTCTATCTCAGTTCTCTCATAAGTCTCTTTTTGGGGGGATTTTTCTCCCATGGTTTTCTATTGTTCGAAAGTTCTCTTTCCAAATCATCTGTGAAAACTCGCGCCGTTACGAGAAACACGCCCACTTATTAGCCCTGAGCCAGCGCGCGTCTGAGATGGCCCACTCATTTTCGCCATGCTGTCAAAGATCCGCCGGCAACATTTGCATCAACTGTAAGGACGCGCTAGTTGTAGCCTTCGGGCAGGAATTTGCAATAAACTTATTATTATTAGTGTAGTTGTATGCTGTAGGTCATGTGCATGTTTGATTTTTGACCAAGGGTGATTATAAATGATCCGATTGTCAGCATGTTTAGACCATTGTACATATATTTTAAACGTGGTTACTAATATTTAGGCTCTATATTTAGGCCGCATGGTCGCTGTTACGAGCATTATCCAACCGCTGTTACGAGCCTAATCCCCAACAAATGGCAACATGACGCCACAAAGATGTGTCAATGTGCGTGGACCTCTTCTAGATCTCTTTCTGGACAATGGCATTGTTTAAAAAGTCTCTTTCGATTCTCTTTTTTGTCCTTATGAAATTTACGTTATCCTTGTATCAATTACACTATGTAGATGTCCTTTTTATTTCCAATCTTTCTTTTTCTAGCGGAGCTTCATTTTCCGAAACTCAAAGGAAATGCCGTTTTGGCCAGGAAAATCGCAGCGAACAAGTGGCAACATCAAAGTGTCCCGCCTACAGCGTGCCGGTCGGCCGTGTTACGATCTAACCAAGGAGGATAACACTAACCTTTAGCTTTCATTCTACCAGATGTATTTTCCCCGATCAAGGAGTTGTAATTTTTTTTGTTCCTAACCGAGGTTTTCCTGAACGTTGTCGATTATGTCGGAATCCTGTTTATGGAGTCGTGAGTCGCTAATTCTCAAAATATCTCGTCGAGGACTAGAACATATTGTCATTCGTAGTTGAGAGAGTAAATTTGGAATATTTCTTAGCAACATTGATAGTTCGGTACCGTGAGAAGACATGTTGTTTATACAGGCGGAAACCGGTGTGAACTTTGTCGCCTCGCCGACACACTGCAACTTCGTTTTCGGCGCACGTCGTCAACCAATGAATTCGTTTGGTCTGCTCACGAGTCACCACGATCTTGTTCGGGAAAGTTCGGTAGCGAGCTGAGTATTTCCTTACGGGGAGGAAAGACAACGGACACGTTTTTCGTATAAAGTCAGTCATTGAACAAAGATCTCATTATTAAATGTGCCAAGGAGGTTAAATCAACCGCCTTGACTGTACCCACCGAATCTATGTAGAAATAAACAGTCGTTTGCAAAAATAAAGTCATATTCAGCTCTCCTTACAATGCATTAGTTATCCCAAGGATCCTAACACATGCGCACTTTGCGACAGACCATTTCTCCCACGACAGTGCGGCGCCGTGGTGCTGTCAAAATTGATTGATGAACCCCGACTCACACCCGCGAAAGATCGACCAGAGCTTCAGATCAAAAGGCGGCGTACAAAGGGGTGTGGCGAAAGTTGTTGCTGTCAAAGGCCGTTCGAAAATAGTCACATTTTCTTGTGTCGTCAATAGCACTCACTGAAGAAACAAACCTTTGGAAATACTACATTTTGTACTTGGTTTACAAAATCCTCGCCATTTTATAGAATATCGTTATACATTTGTGATGTATTTTCTCTATTATACGTACAGGTGCGTAGAATACAAATGCACGAGGAAGAATACTGCAAGCTGACTTCTTCGGCAGACTATTCACCAATATTCTTGTTGTTGTTGTTTGTTTCGATTTTCCTGTTTTAGGGGTTTTGTTTGTTCTAACAAGGGTGTTAAAAAGCCTTGGTCCTAACACTACAAGTTGTACCGACTTGTTTTACTAACATGATGTTGAGACTGAGTCGTTTACATATTTGATTGAAATGTCGCCGGTAATTGAATTCTGTTTCGTTCCATTGTTACATTCATTGTATGTTCATTTCGCCCATTGGCTGGTGCATGAAGTGTTACGTTCGTTGGAATCGACAAATAACTTTTGTTGAGAAAATCAGGCAAATAAGCATCATTTTCTAACTTACCTTATTATATAAGCGTCATATAAGTGGGCGGTATGATCAAACGGGTTGGTATACGGAGCTAATTTGAAGACCGACAATTGTCAATTTGCCATACAATTCAAAAAGTTTCGCCACTGAAAACATATTTTGGTTTCATACAGAATCCACCTACCGTAGATCCGAGGTAGATCCCTTGTCTGATGCAACTCAGTCGTTAACTTACCTCTTTTTCCTTATCGACGTATATATAGTTCGTTCGTGAGCTTCGGGGATGGAAAATTTGTTGTATTTATAAGGTATTCTACAGAATTGTAATGTATTAGTACAAACTTGGTTATTTAAACGTGTCAACATGACTTATAATGCAACTTGAGCTAGTAGAAATAACGATTCCAATTGTTGGAAATGTTAGCAAAAAAGGAAGTCAGAACGGAACATATTAGCCCAATAGCCGGAGCCAAGGAGGTTTAAAATCAAAAGCATAACAAGCAGAACTTGGCCCAAACACATTTTAATGCCTTAGGGCTAAACTCCTTGGCTTAAAACCAAACGGTGTGCGTAGCTTCTCTCCGATGTCGATGTCGGTGAGCCCAAGGACATTATAATTTCCTTGTTGAGCCTGTACAAAACTAAGGAGGTTATATGACAAAACAAAACATAAAAGAGTTTGGTTCATGCAAATAGTAACTCGTAATTATCAACTGTTGGCTCTCTGGACTGGTGTGATCAAGTATCGTAATGATCAAGTCTCTAAAGAAATGCCAACACTTTGCAGGATTTCTTGCAGAGAATTAGATTTCTTCTAGATCCAACTGTTAAATAATGAGCTAGTCGTAGTAGTAGTAGAATTGACGTTTGGGGTTTGTCACTTGAAGCCGCCCAACAAAGCTAGGGACAGACAGTGCCAGACATCGATGTGTATTGCGTTCTTGAGCCTTTTGAGATATTTGAGAACGACAGTCAGACTAGCATCTCTGTTTGATGAGAAAAAAGAACAACAAGATTTTTCCATTTTGAAAAAAAAATTCGATCTGAAAACTTTGTGTGAAATTATTTTTGGAAGTTTGTGTGATTTTACCAGTTAGGCCTTGTATGAAATCGCACATTCAAGTCTTCTAAAAATTCCAAACACAGTGGCACAGACAGATGTCCTTCCAGTGTGACACTCCTAGGAAACCAGTAATTTATTCATTATTGTTATGTAGCGTCAAAAACGCGGGCCCCATTGTATGATTGTTTCTATGTGCATGATGCAAATGAGACGATTCTCCTGCATAGTTTTCATGGAACGTGAATGAGCCAAGCTGATTTTGTTTTGAAAGTTTGTTCCTGAGCTCCTGTCCCAGCGTTTCCGACTTGTCTATTCAACACCCTAATTTTGGCTATCTTTCGGCGCTGAGCCTATGTTGGAAGCCACCAAGAGTTAAACACCTAGAGAGACATTAGCCTCATAACTGAAGCAAGCGTAACACAGCACCAAGAGACCACGTCTAGCGATATATAATAGACGTTAAACAAGGACAACAACAACAAGTATGTTTGGTAACTACCATAAAGTCGGATCAGCACTCATCATAAAAATGTTGCGTACGAATACGTTGATGAAGGTTAGACATCCAGGTAATAAGATACGCCAAAAATAATTACTCAAGCAACTGGATAAGATTTTGTTTCAAAATCTTATCCAGTTGCTTGAGTAATTATTTTTGGCGTTGCGTACGCATATTGGCGAAAATTGTTCCCGTATCGGATATAAATATCAATAACAAAGAAAGTGGATCGGTGCATGGGTACAGATCGTATACGTAGCTAGAGTATTTTTTTTACACAGGCCCGCGTATATGTTCAGGTAAATTCCCTTTTCATGAAGCTCATTCGTTTGTCCGTCAACTTGATGGCGACTCCAACTCAGAGTGGCAAAAAAAAGTACAGGACAGGCCAAAGAAATTCCGCACAGATAGAACGCCGCTCCTCCCTTTGTGTAATGATTGTCAAAAGGAGCCGCTTATGTCAATCAAATCCGGCGGCGCTGTGGGCTTTGTGCACATACAACTGTACTTGCATATGACCCGATTATTTCAATAGGTAGTCTATCAGCATCATATGTCTAAAATGTTGATCCGAGGGGGTTAAAAAACAGGATACGATTTTTTAAACCCATTGGTTGACCGAGCAGTATGTCCAAAAATGTATAACAACAATAGTCGCCACGGTACAGGATTTCAAACCGGTCCCGTAGATACGTCGCAAGCACAAACTTGAATTAATGTTTTGAACGTTAGTATCATATTTCTTAATATATTCAGCCCTTGGCCTTGAAAAGATCAAGATGTTTCGTTGTAAACGCGATAAGGCGCATTATTTCTTTAAAATCTGGAGTCAAGTGAGCTCATTATCGGCAGTTATTTCGCGCTCCGCAGGCAGGCGGAAGTACAGTGTCTTGAAATGAAAAGCACGGGCGACTTCTGAGCACGTGCGCGTGCGGCCTAGTGACTCTACAAACCAACGGTAAGCGTTCGCGGTGACATTGCTAGAAAATGTGGATTACTTGATTCTATATAAATGGTCGATGGCATAAAATATTGTATTTTCGCCCTACGACTGGCTAAAATCCGATTGAAATGACGTCGGTGTCCAGCGTGTTCGAATCGGACCTTCCAATCTCCGTGACACCGCGGCCAAATCAACCGCAAATCGGAACTCTTTGAGGGTCTTCCTTTCATTTGGGGAATGCCATTGCATTTACTGCTACATTTTTATCCGGTTCTGACCAATGTTTGATCTAGAATTTCGGCTATTAAATGCCAGGATAATGTGGCAAAACAAGCATGAAACCTGATCCGGGATCTGACGCGATGCGAACTCTTCCACTTGTTATCGCTGCGTTGCGATTTTTCTGTAATGTCCGGGCTTCGTTATCTTTATTCGACGTTGATCAGAACCTCTTTAGTTTATCATTATCGATTAATTTTAGTACTGTTGATTTGGACATAGGCAATCGTTGCGCGAGTTTGTTGGCATGTCGGTAACATCCGTAAAGGGTCCGATCAAGTGTGGTCTTTGATTACTCTCCAAGCAGAGGAGGGGTTTCGGCTGGTTTTTGACGTGTTTCTAGGCGTTTTTGTTGGGCTTTTTACTTTGTCATTTTTTTTTTATAGCCAACCCATGATACAAAAAAAAAATGGCACAGTAGACACCTCCTTGGATATATCAAGCATCCCAACTGGACAACGCGGCCACGGCGCAGCGCGGTGAATTAACCCCCCCCCTCTACTGGGCGGGACCAAATGAATTATCGGACAGACGCTAATTACTTTTAAAGTACCCATTGTTCTAAACAAGTGATTCTCTCACAGGGGAGTCCCAAACTTAGGTGTGAAGAAGAGATCTCAAAAAACTCCCTTTTGCTCAGTAAGAGTTCTCTTTTAATGGAGACAGTTCTCTTTCAGGTCTCTGTTAGGCTTGTCCTTTGTTCTGAGTACTCTCTTTGCCGGTAGAGACTTCAAAGAGACTTATGGCTCTACTAGTGTTTGTGTGTAACCTTGGTACTGCAGCAGAACCTCTGAATTTTGTATACTGTGTCCTTGACATGCTTTGGACTTGCTTATTTTTCGTTCACTGTTTGAAAATATTTCATTAGACTTCAGGAGAGTTAAAGCTTTCCTCTTTTTAAACTTTTTGCAGGGATATGCTGCCCAAAGCTGTGCTGTCTGCTTTCCGCGCCCGCCGGCTGCTGTTCAACGGAGGGGAGGACTGCAGTCACAGCTGTCTGCTGTACTGCGACAAGGCCGGGGCACTGCTCCGACATAGCATCGGCATGGCAACCACCAACGAACAACAGGCTTCCAAACAGGTAGGAATGGAATCGTCTCAAAGTATCGAATTGTTGAGAAAGAAATCTTGTAGTTTTTAGTTTATTGTCTTCCATTTAAACTTACATGAATTTTGAGCAGTCTTATTTTACTGATAAAGTTACAAGATGCCACTAGTCTCATGTAAATTATACATTGTTGATAACTAGGAAGGGTAAATACAAAGACATTCGGTAGTTGTACTAAAATGAAGATACGTGTTATTTTCTTATGGGAAAGCTAGTTCAAGATTTAATGTCTTAGCTATGAGGGGAAACTTAGAAGAAGAGCAAAAGACCTGTTGCTAGGGTGCATTGTAGTTGCATTGCATGTGCACAACAGAAGTGCAATGTAACTGCAGTGCAGCCCAGAGGCAGGACCAGACCACTACGTACTTAGGGGTAGAGCAGACAAGAGAAAGGAAAAAAAAGTAATGTATGCGACAACATTAATGGCAAAGAATTAAGGGAGGGGGGTGCGACTAGACGTTAGACAGTCCCTATGTTGGAGTGTTCCTATTCTTTATTTTGCACCCATTTTCTTACTATGAAACATCTGTCTTGCTGAATTGCACCAATTTCTGAAGTACAGCAGAATGCAGCCGTCTTTTTTTGCAGTGCACCTGGAACATGCAGCTGTGCAAGTTCCAGCTGGTGTCTGCAGATGTATGCGGTGCACACCATCTTCTCTGTGGCTGAGGTGCATTGTAGTTGCATTGCATGTGCAAAAGCAGAAGTGCAATGTAACAGCAGTGCAGCTCAGACATGGTTGCAATGCAAGGGCAATGCAAGTAGCCTCCAGAGACTATAGACGTATTAGAAATACTGTTTAAGAAGAGGTTATATAATTTTGTCATTTTTTTAGAGTAGATATTTCATAGGATTATGTTAAGAACCCAGAGTATGCTTATTTTTTTGCTGAATATGTTGTTGAGGAGGTCGTCATATATTGTGGCATATACATTCATTGCATATTTATGAATATTATGTAGTATGTATACTTAAAATGACTTAAAATCAATGGATATGGTTTGTTGGTCAATTTTTACATTTTTACCATTGAAAAATCAGAACCAATGATAGATATAACTAGCGGATAGAAACAATAAATGCTTTATCTTTTTAAACATGCTATTTTACCAGATTATGGTAAATTTGATTTCCAGTTCATAATCTAGCCAATAAGCAGACATTTAACATTTTTCACTCCTTTGATGTTCTACAGGCGGTCCAGCTTCTGGTCTGTGATTGGTTACTGTCTACGCGGACGGCGGTGTGGCAGGTGGCGTGTAATGGCGGGCCCGTGGGCGCCAGCTGCGCCCGACCGACCGAGCTTCACGGATTCCAGGAGGACTTGGCTAGTCTGAGGAAGATCGCACAGGGACTCAAACCCGCACTGTCACGGGTAAGTCTAATGTCTTCGAAGTAGCATGCATTAGCAGGTATTCAGAACGTAATGCATATACAGCGATTACCCTGCTATTTAAACCTATTATAAGTATGACTGCCAAATCTTTTTTGTTCGCTCTGGTCACTGGTAAATGTACAGTCTTGGAAGTAGCATGCATGAGCACATATTTAGAACGTAATGCGTATACGGCAATTAACCTTGCTATTTAATCATATTATGACCGCCGAATCTCTTTTGTTCACTTTTGTCAACGTTGCATCGGAGTAACAGCCGTTGCATAAGATTTGTCCTTGGACACAACTAAATGAACCTATATACGAGATATTAACCTTAAATACGCAGACATGCCCTTAAATGCGTAAATTCTTGCGACGTGCTGCATGCATAGTCCAGTGATTAGTGACCGTGCCTCTGGGCCTAGAAGCCGAGAGTTCGAATCCCGGTTGTGTCAGTGCAGTAGGAAGAAAACAACTTAAAGTTTGATTAATTTAAAGTTGACATGTGGAAACATTTCTGGATATCCCTATAAGCTATTCTTAGTTCCAGTCAAATCTTAAGTGTTAAAATCCTATATTGAAGTTGGTTTTCTTCTCCTTGTGTCTTCAGGTGTTCCTTCACGAAGCCACAGCACGTCTTATGGCAGGTGCCAGCCCCGCCCGCACTCAGCAGCTTCTTGACCGCAGTCTTAGAAGACGCAACGTCTCGCAGAAAGGTCAGTCATTTCAGTCATACCTGTACACCTCTACTTAAGAACCCCAGGCCAATGTGACCACTTTTTGATGGTCCCTTAGATAATTTTTTAACAAGCATTAAGAATCCTGTCTATAGTGACCACCTGTCCACATAGACCAGATATTATCGGTCCCGGCCTTAGTTTTCTTCTTTGGTAATTTTGACTGTAGACGCCTTTTTATTTGTGTTTGATCTCCCCTAATTTATACTTTTGTTAAATTCAAAAAGGAGTTTGTAAGCCTAAAATGTATATCAGAATCCAATGTGTTATCTAGTACTGTAAGTGCAGAAATGTTTGTGGTGGTTTTATTTCTGCAGTGAACTCTTTACCGCAAAACTAATACCATGGTGAAAAGCCTTTCCATTGTGTGGCTGTAACGTTTCTTATTTCTATTGTTTAAAACGCGAACTCAAAACCACTTCAAACACTCCATTTTCACCCTACTGCAAAATCAAATCCCTGCAAACGTTTCTGCATTTACTGTAGTATTGTAGTATCAGATAAATTCTGAAATAACATTTGTTGCTTGTCTAGAAAAGAAACCTATAACTTAGTAACCAAAATTCCTTCTTTTCCTTAGGTGAAGCCACGTCCTTCCAGATCGGGGAGCGAGAGCGTGCGTCAGCCCTGATGATGGCGTGTAAACACCTTCCCGCGCCCGTTTTGTCCTCTCCCGGCCTCCGTGCGAGTATGCTCAGCGAGGCCGCGCAGACGCTAGAACATCTCGGCGACCGCCGGGCACTACAAGACTGCCAACAGATGATCCTTCAGCTTAACGTGTCACCCGTCTCGAGTTGAGACGACTTTCCAAAACATGCCACGTTCAAAACTCAGCGATAGTTTAAAACGTTAGATAAAGAAATATCTAACAGTTCAGAAAAGTATGTTTCTGGTCTTGTGTTAACTTATTCTGAAAGAATATTCGTGCAAAAGTACTTATTTGTGATCATGAGAGAATTTTCAAGTTGCAATGTTCGATTGTAAGGCCTAATGAATCATTAAGATTAATCAAGCATGATTCCATTGAGAGATTTTTTGTGCATATTGTGAAAAAGTACGAGATATGTCGATCTAGTTTGTATATCTTGTTTTGTACAACGAAATGAAATCACACTGGTTGTGTGCGAGTACATGTTAGTAAAAGACATGAAAAGTTTACCTGGTTGCATGTGTATTGCTTGCCTTGCTTGTTCTGTGTTCTGATATTTGGTGACTCAACAAGGATATTAATGAATAACAGAATTCCAATACATACCGTAATATCTAAAGAACGTACATGTAGACGAAATTTTAGTGTTCCATAAATTTGGAAAGATAAAGAAAACTCAAAATACATTTATAATCTAGAATACAAAGTAGGAAGTATTTAATGCATGAACCTTCAAATTATGACCAGTTCGATGTCCAAAGTAGTGAACTGAAGAGCAAAATTAAAGTTGTTCGACTAGAAAATTATTTCATCCAACGTTTGCTTGGATCCAACATAACAAACAGCTCTGAAGTCTCAATACAAATAATTTTTTATGCTTTGGAAAATAAGACAACAAAAGAGAAAGACAGTTGAATAGCTGTAATGTTTAATTGAAGAAAAGGGCAAATGAGCAATGCTGTACAATGCAGTCTTATCCAATTACAATGTACAATGTAGTCTGAAGATAGCAGACAACTACATGTACTTGCAGGCTTTGGGCAAGCCTGAATATCAGGCTAGAGACCTGCATGTGTTTGAAGACAGTAAGTGACATGGGTACTGTGATTCCAGCAAATTATTAATATATATATCAATCAAATACTATTTTTGAGGCAAAGCCAAAGCATACATACATGTATTTTTGATTTTAAAAATTATTGTCCTTGAGCAGAATATACCTTGCAGAGACCAAAATATAATCAACAGGCCCTCATCTCAAAGCTGATATTCGGGTAGAAAATTATAAAGTTTTCTGATTTGTGGGTATAGTACTATCAGGAACAAAAAGTAGATCAGAAAATGCTACAATTTTCTCCCCCTCACATCTGCTTGACGGAAACTCAACGGCTTGAGCTAAGCTCTACATAACTCTCTTCCATTATTTACAGGTTTGAGACACACACATCACAACCAATGTCATTTTAGATAGCCTTGTTATTGGCCCGACTTCTGACTATGGCGTCCAAATGTTTCAATTGTTTCAAATGTTTCAATTGTTTCAAATTTAAGAGACCCACAGAAAACAGGGAAAGCGCGCCACCTGGCGTAGCTTTTGAAAATTACAGCCATTCGCCACACTTTCGCGGCCTAGTACATGAGTCAGTCGGAAAATATTGAAGGTCTATCGACACCTATGTTGGCAAGAAATGTTTCCCCGTTCTGTCCGAAGAAATCGTCGAGGAAAATACAAGTTTTCTCAAAAATGCAAGTCACTGACGTCACATGGCAAGAAGCGTAGAAGTTATAACCTTAAGCGAACATTCGCATTCGACAACGCCCGGTTAGCTCAGTCGGTAGAGCATGGGACTCTTAATCCCAGGGTCGTGGGTTCGAGCCCCACATTGGGCGATCAAATATTTTTTTTTTCTTTTTAATTTCATGATTTCATGTCACAATTGTACTCACTACATATAAAATTTGTTTCTTTTAATGTTTTACTTTTTTTTCTTCATCTCAAAGCGGTCATTATATGTACAGGGTTTACATCAACTGGTACAAGTACTCTCAGTTAGCCTTGATGCCAGATCCCTCAACTCTAAAATATATATCGTGTGGGACGATGCAGGCGGATCCGATGATCCGGATCCTGGATCCGACAGAATCTGAAAAAATAATTTTTGATACAGATTTTACACTCGAATCTTTGCCATATGCACGTCTAGAATACCTTTGTATTTGTCACGGATACGTACAGATCAACCACACGAACTTAGATATAGAATGGTTGTTTATTAATCATGCATTAATAAATGATTAATACCCAAAACATTATTCAATGACAGGAATTTGGGGAAATTCTTTCCAGCATATCTGTAGGTAACATTATTTCACAACATTTCCAAGTTCAAAACCCATTAAATACAATACTGAAGTGATATGTGTCTAAGTGATACTTTTCGTCTTATGCAGGCTTAGGGACATTCACATACTGAAATCACCACTTGCATATGCAGGTTAATGCAGGTAAACTGGAGTTGTGTAAGTTCTGTTGGGCGCGTTGTACTGATAATTACATTACCTCGCGCGTCAGGTTATTGTGAAAATCTAAGTGGTAGGATTTTCTTTATAAAGGGCTTGCTTATACCTTACTTTGAGTTTTCTATTTCTGACACTAACAGTCATTTGGTGACGTGTTTAATTCCACGCGAAAATCCCCCGTTTTTGTGCCTCATTTTCGATGTGAAAGTATTTCCCCCCTAACATTTACTAAAGTTGAAGAAACTGAAACGCGGATGTTCTGATAGCTCGTGGGATATCCACCATTCCCATTCACAATTGTTTTGGCTCAGAAGTATTTCCTGAAAGGGACGGTCGCTAGACGTCAGGGTGTGCAAACTCGAATTGAGACCCAAACTAAACTAGGGGTGCCCCACTTGACTTACATAGAGAAAATTACAGTTTGAATCACGTTTCACCTGAGGTTCCAACCATCCGGGTCTATGAGATTGCTTTTATCTATGAAACTGAAGCCTCCTTGACAAGAAATACTTGCAGTTCAAGTAAGAATTGACAGGCGTCGCTCTTGATCCATGAAAAGCGCTACAGCAGAATTTTATACCTATGTCAAAGTTGTACTTTGTTTGCGAGTTTCTTAAATTTGTTCTTGATAAACTTAAGGATGAGTCATCCAGTGATCTCAAAAAAAACATAACTATTATAGCCACATCTCTTTTCAACTAGACGTTGCTGTGAACAATAGCAGCTTTGTAGTATTTAACAGTGCCATGCAATGCTTTTGATCCATGAGGATGAAGAGGCGTTTTTAAAAGTGAATAAGAACTTGCAATTCAAATAAGGATTGCTGGGTGACGCTTTTTATCAATGTACATAAAGTAGCAGCAAAGACCCGGTTTACATACGTTTTCTAAGTCCAGTGGGCTGTGTGTGAGGAGCTTTTGGCTGCTCAAGTAAAGTTTTCATGCTAGAAAACCCTACATGAGTAGCCTGGGGTTCTCCTTGCCTAGTCCCGAGAGTTGACTTGGAGACAAAAATGTGTGTGTAAATAAAATCGAGCCCCAGGTGCACAGTAAAATAATATCCTGTCAGACATACAAACACACCTGTTCGTAATGCTAAAGTTGGCAAATCGTTTTGTTTTCCTTTTGTATCGATATCTGTAACTGGTATACTTTTGAACGTTTTAGCACAGTCACAGCTGGCCGACCGACCACCTCCTGTGACAATTCTCATCAAAACAGTCCCGTCCAATATCATATAGTTAAGACCCTCCGCTAACCAACCAACTGTCTTATCGAACCAGCCATCACTTTTTTTTCAGTCCCGAAAAAGCATTTTATACCCAAACCAACAACCAACATTGAAACTGCAAAGATTGCTCTATACACTACGTAGTATAAGGCTAGATTAGCTGAACCGCATATAATTCAGGATTTTACAAATCACACTTGGAACCGGTGTAAATATCTACATTTAAACTCGTGTTACATTATTTTGAGGGCAGAAATCCTACCCAATTGCAAGGACCACTTTTGATTGTTAAACAGACACGTCTCTGATATATGATTAAGCAATGGTTTGGTAGAATTTTGTGCAACAAACCGTTTTTGGAAAGTGAAAAGCCACAATGCCATAGCCTGAGTGCCAGCCTTTTTAGCTTCCGTCCGCTACCCAAGCTCCGCTCCTCGCCAACTACGAGCATAAAGCCTAGTATTTATATTTAAATCTATCTAATTCATTATGATTATAAAAGAGAAGAATATAGAATATGGATTTCAAAGCACCTGTCGATCACGTGACACCTTTGAATTTGGCAAAGGCCAAACCTTTTTTACGTTATCACGGTACATGTTTTTGTGCCGAGAGAGACGTTAGCCTGTATTTACACAAGCTCTCAGCCGGAGGTTACTGACCCCCACCCAAGTGTTAAAGGCGGTTACGGAAACCGGCTGGACACTAGGAGCGCGATTCGTCAGGCTAAGAGAGACGTCATTTGTGACGTCATTATCGTGGTCACATGACAATAAGTGCCGAAGCAAGAGTCATTTGTGACGTCATAAGTAGACACTTTCTTGAGCTGAATTCAGTGTCGACACATTTTTTGTCGCTGTGAATACGCTGACATAATTTTCGGATTACGATAACATTTATTCGGTTCAAGATGATCGGCGTGATGTTGTTGACTACTGCCTTGCTGCAGAGTCTGGTGACAAAGTCTGTAGAGTATCTTATTCAAGGTGAGTTTAAGTTTATACGTCATTCTTTAATGGCATGTATAGGGGCATGAAGTCTCCGTGGCGCAAGCGGTAACACAAACCCGCTGCTTCTCTATCTGGATCGAAGTCAGTGGGTCTTTGGGCCTTAATTCAATCTTAGGGGAGACCCCAGCTCGGAAATGTTGTGAGGGATTGCATTCGTCATTTACGATGGTGACGTAAAGTCGGCGGTTCTCTGCATGAGGGAGCTTCAGGCGTATGCCTCAAGCGTCAGATCTCTGCACGTAAAAGAACCCAACACAGTTATCGAGAAAAAAGGGGTGATCTGGTGTGATTGGCCAAAACCACGAGCCGTAGTGGAGCACTACCACTAGCTACTTAAAAAATCATCTGCTTCACCTTAGTTAAGGATGACTGCTTTAAGCCCCCCTCTCACTGGACCCGCGGCACGCTGGCGGCGTCCCTGCGGCCGATCGAATTGACAAAACACTCAACGAATTTCACTGACAAAAAAAAAACGAATATTTTTAAGCTTTGTGCGCTTTGTTGTCTTTTTGGCCATACTTGTACGTTTTGAATGATATTCCCATTATAAAGTCAAGGGTAACACAAATCCAGTTTAGGACACATAGACGCCGCCAGCGCTAGCGTACCGCGGGTCCAGTGAGAGGGGGGCGTTACGTTTAAGGCTAAATTGAAATGTAAAACGATCGTGATTAGGTTAGGAAGCAGCATTTAAAAAGTCAGAACGTTCTTCAAGAATTACTTACGATTAATCTGCTCCTTCGGTCTTTGATACCTTAAGAATTAAGTTGGGTATGCGTGTATGTAATTGAAGAATGAAACTTTGGGTGTTGTCAAAGCAACATTTGCTCTTGGAAATAATGTTTTACAGTTATTATTGCATTGCCTGTTCGTGAAGTAAATATTGAATTTTGAGAATGGTAAGTGACAAATTTTGGAACGCATTGTTTAAAGAAATGTTAATGGTATTTTGTTGTTCTAGAATTGTTAGCTACCTGCAGTGTAGTATTTGGCCGAGATCTGGAATTATAGTTCTAGAATTGAATTATTTTCATATCACTAGAAAAGTGATTATGACGTCGACATTCTAAAACGATGTTTTGAAACTTATAGACAAAAATCTTTATTTTTTTGGATATTTTGAAACTTGAAGTACTCTCATCGTTCTGCGATGAATTTTATGTACCAATTTTACTACAAAAAAAACGGCAATAAAGGATTGAAATCCAGGTTTTTCGGTCTGTTACGAGTACTGCGCGTTATGTTAGATATCTTACATAACGTATTGTATAATAAAAACAAACTTTCTGTATCTTGTTATACGTTTTCTTGCTCTAGCGCCGAAAGATCGTGTTAAAACGGGTGAGGACAAAGAGTACAACGGAAAGTGTATTCCCAGGAAGGTGAGCGCACAGAAGACAGAAAAGCACAGCCTGGCGGTTTTGAACAGAAATGCAGCAGCAGGGAAATCCTCCTCACCAACACCTTTGCCGGTGTGTTGATTCGATTATATGAATCCTCGCGCGCGTCAATTAAAAATTATGTCCACTTCCGGATTAAAAAAAAAGAGGCTTTTGACCATACTTTGAATCGTGCAAAGCAGTTGCAAAATAAGTAAATATATGCCGTAAATTTAAAAAAAAAAGTAAAAAAAAAAGTTTGGAAAACAAATGGTTTATAGAATACCAAAGTCAATTCCAAACTCAAAGAACAAAAAATACTGTGTGTTTTGCGAGTTGTTCAACATTCCCGACCATATAGATTTCAGAATAATGTTTTTTTTCTTCATTTTTTGGAGGGGGGGGGGGGGGTACTTTTTTCTTTATTCGCACCCTCGCATCAATTTGGGGGTTCCGAAATGATGCCATCCATATAATCGAAGCAACATGGCTTGAGTATTTGTTTTTCAAATTATCCTTCCAAATTTGCCATAACTTCCAGTTTTACAATCCCCGACATTGCCCACTGTTTTGAAAGAAAAAAGTCTAACCCTAACATCTGCTTGAAGATTAGATTTCGCCATGCTCTGGTGTCCTGGGAACAAGACGGTTGAACTGCCCTGAGAACGAGTCCAAGATGGCGGCGCTCACGAAGGTAATTTTTTCGTACTTTGTCCTTCAAATTTTCGCTAATATTTGATCACTTACATGATATACATATGGTTTTATTTAGTAAACGCAGTTATAAATGTATCAAGGTTTCTCCAACGTCATGTTAGGTTTTTAAGATGCCTCGATATGTAAATATATTGCGAAAATATAGCGAAGCTTGGCAAGCGTGTTAACTCCAAGCAGACGTGAGGGTGAAACATTGTAACGTTTTCAAACGGTAGTCACAGATGGCAGACTTCAACCCCTTACCCATACTGCTCTGCAAAATGACCTCAGCATTGTGTTTATTGTCATCATCATGTGGCGTTATCGTTAGAGGGTAAATTTAAATGTTCTGGTTCGAGTTCCCTGACAGGCCCAGGCGTTGTGCCCTTGGGAAAGGCACTTCACACAAATTTCTTCACTTCACTCAGCCTCAGGTGAAAATGAGTACCTAGCTTTGGTTAGGGACATTCTCTCAGATGGGACATAAAGTAGAGGTCCTGTGTTTCAGATGAGCCACATCTCGAGCACGTTCAAGAACCCACTAAACTCGATATATAAAAGAAAGAGCATAGGCCTAGGGGTCCATCCCGTTGTGAGTGGTCAGCCTATTTACCGGAATACACCGAAATACAAATAGACGGATAAAGAAGATTGAAATCAACTGAAAATTTGTTTGTTTTTTTTAAAGATTAAACATCAGAGATTCCTATATTTTGTTGTTGTTGTTGTCCTTGTTTAACGTCTACTAGTATTATATCGCTAGATGTGGTCTCTTGGTGCTTGCATATGCTTGTTTCAGTTACGAGTAGATTGTCTCTCTAGGTATTTAACTCTTGGTGACTAATATTACATTTTGGGGTGAAACCATGTACATGTGTCCCTGGCAACAAGAAATCACTAGAAAGCACTGGGGCCTGCCAGTGATTTGTATCCAGAACTTTAGATTCTAATTAATAATACTTTATCGGTCTGAAATTAACTGTGCAATGGCAGCCAGTGCTGAATTGCTGCAGGGTTTACAATCATATAATACACAACAGATACATATTTGCTCCACACTTGCTCTTTGTGGAACTGTCACAAGGGTCTGGGCGGCTGCCATTCGACGCCAGCAGGTGACCTCAATACAACCTTCCCCAACCGAATTCAGGTACCCATTCACACCTGGGTGGAGTGAGGAAAGTCGTGTCAAGTGCCTTTCCCAAGGGCACAACATCGGGGTTACAAACCCGGGACCTCTCGGTTCTTGGCGAAACACTATACAGATTGCGCCACACGATGCCACTAATCTAACTCAAAAACCCTAACCAGTAACCACAATATATCCCAGGGTTCCCTATTGCGGAATGTGACACAGGTCCTGCAAACGTCGGTACGGACGAAGCTCTACAAAAACGAGACTCCGCCGCCGCCGCACCAGGTCTGGCCGGAGTTCCCGCGGTCCCCGGACGAGATGGCGGACCGTGCCCCACCGCTGCACGCTGTGTGGAGGGTCAAGTCCACCATCCGACAGCCGTACTGGATTAAAGACCTCGTTAAAGAGATGAAACTTGATAAGGTTGGAACTTAAAAGTTGTTCCCTAGAACTACAGTCAGGGCTCGAAATTCAGTTTTGGGAATAGGTGCACTGGTGCACCCAACCTAAAAAATTGGGTGCACCACAAAATTTTTGGGTGCACCACATAAAATAAAGTAGAATGTAACTTTTGTAAGCAAAACCTAATGACAAACCTTACTGTTCCTCTTCATGCGCATTTGGCACGCAATCTCGGCACGCAGTTTTGAAGCTTTCAAAATCGAAATTAACTCAAATTCTAACATCAAAATGCTGTCTACTAGTGTGCAGTGATATTTGGGTGCACCAGTCCACCCACAGTAAAAAATTAGGTGCACAGCTCCAAAATTTGGTGCACTGGGTGCACATGCACACAGTATTTCGAGCCCTGACAGTAAATACTAGTGTGCACTATTACATCTCGATTATGTCAATGTTGTTTTCAGGATCCATCCTGGGACAGAAATTTGCTTGTTGGGAATCTCAAATTCCCCTGTCTGTCAAAAAGGTCATAGCTTTGTGACATGAAATTAATGAAAATGTATTTTTGCAAGCCTGAAAATGACTGATTTAACAATGAGAATTAACAAAATGGGCCCCCAAACAATGTGTGGGATGGAAAAAAAAATGCCAACTGCATATGCAGGTAAGTGTAGGTAAAATTGGAGCTGTGCAGGTATTTCCTGCACCTTACCTGCACCTGAAGGCTTCAGATAGTGTCTGTCACACTTGAGATAGTGTCTGTCACACGCATAAAAAACATGACTATTGGCTATTGATATAACAGGTAAATTTGTCTGGTGCAACCAATTTTAAATGTTTAAACTGCACCAGTTCAGATCTGCAGAAAGAGGCATACTAGTATTGTATTTCAAGCCCTGGTAAGTAAGAAAGATATAAGAAGATGTAAGAAGAAAAATGTGTTATGGTATTATGTTTTGTAGATTTTGAAGTCAGCTCACCAGGGTCCTCACTCTTGCGAACAGAGATGCTGACCTTTTTTTTGTGTTCCTATACTATCGTCACAACCAGGAAATCAAAGTTAAACAAAGATAATATTACTAGTAACTTTTGGTTTTGAACATGCCTCAGAATTTAGGTGCTGTGAACATTACCAGTTAGTGGTGCGTACCTGAACCGGAGTTTAGGTTTAGGTTTGGACTTGAGTCCCAAGGTTTAGGTTTAGGTTCAGGTTCGGACTTGAAAGTCCGGACTCGAACTAATGGAATATGTGTGCTACGAATATTTTTTTGCCTGTTTCATGTAAAATTACATATTGGCATATATTTTACATGCAATTTGAAAACTATGATATGCGAAATTATATACAGTCAGTAATAAATGCAGAAGTTTAGTTATAAACAAAAAACAGCAATGTTTTCATATTCTTCCAGTGCAAATTTCACGGTCTAAGGAAGCTTTAAGATGGTTTAAATCAAAAAGCAATGTAAAATTTAAGCAATAGATTTTTTTTTCAAGTCCGGACTTGTTTCCAGATGTTTAGGTTTTTTTGGACTTGAACCTAAAGGTTAGGAGCAGGTCCGGAACAGGTCCGGGGTTTAGGTACGCACCACTATTACCAGTAGTGTATTTATGCTATTCTTGAATACTATACATACTGTATACTAGTGTAAAATAGTTACTGTACTTAATCCCTCTATGAAAAAAAAACATTTAGTGTGGTTCAAATTCCTCTTTAGGAGATGTGCACCTACATGTAAGTTTTGACTGTGGGTGCAACTGAATATTTATGTTGCACCCACAGTCAAAACTTAGCTGCACATCTGCTGAAGAGGAATGTGAACCACACTAAATGTTTTTTCATAGAGGGGTTTTTGTGTGGTTCAATGTGTCTACTATATCAAAACTTACCACAATTTCCAAAATAAAGCTAGAACCTTGTTAACCACTCAAAACCCACTCATTGCAAAAAAAGTGGGACACTTCGTCTTCCACTGCTTCCAAAAAAGAAGTCAAACCCAAAAAGCGTAGATTGTATTCCGTAGTAGTTTTTAGAATAGCCATGTGTTCTACTAGTCAACATTGTTAACTCGCATTATCTGCACGGTATACCCTTGCTATGTATTGTTTCATGTTGCAATTAGCCCTCGGGCAAGAACTTGCAAATAAAATTATTATTATTACTATTAGTACAATGTATATTGTGACTTGACTTGTGGGTGCACAAAACTGAATATGGACCCAGTACTTCAAACTCTGCTGACCATTCTTTCCTTCCTTCATTCCCCAGATGAAGAAGATGTACGTGTTCAGAAACACGCCGAGCGTCAACAACAAACTGTGGCAGATAAAACACATGATCCGCATCGTTCCCGTCAACCTCAAGAACGGCGTACCAACACCGGAGGAGTACGACGGATGCTACCTCAAGTCTGACGGCGAACTGGTCATCAGAAAGAGGCTGGAACCGCTGGTCGAACTGCCGCAACTCTCGGAGGGAGAGACGGAAGAAATGCACAACACGAAGATTAAGATCGGAAGGCCCAGAGATGGCCATGGACACACGTATGAAGTAAAACTAGGAGACTATAGTACATTGGCAGAGGAGAGAAGAAGTGATGAAGGGGAGATCTTCAAAATGTCATAGTAAATGAAACCTAGATAGCAATAGCCTGATATCTATCCTATTGCAGCTTTGGTTTGCTACTTTACAGACTAAAATAGAATAATATCTCTGTTTGGTAGTTGATATGATAAAGGTTTAGGCATACATGCCCTTTCACTCAACAAATGTTCATGCCCCAGCCTTCTTCATCGGAACTGACCCATTGTTTTCTTATGTGACCTTATAGAAATGAAAGGTCAATAGTAGATACATGTATATAGACTGTCATGAATGGCTACATAGGTTACAGGGACCGTAGAGTTTTATCTTCTAAAAATGCCATGTCCCTATAACTGTTTACTATGTAAAACTATTATCCTTTGTGAAGCTCTATTGAAACATATACATAAATCGTTGCCATCGGTAAGATGTCAGTGGACATAAAGTAAAATAAAGCATCCGAAGGTATACATGTAGTTGCTATGTTTTTTCTCTGTGCCATTTTCCTTTTGTGTCTTTACAGATACAGTATATGGTGTCCATTTGTCAATACTGACCATGGTAAAACTTTAATTCACATCACTCCTACAGCATTGCTTATGGTTTAACAGTCCTATTGTAGAATTAACAGTCTCTCCTACATAAGTCACATCTGTACGCTGGCTCTAGGAATAGCCATCCTCAGTACTGGTGTCCTTATCTGCAAGTTCACAGTACCTCGCAAGGTGGTATACAACAACAGTGTTCAAGTAAAAACTAGGCGTCTTGAGATAAGAGAGGTCCTCTAGTAGGGCGATAGACTATGCCAATTTGTTTTTGTTGCTTCTTGGAATAGGCTCTCCTGATTGTTACTCACTTTTTTACTATTTGTTCAGCTTTATAACTCAATAGACACCAAAACAGATTATCGAGGCCTGCACACACCCAAAAAGTGTAGTCACATTTTATCATAAGCTATGATTTTTTCAAATGTCTCTCAATATCAATCAATATGTTACATGGCAAAATGTAATTTTGTTGCTGAAATTATAGGACATGTGCTAGATCAAAGAAAGGGGTGTATTGCATAAAATGAGCCACATAAAGCTGAAACTTGAATAATCCTCTTATTGTTTATGTTACGTAAACCCTTATAAGGCGGTGGGAGAGGGATGGGCCTTCTAATACCTTGCCCTAAAGTAAAGACACAGTGTATAACAACTTACGGCCTCAAAAACACTACTCCTATAGTGCTATAAGTATAATACCTCAATAACGGTTTAATTGTTGGCTTCATGCTTCACTTTATTCATACAAGTGATACTCAAATACACGACTGACTGGACCGACACTAACCACACAGCCAGGCAACATGAGGGCAACTCCCCGTGAGGTCATTCACCCCGTTGCTTCGAATACGTCATCGTCTGCGCTATGAATCATGGGAGCTCTGGTCGGAACTTTCTCACCTGCGGACGTAAAGGTCTACCTCTGTCTTTACGGCGCCGTGAGAACTCACCTGGGGGTCTTGGGACGTCAGGCTGACAGGCTTTAGTTCCCTAGGAGCCTTAGAGACTGTCAGTGGTCTCTTAGGCTGGAAACACGTCGTCAATGTCTTGAAAGACCCTTCTGGAAAAGTCAAGGTGAACGCGGAAGTAAAAGGTATGAAATGGTGCATTGGACGGGTACAAAATAAATGTATAGCAAATTCTGAAACACGTATTCTGGCACAGTTCTCCAACGCGCTATATTGTTTTTACGGTGAATCATAGCAAACTCTTCATATAGCTTAAGTTGGAAAAGATTTAGAAAAGTTGTCATTTAATTTTTAATTCGTTTATACATTTAATGTTCATGTGTGAGGTATACGCACGGTATAAACCAGCTTATACTTTATCTTTAATATCATAAAGTTAGTCATCTGTTTTGCTATGAGTTCCGTCAGTTCTTTGTTGGCACCGTCTTATATAAGCCTTACGTTTAAACACGTTTGTAAACTTGTCGAGCGCGCTGTTAGGGGTGCGGTTATTGATTGGTCACCCTGCGCAGAAAATATGAGAGATTTTCGGGTGCACATGTTTGTGCTACAAACATATCGAGCCGGTCTTTGCACAGCTGTGGTGTAACGTCCATTAACATCAGTCCACTGGGTTAAGTAAATCCGTAAATCTGAGATGTCATCTAGTGCGGTAACCCTAAAGTATGGACAGATTAGATATACAGTGCATTAGGCCACACCAACTTGATTTTATGGATGACATCCTCTGGAGACCCCAAAACTAATGCGCGCGGGCGAAAAAAAAGAAAATCCAGCAAAAAAAATGCTGCTAAACCACAGGACTACTAGTGCAAAGCTAGTATTGCGAATTGAACCACCGAACACAGTTTATTTGTAGGAGGTACATGTAGGTTGTATTGCTCATCATAGCAGACTCAGCGCAAGTGATTGATTTTTAATATATTGACAAGAACGACCAAAAAAGTATACTATTAGAAGGTATTTGGCTCCAAGGACTGTGAGTGATATATGACTGTGATGAGAAAACTCATATACACCCATAAGGGCAGTTTCAACATACATGGCATTGAACTGCATATTAAGCTTTCCGTGGTTTACGCTCACAAATCTCACTGTGAGACCTCTGCCAATCCCTCAATTCCTCTCCCATGTCTCTCATTATTGCAAAAGAAACGTGTGAGAGCCACTCTGGATAGGTCGTGTTTGAAATTGTCTGGGCGATACTCGCTGGCCGCCGCGATCCTCTCGTACAACAGTGCAAGCGCAAAATCCCCCTAGCCAACATCGATGGCATACCAATCCACAAATACGCCCCAGTTTTCCGATAAGCCGGCACAATGTATAAAGTCAGCAAGTTCTGGATTTCCGTGTAGCCTTGGAGGAGGTGATTTTTATTTTTTTTTTACAACAGGCGAAAATCAATGCGCGCGCGGATGTCATCCATAAGATTAAGATGGTGTGGCCTTACTCTGTATAATGGGGTAACCTCCATAGCAGGCTCTACCGGGCCTTTTGGGGGGCTTATAATACCATTTTTGCAGCCAGCCCGTAACCATCAGGGAGCCTGTGACCGTTTTGCCCTTGAGAGCCTTGTCGCTATTTCTTCGGTCCAGGCCCTTCTTATTTCGCTATCGCAAATGCCCCCTCCCTTACTGTCATCATGCAATACAAGATCGAAATCTACATAGTAAGTTGCGTTTGTCTAGCGTTAGCCCATGTTTGTCTTTAGGAACAGTCAGTGAAATATATCTGTATCTGTATCTATATAGCCGGTACAACCGCCATTAGGCGAAACACACCAGCTATACAACATAGCAATTTATTTTGCCACAAACTTCGCGTTGCATGCGCTTCGGCGTGTGTTGGTTAACAACATGCTGTATGTAAATGAGCAGTCGCGCATGCGGGCCAAGCTGTTAACGTGCAAGTTAATCAGTCTGCCTTTTTCCGGAATGCCCCGGAATGCCCTTTTTACACCGGAATGCCCCGGAATGCCCATTAAGGAGGGTGAATTCTACCGGAATACACTATGCTTTGAGGAGTAAACACCACAGGTTGCTGTATTTTGGTATGAAATGATATATTTATGGTCCAGGGAACTAGAAATCACTAGAAATTCAAGGCAATCGGCGATTATAGTTCCCCGGCCAGTCAGCATGTTTGTACAATTGTTTTCATTGCGGATTACAGTGTTTGTTTAGTGGGGTCACGGTGAGACATACACATAAAAGGAGGTGAAATTTCGGAAATACAGTATGCTTTGGCAAGTTAACATTGCAGGTTGCTGTATTTGGGCATGAAATAACGTATATAAGATACTGGGAACTTAGAGACATTACCGGGCGATATGTTTATGATATTTCTAATAAGTGTCATGAAGCTATGCTCTTCTAAGGGAGGAATAAAGAAGAAGAAGAAGACCTTTATTGCACATTTTTGCCACACTGGGTTAAGTACATGTACTTAGATGTCAGTGAAATGTGAATACGCACATGCCGGTTGAGAGATTCCTAGCCTTTAGATTATTGCTTCAAAGACTGGACACTCCCTTAAGGCCCCCTCTCATTGGGCTGCGGTACTGTGGCGGTAGCGTGCGGTAGCTTGGAAATGGCTACCGCCGCAGTGCCGTGCACAGACCTCGGCGTACCGTCCTAGTGACGTCTCAGTGCCGTACCAGTGCCGGTCCACACCGCCGACGTGCCGGTTGAAATGGCGATTTTTTTCAAATTTTGAAGAAAAAAAAACGCAAGTGGCAAAGTGCCGCGCGCTCGCCGGGAGCTTGCCTGGAGCTCACCGCGCGCGCTATTGTATAAAAAGTGATATGTCAGTTTCAAGGTTGTACGTATATTCTATAACATGTTACCTTTGTTAAACCAAGTGTCATAAGTGAAAATCCTTTTATCATTTGAAATCAGTTTTTGATGCATTTTTTTATTGATTTTGCCTTGTATTTTGATCCATTAACAGCTAGCACTGCGATTTCTGATTAATTGAAATCACTACCATCAAAATACAATCGGTTCATTTCCCTAGCTATTGATCTGTTTAAGAGTTTGGTTTAACCTATTTTACTACATTGTAGTGAGGTTGATGATTGTAGCTACTGAGATATTTTCATTGGGATATTGTTTTATCACACTTACAATTAGATCATTGTACATTTATTCCAGTACGGAAGTTGGTAGACTAGTCGCTCATGAAAGGAATCAGACCACTCGTCTACATGCACTCGCCCCGCTCTTGTGCCATTCAAGAAATACAGTACAGTGATAAACTGAACTTGATATACCAGTCAGACACTATCGCAAATTCTACTCAATGTTTAGCCGTAAGGGGTGAATTGGAGGAATTTCTATTGATCGTTGATAGTCAAAGACAGTTGATTAGATACTCTCGCCAAGATTAAACAAGAGTTCTACGACCTCATACCTTTGTCAAATGATTTTGATCTTTATGACTGACGTATTAGGAGTGTTTTTCATCAATCATCAATCATACCAGTTGACCCTCTTCACCCAAATAACATAAGTTGTCCAAACCTCCTTGTTATGACTATGAGCTTAACAAAGAAGGTTATGCTAACATTTATCATCAATTATGCAAATAAGCTCCCTCCTTATTAGCATAATTTGATTCAATGGTGTTCACATTCACACAACTTCCTAATGCCACAAGTATGAAATTGCAGTCATTTACTAGTATGGAATTATAGTAGTTTCTCATTAATTATGCTAATCAGGCCCACATTTGCATATTTCCTATCTATCAACATTCCTCTCTTCCTTAGTTACAAATGTCACATATTTGAATAGTCATATCATGGAACACAGCAGATTTTTAAAATTGCCTCATTAATTATGCGAGTTAGAATTTGATTTGCATAATTATCATCCAATCATACAAAGCATCACGTAAGCTATCTACATACCAAAAATCATGACCATCCATCAAGACCATCTCGAGTTATATTTTTTCTCATTAATTATGTCAATGAGGTTCTCATTTGCAAAGCTGATATCTATTAATATTTCTCTCTTCCTCAGTTACATATGTCACATGTTTAAGAGTCCTATCATGGAAATTGATGGATGTATAAACTTTCCTCATTAATTATGCAAATTAGATACTGATTTGCATAATAAGTATCTAATCATGTACATCAGCACTCAAGCTATGTACTTACAGAAATTTATGACCATCCACCAAGCCCTTCTTGAGTAATTCCCTTTCACAGTCTGAAGCAAAACCTGCCCCTGCTATAGCCAACCCATAGGTCTGCTTGGAGACTACCTTACCATTATGCCTACAGCTGGCTCACAGCCAATTTGTGTAACTGACGTTTCCTGCCCTCAACATGACCCCTCAGGACCTACTTACCCTATCCATGACGCCTTGACAAAAACACAGCCGACACGTACACATACTTGAGCATACAATGTAACACATTTTTACACTTTTCTCGTTAATTATGCAAAACACTTCGCCCAAAATCTAATCATCTTGAGATTTCCCACATACACACCGACACACCAACTACGACAACAAACCATCCAGGCGTTCTCGGCTTATTCTGTTCACTAACAGACACACAGACAAGCATCATCGAATAACCTTCTCGACGAAACCATTCGTCGACGAAGGTAATAATTTAACTACTAACAGGATTATTTAAAAAACATACGACACTTCATCATTCGAAGAAGAAAATGACTGTCAATACCAACCGTTTTGGATATACATTTAAAGAAAGTGTGAAACTCACGTTTCTACCTGACTGGAAGGAAACAACTTAGAAATATCAGTAAACTCCACACATTTTATAAAATCAAAAATCACTTTAGCAGGGAAGACTTTATCACATCAATTTATAATAAACCATTTCTAAGAAGTAACTATACACTGAGAATCAGCGCACGTTATCTAGAAGTTGAAAAGGATCGACACCACAACACAGCAGGCACTCACAGATTGTGTCCCACATGTAACGAAAATATTGAAGATAAATTTCAATTAATTTATGATGGCCATGGCCTGTCCCACTTATGGCAAAGAGAGAAATGCGCTGCAAAGTATTACTACTAAGACTAACTTCACCATATCTGGTACACAGAACGATGTATTGTTGTCATGTCCAACTCTTATACCACCTACATAGGTCAATTTCATTATACTTCATCCTAAAAGCGAGGGGAAAAATAATCCATAGATGGCTTTATTGTAATTCATACACTGTTATCGATAATGTTTGTACTTATAATTGTAGGATAGGTTAGCCTTGCAGTATTGTTGATTTAGTGCCATATATTGTACCATATACGATTGTCGAACAATAAAGTTCATTCAATAACTTGCTCATCTAGGCTTCAAACGCAAATGCGCCGCACGTCAGTGAGAGTGCAAATGAGAATTGGTGAAAGAAACGCGACGGTGCCGTAAAAATCTGCCGTGGCAGTGCCGCCGCAGTGCCGGAGCCCAATGAGAGGGGGCCTCAATTCAACAGGCTCCGCCAAACTGTTTATTCCGATATGCTTCTTAGCGACGCGACGGGCCAGGATCGCCCGGTAATGTCTAATTCCCATGGTCTCACGTATTCGTTATCTTATGCCAAAGTATAACAACCTGCGATGTTAACTTACCAAAGCATACTTTTTTTGCGAGATTTCACCTCCTTTTTGTGCATTCCTCGCTAAACAAACATTGTATATAAATCCGCAATAAAACATGGCGACAGGCGGGGGCGCCGACGCCAAGGCCATCACTAATTTCTAGTGATTTCTCGTTTCCTGGGCTATAAATATATCATTTCATGCAAAAAAACAGCAACCTGTGATGTTTACTCATCAAAGCATAGTGTATTCTGGTAGAATTTACCCTCCTTTATGGGCATTCCGGGGCATTCCGGTGTAAAAAGGGCATTCCGGGGCATTCCGGTAAAAAGGCAGACCCCAAGTTAACTGCTTGTCGCGGACATGCGAATAAAAAAAAGGATAGGAAACTGATCTCGAACCAGTTAAGCTTAAAGGAACTCAATGAACAGGTGAACAGGTTCATTGTACCAGGGAAATTTCCCTAGCTCTTTTCGACAAGCGCAATGAACAGTTTAATTTCATTTCATTTTATTTATACAGTGGACCACGGCTTAACGTCCCATCCTAAAGACTGCGACCTTTTCCTGTAGGGCGCATGTTGGGAGAGCGACACAGCCGGGATCGAAACCGGGGCTTCTAGTTCCAGAGGCAAGATCGCTAACCACTGGACTACGCACGCTACCTAACGTGATTGCTTCTAACGTGATTTTAATTTCGCTTTGAGCCGCCGAAATCATGCAGGCTCTACGTATACGGGCGAAATGGTTACAGGCTGGCTGATGGTTACGGGCTCTACGGTCAATATGGTTACAGGCTGGCTGATGGTTACGGGTTGGCTGCAAAAAGTGCATCATAGGCCCACCTAAAGGCTGGTTTGGTTGGAGATTTGTTTGGACATATCTTTTCAGGGCGGCGGAGTTATGTACCCTGGTAGATTTATGGCAGTACCTGTTCAACAGTTACCTATATAGGATAAGCTATGGATAGAAGAAGACGAAAGAAGATGGAGGAGGATGAAGAGGAGGAAGAGGAATCCGGGTCGGAAGGCAGTAAGGAAGATGATGACGACGAAACGGTAGATTAAAATGTTTTATGTAATACATGATATTTTCTTAGATTTATCAAAATAGACATGAATCTAGCGTTTGACTTCATACCTCAATGAAATACTTAGAACGTTTGTAATGAAATTTCATGCAAATGACCTACATAGTGATTATCCCCTTCCACTATCTTACACGCAAGTATTAACCTTTCACTATTTACCACTATGGAGCTGTTTTCATATTGATTATGCAATCCGGGGCCTTATTTGCACGTTTGGTATCTGTTTGGATATACTACAATAACTTTCATTGCTAGGATTACTCTTTCTTAAATTGAATAATTGTGTCACTTTATATGTGCTGGAAAGAAAAGATGACAACTTCATGTAAATTTGGTTATCATTTGAATACTTCATTTCTAAAAATTCAACACGTCAGCCATAAAGGTTAACATCATTTGCAAAAGGTATGAGGTCTTTGAACTCTAGTTAGTTTTATTTAGGGATGTGTTTCAACCATTCAGGCCATTAACAATAATGTAACCGCAATACTCTGTTAACTGAAGGGACCACCCTAAAGATTAATAAATAAATTGGACAAGGGAATTTGACGTAGATTTTCCACTCAATGTTACTCTGATTGAATGAGTGTTAACGGGTTTTTTTATCTCATGACCTGTCTGTTGTACAGAAGCTTTGGAGGGCTGCAGAACGAGGCGACACGGACAGAGTAAAGCAGCTGTTAGCGGAGGGAGTCGATCCTTATGCTGCTAAGGGCTATAGGGTCAGTTATCGTGTCTTGACAATGCTGTTGGGATAGTTTGAACAAATAAGAGAAAAAAACAAGAGTCCGAAGACCCAAAATCTCCATGAAATTTGTTTTTAAATATGATGTGTTTTATTTGCCCTAGTTATTTGTTTTTTGCCACTGGTTGTTTTGTTTTATGTGTCAGAGGGTATCCACATAATAGAAACGATTACACAGTTTTGGTAGTGTACCAATTCGTGGTTTAACCACCAGCTGTTGAGACCTGGGGAATACTTGACCTAGATAAGAGACCAACAGATACTTGACCTAGATAAGAGGTGCAACCTCAAAGCACATACCTACAATGGAGGAGTAGATATTCCTCATTACTTATGCAAATTCAATCCCAATTTGCATAATTTGTACATCAGTTTCTACATCTCTGTCCAACCTACCTGCGTATCAAATAACATGAAAATCTGTCGTTCCTTTCTTCAGTTAGTCTCCTTGGAAGATTTTTACAAATACGCCATTGCAGCTCCAGTGACACATACCAGGGGGCCCAAAATTGATCTTGACCATTCTCCACCCAGCACCTACCCACAGAACAAATATCATTACAATCCATCCGTTCTTCAGTTATGCTGATTTCAAGCGGTGACACAAACATACAGGATAACACACACGCAAACACACGCAAAACAATATCCCCATGGAGATTAAAAAAAAGATATTGATATTTTGTTCATATATGGAGATAAAACAATAGAAATCAAAATTAGGGAAGATCAAACCGCTCATAAAAGACAGTGTAAAGGGGAGTCCGATGGACACACGTACATGTAAATGTGAGGGATGCGGTTGTAGGGTTATCAAATTTTCACAAAATATTGAGAGAAATATTAAATGAAATTGATTTTTTTAGTAGTTGGGATCTTTCGTTTGCACACAGTTCCGGAGTTCAGTGTAAGCAATCTCTTTTGTTCTAGATCTGTGATTAGACAGTTCCTTT